>NW_024723541.1:6317554-6360522 GCF_018991925.1 Homarus americanus
CATATAACACCAATGCATCATCACTACGTATAACCTGACCCATCGTCACTACATATAACACCATCCGTCATCACTACATATAACACCAGCCATCATCTTCACGCCTAGCACAGCCATTGTCACTACGCAAACATCAGCCATCTCCATTATCCTACGCCAAGCATCATCCATCATCACTACATAACACCACCATCATCACTACATGTAACACATCCCATCATCCACTTCATGCATCAGCCATCATCACTACATATAACGCAACCATCATCACTACATATAACACCACCCATCGTCACTACATAACACAACCATCTGTACCTACGCAAGCATCACAGCCATCATCACTACATATAACACCAACCATCATCACTCATATAACACAACCCATCGTCTCTGCATAAACATCAACCATCATCACTTCCAGCACCAGCCATCATTCCTACATATAACACCACCCATCATCACTATAACACAACCCATCGTCACTACATAAGCATCAACCATCATTACTACATATAACACATATCGTCTACGTAAACATCAGCCATCATCACTATATATAACACCAGCCATCATCACTACATAAACACAACCCATCGTCACTACGTAAACATCAACCATCATCACTACATAACACCATCCATCATCCTACATATATCACCCGCCATCGTCGCACGCCTTAACACAACCCATCTTTCAACCATCATCACCATATAACACAACCGTCATCACTACATATAACACAACCATCGTCAATACATATAACACCATCATCACTACATATAGCACCAACCATCGTCACTGCATATAGCACCACCATCGTCACTACATATAACACAGCTATCATCTTGCATATAACACAACCATCATCACTACATTAACACAACCCATCGTCACTACGTAAGCATCAACCATCATCACTGCATATAACACCAACCATCATCACTCCATATAACACAACCATTGTCACTATATAAACATCAACCATCATCCTACGCATGCACCACCATCATACATATAACCCCATCATACTTCATCGTCCTACGCAAACATCAACCATCATCACTACATATAACACAACATATCGTCACTACATAAATCGCCATCATCACTACATATAGCACCAACCATCATCACTACATAACCCCACCCATCGTCACTACATATAACATCAGCCATCATCACTACATATAACACCACCATCGTTACTACATATAACACAACCCATCATCACTACATATACACAACCCATCGTCACTAAATAACGCAAACCATCATCACTACATATAGCACAGCCATCGTCACTACATGTACATCAGCCATCATCACTACATATAACACAACCATCATCACTACATTAACGCAACCCACGCCAAGCATCAGCCATCATCACAACATATAATACCATCCATCATCACTACATATCAACACCAACCATACATCACTACATATATCATCACCATATAACACCAGCCATCACCATATAACACCACCATCATCTTTCTGTATAACACCATCCATCATCGTTATATATAAACGCAACCATCATCCGCCGTATAGCACCATCCATCATCACTGCATATTGCACCCATCCATCAGCACTGCATGTAACCTCAACCATCATCTTTACGCATAACGCAGCCGTCGTCGCCCCGCAAGCATCGGCCATCAGCACTGCATATAGCACCACCCATCATCACTGCATGCCAACGCACCGTCATCATCACTATGCCAACACACCCATCATCACCATATAACCACAGCCCCGCCGTCACTACTCAGGCATCAGCCATCATCACTGCATACTCAACACCACCCATCATCACCACATATCAACAGCCCATCGTCACCGCTTATCAGCCATCATCACTACGCCATAACACAACCATCGTCACTGCATAAACATAAACCATCATCTCACTAAATATAAGCATCCGTCATCACTACATTAACACAGCCCATCGTCCTTTCGCGTTTCATCAACCATCATCTTTACATATGTAACGCAACCAGCATCACTGCATATAACATCAAATCCATCATCACTACGCCATCAACACCAGCCATCGTCGCCTACGCCAAGCATCGGCAATCATCTCTGCATATAAGCACCAACCTTTATCACTACGCCTCCTTTTCACCCATCTCATCACGCTACATATAACACAACCCATCGTCTTTCACGCCAAGCATCAACCATCATCATATAACACCATCCATCATCACCTACATGTAACACCACCCATCATCACTACATATAACACCACCCATCATCACTACATATAACATCATCCATCATCACTACTTATAACACCATCCATCATCACTACATATAACACCATCCATCATCACTACATATAACACCATCCATCATCACTACATATAACACCATCCATCATCGCTACATATAACATCATCCATCATCACTACATATAACACCATCCATCATCACTCATATAACACCATCCATCATCACTAATATAACACCATCCATCATCATATATAACATCATCCATCATCACTACATATAACACCATCCATCATCACTACATATAACACCATCCATCATACTACATATAACACCTCCATCATCACTACATATAACACCATCCATCATCATTACATATAACACCATCCATCATCACTACATATAAGCCATCATCATCACTACATATAACACCATCCATCATCACTACATATAACACCATCCATCATCACTACATATAACACCATCCATCATCACCATATAACACTCGTCCATCATCACTACATATCAACACCGTCCATCATCACTAAGATCGGTAAAGTAGTTTCCAAGATTCTCGTGCGGACACACAAACAAACACACAGACATACTTTGTTTTATATATATATATATATATATATATATATATATATATATATATATATATATATATATATATATATATATATATATCTTAATAAATCACACGGGAAAAGAAACAACGGAGCACGCTTGATTTTCGTCTTTATTCAAGACATCTTCAGAGGCAATTGTGATCTACAAAAAAAAAAAAAAAATATATATTTTTATATATATATATATATATATATATATATATATATATATATATATATATATATATATATATATATATATATATATATATATATATATATAGTCAGCATGCTGCTCGCTTACCTCACCAAGCGAGTGGACCAGGGTTCGATACCCAGCAGTATTTGGGAACCTGGATGTTAATCTATTTGCGGATCATGTTCCGGGGTAATGGTTAGCCAGTGCAGTTGGCGAGTTGTCCGGTTTTCTCGGACTATTCCTTGACACTGGGTCATGCTCGTTAACTTAGGGTGTGGTAGTAGTTCTGGCGACAGCTTTTACGCCTTAAACAAATTAACGCCTAGCTGGCCCTTGGGCCGGCCATCCTCGTTACACGAGGGGAAACCATTATTACCAATAGTTTTGTTGGTGGTGGATGTGGCGGTGGTTGTGTTGGTGGTGGTTGTGTTGGTGATAATTGTGGTGGTGCATGTTATTGGTGGTTGTAGTGTGGGAGGTGGTGGTGGTTGTCTTTGTGGTGGTTGTGTTGGTGGATGTGGTGGTTGTATTGGTAGTGGTGGTCGATGTGATGGTGGTTGTGGAGATTGTGTCGGTGGTAGTTGTGGTGGTGGTTGTGTTGGTGGTGGTGGTGGTTGTGATGGTGGTGGTTGTGTTGGTGGTGGTTATGTTGGTGGTGAATGTGGTGGTGGTTGTGTTTGTTGTGGTGGATGTGGTGGTGGTTGTGTTTGGTGGTGGATGTTGTGGTGGTGGTGGTTGTGTTTGGTGGTGGATGTGGTGGTGGTGGTTGTGTTGGTGGATGTGGTGGTTGTGTTGGTGGTGGGTGTGGTGGTGGTGATGGGAGTGGTGTGTTGTGGTGGATGGTGGTGGATGGATGGTGGTGGTCGTTGGGTTGGTGGATGTGGTGGTGGTCGTTGGGTTGGTGGATGTGGTGGTGATGGTGATGGAAGTGGTTGTATTGGTGGTGGTGGTGATGGTTGGTGGTTGGTGGTGGTGGTGGTGGTTGTTGGTGGTGGTTATGGTGGTTGTAGTGGTGGATGGTGGCTGTGCTGGTGGCGGACGTGGTGGTGGTTGTAATGGTGGTTATAGTGGTGGATGTGGTGGTGGTTGTGTTGGTGGTGGTTTTGTTGGTGGATGTGGTGGTGGTGGATGTGGTGGTGGTTGTGTTGGTGGTAATGGTGGATGGTGGTGGTTGTTGTGGTGGCGGATGGGAGGTTTTTGTGTTGGTGGATATGGTGGTGGTTGTGTTGGTGGTGGATGTGGTGGTGGGTGATTGAGGTGGGGATGTGGTGATGATGGCGGCTATGTTGTTGGTGGAGGATGTGATGTTGGTGGATGTGATGATGGTGGATATGGTAGTGGTTGGGTTGGTGGTGGTGGCTGTGGTGGTGGTGGTGGTGGCTGTTATGGCGGTGGATATGGTTGTGGTGGTTGAATTGGTGGTGGTGGGTGTCGTGGTATGGTTTATGTGGTGATGGTATTTGTAGTGGATGTGGTGGTGGTGCTTGTGTTGGTGGTGGATGTGTTGGTAGTGGTTGTGTTATTAATGGTGGATGTGGTGGTGGTTGTGTTGGTGATAGTGGATGTGGTGGTGTTGTGTTGGATGTGGTGGTGGTGATGGTAGTGGTTGCGTTGGTGGTGGCGGATGTGGTGGTTGTATTGGTGGTTTAGGATGTGGTGGTGGATGTATTGGTGGTGGATGTGGTGATGGTGGTTGTATTGGTGGTTGTGGTTCTGTTGGTGATGGGGCATATGGTGGTTGTGTTACATAAGAAAAGAACATAAGAAAATAAGGAGTCTGCAATAGGCCGGTTGGCCTGTGCATGGCAGCTCTTGTCGAGAGTTACTACCACTCTCTATCATCTATGAATCTATCCAGCCTCCTTTTAAAACTTTCCAGCGTTCCAGGACTTACTACAAAGTTGCTAAGCATGTTCCACTCGTCCACCACCCTATTTGTGAAACAGTTCCTTCCTATCTCCCTCCTAAACCTAAACTTATCCAACTTAAATCCGTTGCTACGAGTCCTATCCTGCTCGGATATTATAAGAACTTTATCTATATCTCCTTTATTGATTCCTTTCACCCACTTAAATACTTCTATCATATCTCCCGAACTCTTCATCTTTCTAGGGAATGCAAGTTTAGTTTCTTTAACCTATCTTGATATGGAAGGTTTCTAAGTCCCTGAATCATTTACGTCATTCTTCGCTGCACCGACTCCAGTGAATTGATATCCATTCTATAATAAGGGCACCAGAACTGAACCGCATAATCGAGGTGGGGCCTAACTAGCGCAAGATATATTTGCAATAAGACCTCTGCACTTTTATTACTTCCATTTCCAGATATAAAACCTAGTACTCTGTTTGCCTTATTTCGAACATTAATGCACTGTTTTCTAGGCCGTAGGTCCGGGCTTACAAGTACCCCTAAGTCTCTTTCACAAGTCGACTTCTCTCGGTTGATGTTGTTAAGGCTGAATACATTGACAGTATTTGTTCTTCCAATATTAAGTACGCTGCACTTGCTGGTGTTGAATTTCATTTGCCATTTTTTCTGACCACTCCTGCAGTTTATTTAAATCCTCCTGTAGTGCATTTGCATCCTGCCCTGAATTAATCTGCCGCCCTATTTTGGTGTCATCCGCAAACTTGCTTATGTCACTGCTGATCCCAGTATCTAGATCGTATATGTAGATTATGAAAAAGAGTGGGCCCAGTACTGACCCCTGGGGAACCCCACTGGTTACACAGCCCCACTCAGATTTAACACCATCTACGCTGACCCTCTGTGTTCAATCGGTGAGCCATGATCTTATCAATTTAAGACTTTCCCCTCGATACCATGAGCCTTAACTTTTCTCAAAAGCTTCTGATGCGCTACTCTGTCAAACGCTTTGCTAAAGTCTAAGTAAATAACATCGTAATTTTCGTCATTATCTACTACCTCGAAGACTTTCCTAAAAAACGTCAGCAGATTTGTTAGACAAGATTTTCCCTTTGTAAAGCCATGTTGAGAGTCGTAGATTAACTTGCTTTTCTCTAAGTGCGATCGGATGCTATTTGCTATAATTGATTCAAGAAATTTCTTCAGTACTGACATCAAACTAATCGGCCGGTAATTTGACGCTGATGCTCTGTCTCTCTTTTTGAATATGGGTACTACATATGCCTGTTTCCACAAGTCTGGCACAACTGCCGTGTCTAATGATTTTGTAAATAAATTTACGAGGGGTCCGCTAATTCTGTTCATTACACTCTTTCAAAACTCAGGGAAAATTTCATCCGGCCATGGGGATTTTGTCTTATTTAATTTATTTATCTTCTTAAGAACATCCTCTTTTCTGATAGTGACATTCTTTATGTTCTCTTTTTCATTTCCCCTAAATATCAGTTCCACCCCTGGAATTTCCTCGTGAATTTCTTCTGTAAAGACTGATAAAAAGTAGCTGTTTAATGCTTTTCTTATTTCCTCACTGTCATCCATCACTTCCCTTCTCTCTGACTTTAAAGGCCCCACTTTGTCCTTGACCTTTGTCCTTTATACCTGGAAAAATCCTTTGGGATTCGCCTTGGATTCTCTTGCTATCCTGATTTCGTAGTCCCTCTTTGCCTTCCTTACATTTTTCTTAACATCCCTAGATAGTTCATTATACCTATTTCTGAGCTGCTCCTCCCTTCCCTTTAATTTCTCATAAATTCCTTTCTTTATTCCTATGTCATATTTAAGTTTTCTGGTCATCTACCTTGGCTCATTCTTATTTGACCTAATTTTTCTGTATGGTATATTTTGTTCTTGTGCTTTATGTAGTATACCAGTGAATATATTATAGTCATGATCAATCGTTGTGTCACCTGTGACCTCACCCGTTCCTACTGGGGACTAACCTGACTGTTCCCAGGCGACCTCACCTGGGTACCTTCTTAACCCCTGTTGGTGGCAGTTATGGTGATGGATGTGGTGGTGGTTGTATCGGCGGTAGTGGATGTGGTGGTGGTGAAGGGAGTGGATTGTGTTGGTGGATGTGGTGGTGATAGGAGTGGTTGAGTTGGTTATGGTGGATATGGTGGTGGTTGGGTTGGTGGCGGTGGATGTGGTGGTGGTGGTGGTGATGGGGTACCTGTGTTGGTGGTAGTGGGGGTGGATGTGGTGGTGATGGTGGCGGTTGTGTTGGTGGTGGCGGTGGATGTGGTGGTGATGGTGGCGGTTGTGTTGGTGGTGGCGGTGGATGTGGTGGTGGGTTGAGTTGCCGGTGGTGGATGTGGTAGTGGTTGTAGCTGTGGTTGTAGCTGTGTGTAGTGGTGGATGTGGTAGTGGGTGTGGTAGTGGTTGTTTTGGTGGTGGTGGTGGTTGAGTTGGTGGATGGTGGATGGTGGGTTGTGGTGGTTGTGTTGGCGGTGGATGTCGTGGTGGCTGTAGTGGTGGATGTAGTGGTGGTGGTTGTGGTGCTGATGGTGGTGGATGTGGTGGTGATTGTACTGGTGGTGGATGTGGTGGTGGTTGTGTTGGTGGTGGATGAGGTGGTGGTTGTGTTGGTGCTGGATGTGGTGATTGTTGTGTTGGTGGAGGTAGTGGATGTAGTAATGGTGGTTGTGGTGGTGTTTGTGTTGGTGATGGATGTGGTGGTGGTTGTGTTGGTGGTGGATGTGTATTGGTGAAGGTAGTGGATATGGTGGTGGTTGTGGTGGTGGAGGTGAAGGTGGTTTTGTTTGGTGGTGGATGTGGTGGTGGTGGTGGATGGTGCTGGCGGTGGATGTGGTGGTGGTTGTGTTGGTTGATGTGGAGGATGTGGTGGTGGTTGTGTTGGTGAATGTGGTGGTGGTTGTGTCGGTGGTGGTGGTTTGTTGGTGGATCTGGTGGTCGATGGTGGTGATGGTGGAGGATGTGATGGTGGTGGATGTGTGGTGGTTGGGTTGGTGGTGGTGGATGGTAGTGGATGTGGTTGTGGTGGTTGCATTGGTGGTGGTGGATGCGTTGGTGGTGGTTGTGTTGGTGGTGATGGTTGTTGTGGTGGATGTGGTGGTGGTGGTGTTGGTGGATGTGCTGGTGGTAGTGGTGGATGTGGTGGTGGTGGTGAATGGTGGTGGTGGTGGTTGTGTTGGTGATGGTGGTTGTGGAGTAGGATATGGTGGTGGTTGTGTTGGTGGTGGTGGTGTTGATGGTAGTGGTGATGGTGGCTGGTGTGGTGGTTGTTGGGTTGGTGGTGGATATAAAGATGGTGACGGCGGTGGTGGTGGTGGTGATGGTGGTTGTGTTGGTGGTGGTGGTTGTGTTGGCGGTGGTGGTGGCTGAGGTGGATGTGGTGGTGGTGGTTGTGTTGGTGGTGGTTGTGGCGGTGAATGTGGTTGTGGTGGTTATGGTGGTGGATGTAGTGGTGATTGTGTATGTGATGGTGGTTGTGTTGGTGATGGACGTGGTGATGGCGGTTGTGTTGGTGGTGGTGGTGATTGTGTTGGTGGTGGATGTGTTGGTTGTGGTTGTGTTGGTGTTGGTAGATGTGGTAGTTGTGTTGGTGAACGATGTCTTGGTGGATGTGGTTATGGTTGTGTTGGTGGATGTGATTGTGATGGTGGTGGTGGATGTGGTGGCGGTGGATGTGGTGGTGGTAGATGTGGTGGTGGTGGATGTGGTTGTGTTGGTGGTGGTTGTGGTTGTGTTGGATGTGGTGGTGGCGGTGGATGTGGTGGTGGATGCGGTGGTTGTAGAACGAGAATATAAATAATGAAAGAAATCATTAATAAGATTCATAATTGATCGAAGTATTCGCGCACACACACACACACACACACACACACACACACACACACACACACACACACACACAAACCTCTGTTATTAGAGTGAAAAAATCTTGACCCTTTTCTCCCCCGTAAAACTAATTTCAACTTGGTCTCGAGAAATTAAGGCAATCAAGAACACACCTGATGCTTCTACCTACAGGACACGGCTCTAGAACACGGCTTTTGGGGACGGCTTTAGGGCACGGATCTAGAACACGGCTTTGGGGCACGGCTCTAGGGCACGGATCTCGGACACGGCTCTCGGAGACGGCTCTCGGACACGGTTCTATGAAACGGCTTTAGGACACGGCTCTAGGAAACGGTTGTAGGACACGGCTCTCGGACACGACTTTATGACACGGTTTTAGAACACGGCTCTAGGACACGGCTGTAGCACGCGGCTTTAGGACGCGGCTCTAGAACACTGCTCTAGGCCACGGCTTTAAGACACGGCTCTAGGACAGAGCTCCCGACACGGGTCTAGGACACGACAGACACGTAAAACACGGCTGTAGGACACGGCTCTTGGACACGACAGACACGTAGAGCACAGCTCTTGGACACGACCGACACGTAGGGTACGGCTCCAGGATACGGCTCTAGTACACGGCTCTCGGATACGGCTCTAGGACACAACTCTTGGAAGCGGCTCTTGGAAACGACGGGCACGTAGGGTACGGCTCTAGGACACAACTCTTGGACCCGGCTCTTGGAAGCGACGGACACGTGGGGTACGGCTCTAGAACACGGCTCTTGGAAACGACGAACACGTAAGGCACAGCTCTTGGACACGGCTCTAGGACACGACGGACACGTAAGGCACGGCTCTTGGACACGTCAGACACGTAGTTCACGGTTCTTGGACAAGACGGTCACGTAGGGCACGGCTCTAGGGCACGGTTCTAGGCCGCGGTTCTTGGACACGGCTCTTGAACGCAACGGACAAGTAGAGCACGGGTTTCGGACATGACGTACACATAGGGCACGATTCTTGGACACGACAGACACGTATGTCACGGCTCTAGGGCACGGCTCTTGGACACGACAAACACGTAGGGCGCAGGTCTAGGACATGGCTCTTGGACATGGCTCTAAGACACATAGGACAATTATTCATCAAAAACATTAATTATCATACAAACTAACGACTATTCAACCAAAGCAACAACTATTCAACCAAAGCAACAACTATTCAACCAAAGCAACAACTATTCAACCAAAGCAACAACTATTCAACCAAAGCAACAACTATTCAACCAAAGCAAAACTATTCAACCAAAGCAACAACTATTCAACCAAAGCAACAACTATTCAACCAAAGCAACAACTATTCAACCAAAGCAATAACCATTCAACCAAAGCAACAACTATTCAACCAAAGCAACAACTATTCAACCAAAGCAACAACTATTCAACCAAAGCAACAACTATTCAACAAAAGCAACAACTATTCAACCAAAGCAATCACTATTCAACCAAAGTTATAACTATTCAATCAAAGCAACAACTATTCAACCAAAGCAACAACTATTCAACCAAAGCAACAACTATTCAACAAAAGCAACAACTATTCAACAAAAGCAACAACTATTCAACCACAGCAACAACTATTCAACCAAAGCAACAACTATTCAACAAAAGCAACAACTATTCAACCAAAGCAACAACTATTCAACAAAAACAACAACTATTCAACCAAAACTACAACTTTCCAACAAAAACTATAACTTTCCAACAAAAACTACAACTTTCCAACCAAAACTACAACTTTCTAACAAAAACTACAACTTTCCACCAAAACTACAACTTTCCAACAAAAACTACAACTTTCTAACAAAAACTACAACTTTCCACCAAAACTACAACTTTCCAACAAAAACTACAACTTTCCAACAAAAGGTACAACTTTCCAACAAAAACTACAACTTTCCAATAAAAATTACAACTTTCCAACAAAAACTACAACTTTCCAACAAAAACTACAACTTTCCAACAAAAACTACAATTTTCCAATAAAAACTACAATTCTCCAACAAAAACTACAACTTTCCAATAAAAACTACAAGCTTCCAACAAAAAAACTATCCAACAAAAACAACAACCACTACTACCATAACATCTCCGCTAAGGGTACAAATTAACAATCAAGTAAAACCAAGGAGAGAGAGAGAGAGAGAGAAAGAGAGAGAGAGAGAGAGAGAGAGAGAGAGAGAGAGAGAGAGAGAGAGAGAGGACATGGTTTTGGAGATACAGGTCACGTGTCTGTCTGTATCTCGGGGGACACGGGCTGGATATAACCCGCGTCCCTCGGGCAAGTTGGTGGAGTTGCCGAAAGTTATGCAGAATTGTTGACCAAAATTAGCGACGCCTTTTGGGGTTTGTTTCTGTAAAGTGGAGGCGAGAGAGAGAGAGAGAGAGAGAGAGTGAGAGAGAGAGAGAGAGAGAGAGGGAGAGAGAGAGAGAGAGAGAGAGAGTGAGAGAGAGAGAGAGAGGGAGGGAGAGAGAGAGGGAGACCTGTTTACCGAGCACTGTTTGGAGCTCTGAAGTAAATAATACAAGTTTGGTACAAAGTAACTGTCAAGGAAACTGATTGACAAGTTTTCCTCCGTTTAGAAAGTCAGCAAAACTTTTGCTCTCTTGATATTGAGGAAGTGTGTGTGTGTGTGTGATAGTTAATGGAAAGGAACCTGGTTTTGAAATATTATTGTAACGTCTGGGTTCGGCTGAGTTCTAGTTAAGTATCACCTCCGACTAGAATTATTTACTGATATCAAGTAAATTTCCCATAACTGATCGACGTAAAAAATTTTAATGAGGGTTAAAAAAAATCCTTGCAAAAGTGACTCTTATTTTACCCACCTCCAGTTCTCAACACTCGCTCAGCTCTGACAATACGTAAATTTATTAGTCGTCTCTCGTATCTGGGCATCACTGGTAAAATAATTTGTTTTTCACTTTACTGGCGATACTAAGAGGTATTACAGGGGCAGTGACTAGTGTGTGTGTAAATCTGGATATTTCGTGTTATATTCGGAGTCAGTCGTGCAGGGCGTCCAGGGCAGCCATGTTATGGCCAAGTGAGGCGTTTCTGGCTACAAGTCTACACTGTTAACCCCTGGACTACGATGACTTAACCCCTGGACTACGATGACTTAACCCCTTGACTACGAAAACTTCACCCCTTGACTACGAAAACTTAACCCCTTGACTACGAAGACCCAACTCCTTGACTACGATGACGTACTCTAAGCCTCTGCATACAATTATAAAACATCATTATACTCGAGGGGATATGGACAAGGAGTTGAAAGTACAGAATGTCTCAAAAAATGTATACTGCTCATATCTTCGTGGCGAGCGCTTGGATGTTGTAAGGTAGCCTGTAAACATTCTTTTGAGACACCCTATTGGTCTAATCTTCACCAATACAAAACCAGAGTTGACCAATGAGATCAAAGAGGGGGTGGTCACAAACGTAATATTGTCGTTCATTCGTTACATTACCACACAGTTTACAGCAGCACCAGTTAACGTCGTAGTCAGTAGGTAATATATCAGGCCTCACCCACACCTATCACAGCATGAGGGAGGGATGAGTGACCTTCCTTGTCTGGTGATCAGTTGTCAGGGTTCTCACACTGAAAAGGTTGACACTCACTCCGCTTGAAGACCTAGCACATTCAGCTCACAGTATCCCCAACACAGACCATCACCCCCAACACAGACCATCACCCCCAACACAGACCATCACCCCCAACACAGACCATCACCCCCAACACAGACAATCACCCCAACACAGACCATCACCCCAACACAGACCATCACCCCAACACAGACCATCACCCCCATCACCCCCAACACAGACCATCACCCCCCAACACAGACCATCACCCCCAACACAGTATAATGAGACAGAACACATAAGAAGAAGATTACATAAGATTACATATAAGTAGGAAGTATAGAGAGTAGGAATGTAAAGATAGGAAGGTTGAGTAGCGTGGCCGGCTGTTATTTCCTCAGCGTCAATACGCTTATCTTATCTCGTATGTCAATACACATATATTACTTCTTAAAGGGCTAACTTGTTAAACACCTCTTCGACACAACTATTTATCAATTCACTTAATGACATGGACACATCGATATCACTATTATATCGGGGTATTAACACGTTAGGTCTAACGTTACTCGACACTGACTCTCGGATACAACATGAATGAATACACTTCCCACAGTAGGTAATTCACCCTAGGGATAGTTCTGACAAGACTCACGTGTACCCTGACGTAGGCCCAGTGGGTGCTTGGCTGGGCTGCCGTATGCGATGCTCTCCTTAGCTGGTGACGTCGTGAAGTCTCCCCCCCCCGACCTGGGGGGGAGGGGACGAGCGTGACTCTGTGCGAGTGACCAGAATGACCTCTCAATGACCAACCTCTCTGAATGATAGTCGTGTGAGAATCACGGTGAGAATCGGAATCAGAATGATCGTGGACGGGACTGTAGGGCCTTTATATGGGGTCGGCCCAGCCGGCTTTTGACCTCTAACCAATTAACACTAAACTGGTTAGATCCGGATAGCTGTGCCCAGGTGAGGTCATGTCGCAGGACAATAGTGCTTTGTAATTATTACCGCCCGGGTGGGTCTTGGCCAGGTGTGGTTTCCTTAACACGGTTATGTCGTTGGGTTACGCAAGTACTGTACTTAGGCCGGGGTCAGGTCTTGACCTGCGGTGTGTCAACCTGTGGTGTTAGGGTACCACGCGGTCTGTACTGTACTTGCTGTTATATGTGATGTAATTCAGGGCTGTAAGCTTTGGTCTGACACTCAATCATTACACCTCCCGCCAAGACCAAAGCTTTCATCACAGAGAACTGATGACACATATAGACAGCAACATCACGTGTAGTATCTAAGATAGTTCCTGGGGCGATAACATAGTCTCACATTTACAAACAACAATCTCATAGGTGTGTGTTTTTCTACTGGCGCTAGTTTGATCTGACAAAGCTCACTATACCTCCCGCCAAGATCAAAGCTTCTATGCCAGGAGAAAAAGGAAACATAGCAAGTGAACATGGAATGACAAAATCCTTCATGTCTAGCATTGTATCTGAGACAAACTTGCAAATCAAAACAACAACAGGTGTTACATTTCCTTATCAGCCCATGTCAAAATAATAATTCATCTCAGTCAGTAATATGGCTACAACATCGTGTTTCATAGTGCAAAACATTGATCAAATGAACTCATAGAAAAAAGTGAGAGTAAAAAAAACCATTCTTTGTAGTAAACATCAACAAAAAACAGAGAAAATACTTCAAAATACACAAAAAGTGTTCTTACTTCACATATTAGGGTATTACACATCGACAACAACATCAGTACATTAGTTGGGTCCGGCATAGCTCACTTCTTCCATCCAGCTGGTATCTGAAAAATAGGGAATGCCGGCAGCTCAACAACTGTAGTCGGTTGGTCCTTCATCGTCGATGTAAAGGCCTGGGACTTTGGGATAGAAATCCCTTACCAGACCAATCAGGTTCTTAATAAAGGAAAGTCAAGGACCATGGTTTTCTGAGGAATAGTAAACAACCGTTTGAGATTGACATCTCTTTACTATAAAAAATATAACACAAAACTCTGACATCACTCAACAAACAACAAATAATTATGGGAGTCAAACAATTAATGCAGTCAATAGTTATTGGAGTTAAACAATTAAGGAAAGCAAACAATTAAAGGAATCAAACAATTAATGAGAATCAGCAATTAATGGATTCAAACAATTAAATGGAGTCAACAATTGATGGAATCGAACAATAAAGGGGAGTCAGCAATTAATGGAATCAAACAACCATAGAATCAAACAATGAATAGATATTTCCTACGGCAGTGGCCCTGGGGGAAGGTTCTGGAACACGGTGATCCACACTCAGGGTAGGGAAGCGTCCATTCAACTCCACACTCGAGCGACAGTGGCTGATTGTCTTGAAATGGCAGGAGAACACCGGGGCACAGACGGAATGAGATGAATTGACGGTCGTGGTATGTGGTAGTGGTAGATGACCAGAGAATTGACAGTCGATAGGTGAAGGTCTGGGGGCACAGCCCACGAGTCCCGGACCTATGATGAGATCACAGCCAGAATTTGACGAACAGCGGGTTAGCTAGTGACTGTATGGCGGCTGGGGTGAATCTGCCGGTGACCCAGATAGTCGCTGCCGTTCTCACCTCTGTCCAACCGCCCCAAGTGTCGTCCTCACCAGCAAACGAGAGAGTTAGCAGCGGTAACGAGCAGGAAGATCGTTTCCGCCCTTACAGTCGACTTTCTTCCAATGTCAGCATAGCACATCTTCTGTCTTCTTTCTTCACATAGCACGTCTTCTGTCTTCTTTCTTCACATACCGCACCTTGTAGGTCTTTTCTCCACACCTTCTGACTTCTTCTCACATCCTCCTGGTTTCTATACTATTCCAGACGAGTTTTCTGTCCCTTCTGCGTTCTTCCTCTACATTTAGAACCTCATTTTCAACATCTTCTAGATGAATTTTCTGTTCCATCTTCCTTTTTTCTCAGTACATCATCATTTTCAACATATTCCAGACAATTTTCTGTTCATCTGCCGTCGGCCCCCTGTGGCCAGGATGAAGGCCGGTCCACTGCTTGGGCTGTCATCTCCTTAGATGACTTGTAAGGCAGGTTCCGCGGACCAGGGCTCGCCCTCCGTACGTGAGTGCTGGCGAGACCAAAGACCGTCCTGTCTTACACCTTCCACAGTGGTGAATCCCTCCCTGGCTGGGTTCACCAGGGTTCGTTGTGTGGCGCTGCATTCCACACTCCTTAACTTCCTAAAGTAGAAAAATATAAAATCTTCTTAATCCTAGACCAAAGGAGGACTTGAAAGAAGTGACGTGGTGTGAGGTAGGTGGTGGGTGGTGGGTGCTGCATTCATCACGCTGCCTTCATCATTCTGCATTCATCACGCTGCCTTCATCATTCTGCATTCATCATGCTGCCGTCATCATTCTGCATTCATCACGCTGCCTTCATCACTCTGCTTCTCTTCTGCTCGTATGTACTGTGGTTGAAGTCCAGCTGGGCATGGGGCGGTACTGTGTGCGACATTTGACAGAGAAACAATGCTAAAGGGATGATTGATTTGTTGGAAGTGCATTCGCAAAAAAAAATATTTACTTTATACGTTACGTCAATGTTTGGCAACTATTATTTCCGTCACGACAATGTTCTCATTAGTCTGGGTCGGGGAGTGAAGCTGTGCGCACCACACTGAATATCGTTTATCACTACCCGTCAAAGAGTAGATCACAAATCATACTAGCATAAAAATACACTGAGTGAAGCACTGCATTCATCGCAATATTACGTTATATTAACCTTCATTACCAACACATAGCTTATGGGGCAAAAGACGGGGCATTAGTGGGGTCATACGCGACGAGGGGGGCGGGTCAGAAGGAGGTGAGGTCACACGAGGTGGGTGAGGTGGGGCTGAGGCGAGGCGGGGCGGGGCGGGGAGGAGCGGCACGGGGGCGAGGCGAGACTGGCCATGCCAAGCCAGACGGTGCGTAGCACTGCGGGGCGGGGTGGGGCGGGGCGGAGGTGAGGCGTGACGGGTGAGGTGGGGAGGAGACGAGGCGTGGTTGATCGGGCCAGGCCGGGGCTGCGGGGGGGGGGCTAGGGACGGAGCAGGGCAGGGCAGGGCAGGGCAGGGACGGAAGGGTAAGGATGAGGTAAGGATTAGGACAGGGAGGAGAATGTAGGTTAAAAGACATGTTAGGTTATAACAGTTAGTACTGACACCGCTTCTATCACTGAAACACAATGGGTGCATTTAACACTTACTAACAATCAAACTACACTTGGGCGACTGAGAAGTTAGATTTTCAGGGCATACTTAAGGAAATTTCCACTAAAGTACCAGATTTCAGAAGGGCAAACTTTGACAGTTTAAAGAGGCAGCTGAGAGAGGGGGTGTCGCGCTTGGCCGTGAACCTGACAGATGACTCAGACCTGATAAAGAGATCTGAGATTGTCGAGTTCCACGACAATTTAAATAAATGAGTTACTTAATGCACAAAGGCAGAACATACCATACAAAAAGCTCAGATAAGACAACAATGCCCCTAAATGGATAAATAATTATTTGAAGAACATCATTGGCCAAAGGAAGGCTATAGGTAGAAGGATAAGGCGTGGCGAAATTTACCTCCAGGATTATTATAAGATATTGGCGAGTAGGGTTAAAACCGAGATAAGGAAAGCCAAGAGGAATAATGAGGTAAGGATAGCAAGGGAGGCAAAGACAAACCCCAAAGGATTCTACCAAATGTATCAAACTAAAACAAGAGAAAAGATTGGACCAATACGGTCAGATACTGGCGAGCTAACTGATAACGACGGAGAAGTGAGCAATAATCTGAATAAATATTTTTCAACAGTTTTCACCACCGAAAATTTAAACATGATACCCGAGGCACCGACTCTATTCAGAGATAGTGAAGAAAACAAATTAAGTGAGATAGTAGTGACTAGTAACGATGTTAGTAAGCAAATAGACAAACTAAAGCCTAATAAGTCACCTGGTCCCGATGAGATATTTGTCAGAGTATTAAAGGAATGTAAGGAAGAGTTTAGTATGCCCTTAGCAAAGTTGTTTAACATGTCCTTAAAAACAGGTGTAGTACCAGAATCCTGGAGGGTAGCGAATGTACTACCGATTTTCAAGAAGGGGGATAGAGCACAATCCTCTAACTACCGCCCAATCAGTCTAACATCAATAGTAGGCAAATTACTGGAAGCAATCATTTCAAACTCTATTCGAAATCACCTGCAGAAGCACCGATTGATCAATGATTCCCAGCATGGCTTCACAAGCGGACGTTCTTGTCTAACTAATCTATTAACATTCTTTTCATCAGTTTTTCGTATCGGTGGACGAGGGGCACAATTATGATGTGGTATATCTCGACTTTAGCAAAGCCTTCGACAGAGTCCCCCACGAAAGACTAATTAGAAAGGTAGAAGCACATGGCATCAAAGGTAACATCCTTAAATGGATTAGAGCGTGGTTACAGGACAGGAAACAGCTAGTGAGTATTAACGGCACTAAGTCCCATTGGAGCAACGTCACACGTGGAGTTCCCCAAGGCTCAGTACTTGGACCATTATTATTTACTTTATACATAAACGACATAGATATCGGCATAGACAAGAAGATAAGTAAATTTGCTGATGACACTAAAATAGGACGTGTTATTAAATCTGACGAGGAGTCTGCAAAACTACAGGAAGATCTAAACAAATTTTTCGAATGGTCTGAAAAATGGCAGATGAAATTCAACGTGGACAAATGTAAAGTACTCAGCATAGGAGATGTAAACAGGGAAACCAGATACCAGATGAACAACGATGCCATAGAGAAATCCGACTGCGAGAGAGATTTGGGAGTAATGATAAGCAGGAACCTTAAGCCAAGTAAACAATGTGTTTTTGCTCGTAACAAGGCTAATAAAGTACTTGGGTTCATACAAAGGAGTGTTAGTTACAAGACTAGCGAGGTCATCCTAAAACTGTATCTTGCGCTTGTGAGACCACACCTGGATTACGCAGTTCAGTTCTGGTCACCATATTACAGAATGGATATAGAGTCATTGGAAAGAATTCTGAGGAGAATGACAAGACTAATCCCGGGCATTAGGAGCCTTGAGTATAGAGACAGGTTAAAGCATCCTAATTTGCACCTCCTCGAGAGACTTAGAGCGAGGGACGACATGATAGAGGTGTATAAGTGGAAGTCAGGGCTAAACAAAGGGGACATTACAAAGGTACTCAAACTATCCAACCAGGAGCGAACTCGTAACAATGGTTTTAAATTAGACAAATTTAGATTTAGGCGTGAAATAGGTAAACACTGGTTTGGAAACAGAGTAGTGGATGAATGGAACAAGTTACCAAATATCATCATTAACTCGAATACGCTGAATAGCTTCAAACATAGGTTGGATGCTTATATGAGCAATAGGGGTTGGGTGTAAACGGGACTGCCCAGTATGGGCCAATAGGCCCTCTGCAGTTTCCTCCATTCTTATGTTCTTATGTTCTTATGTCACAGATCGCGTAGGACACTGAGAAATTATGTTAAGCACTGAACATATTGCTAGTAAAAATTCGCGCATACCACGATGAGAGAGCTGTAAAGATGACACACTAGGACACTTTTCACGCTACTACGCAGGAACTTCTTATTATGCACTTTCGAACGATACTCAAACAATGAGCCAGGTGTTATGGCTAAACGAGGGAGGGCATGGGTTTACGTTAAGTACACTGTTACCAATAACAAGGGATGAGGAGGGCGTGGGTTAACGTTATAGTTCGCTGCCACCAATATTATGACCCACAAGAATCAAGAAAAGAGAGATTACATATGTAGGAGGAAGTATAGAGAGTAGGAATGTAAAGATAGGAAACTTGGTAGCGTGGCCACTTGTTATTTACTCAGCGTCAATACGCTTATCTTCTTATCTCGCATGTCAATACACATATATTACTTCTTAAGGGGACAACTTGTTAAACACCTCTTTGACACAACTATTTATTAATTCACTTAAAGACATGGACACATCAATATCACTAATATATCGGAGTATTAACACGTTAGGTCTAACGTTACTCGACACTGACTCGGATACAACATGAATGAATACACTTCCCACAGTAGGTAATTCACCCTAGGGATAGTTCTGACAAGACTCACGTGTACCATGACGTAGGCCCAGTGGGTGCTTGGCTGGGCTGCCGTATGCGATGCTCTCCTTAGCTGGTGACATCGTGAAGTCTCCCCCCCCCGACCTGGGGGGGAGGGGACGAGCGTGACTCTGTGCGAGTGACCAGAATGACCTCTCAATGACCAACCTCTCTGAATGATAGTCGTGTGAGAATCACGATGAGAATTGGAATCAGAATGATCGTGGACAGGACTGTAGGGCCTTTATATGGGGTCGGCCCAGCCGGCTTTTGACCTCTAACCAATTAACACTAAACTGGTTAGATCCGGATAGCTGTGTGCAGGTGAGGTCATGTCGCAGGACAATAGTGCTTTGTAATTATTACCGCCCGGGTGGGTCTTGGCCAGGTGTGGTTTCCTTAACACGGTTATATCGTAGGGTTACGCAAGTACTTAGGCCGGGGTCAGGTCTTGACCTGCGGTGTGTCAACCTGTGGTGTTAGGGTAAGAACATAAGAACATAAGAAAATAAGGAGTCTGCAATAGGCCGGTTGGCCTGTGCATGGCAGCTCCTGTCGAGAGTTATTACCGCTCTCTATCATCCATGAATCTATCCAGTCTCCTTTTGAAACTTTTCAGCGTTCCAGCACTAACTACATAGTTGCTAAGCTTGTTGCACTCGTCCGCCACCCTATTTGTGAACCAGTTCCTTCCTATCTCCTTCCTAAACCTAAACTTATCCAACTTAAATCTGTTACTTCGAGTCCTATCCTGCTCGGATATTATAAGAACTTTATCTATATCCCCTTTATTGATTCCTTTCACCCACTTTAATAATTCTATCATATCTCCCCGCACTCTTCGTCTTTCTAGGGAATGCAAGTTTAGTTTCTTTAACCAATCGTGATATGGAAGGTTTCTAAGTCCCGGAATCATTTTCGTCATTCTTCGCTGCACCGACTCTAGTGAATTGATATCCATTCTATAATAAGGGCTCCAGAACTGAACCGCATAATCTAGGTGCGGCCTGACTAGCGCAAGATATAATTCTAGATATAAAACCCAATACTCTGTTTGCCTTATTTCGAACATTAACGCACTGTTTTCTAGGCCGTAGGGCTGGGCTTACAAGTGCTCCTAGGTCTCTTTCACAAGCCGACTTCTCTAGGTTGATGTTGTTAAGGCTGTATACATTTGGACCTGTCCCTAAGAGGTTCTATCTTCACACAGTCGAGGACGTAGTGTTCAAGTGTGTGGCCATATGTCAGGCCACACACTTTACATTTTGTTTTGTTTACATCTGCTTGAGGAACATACTGCCAAAGGTACTTATATCCTAACCTTAATCTAGCGGTTACAACATCTTGTAATCTAGTGATCTTGTTACTTGCTCCATATACATGTTTCACTTGATACATCTCATCATGGTAAACTATGGATCGACTAGTGCCTGTTTGCACTAGTCTACTTGCGTCAAACTCATGTGAGAGGCCTATGTGAGAGGGGATCCACAACAGTTTGCCCTTGACACCCCGGTCAACAAGGCACGCATATTTGTGTCTGGCTTGAGAGACAAGTGCGTGACAACCTCAGTCGAGGGTGCCAAGGGCAAGTAGTGAGGATAAAGAGTCAGTGATGATGAGACTGTCAGTAACAGTGGTTTCAAGGAATTTAATAGCTGTGAGTATGGCAACTAATTCAGTTTGTAGAGTGGATGCCCAGTTGTTAATTCTAACTCCTTTCTCAATTATATTACCGTCAGGTTGAGTCACAACAATAGCACTTCCAGCCCTCCCACAGGCGGTGTTTAGAGATCCATCAGTGTAGATGGTCTGTGTGATATTATCATCAGTCTGTAGAGTGTGTATGTGTTCAAGAGCTCTCAATTTGGCAGTGTGTTGGAGATAAATGTTTTGTATAATTATTTTTTTAGGCGGATACGTCGGTATTGTGATATCGAAGGGAACTGTCCGCCAGGGTGGCAGGAAGCGCTGTTGTGTCTCAACTTTGTACAGGTGGTCTAGTCCAAACATCTTCATATGTGTAGCTGTAGTTTGGATCCATTTAGACTCAGCAGTCCCATGGTTCATACATTCTAGCAATTTTAAGGAAACAATATTTTCAGGATCACCACGCAGAAGCCTCAGGGCTATCATGAGGTTGACTTCAATTCTTCTATCTTTAACACTGGGTATACCTAGTTCTTTCCTCACATTAAGTACGTTAGTGCTCATGGGACATCCTAGGATAATTCTGAGTGTATAATATGGACAGGAAGTAGTACCTTAAGCTGTGTATTCTTATATTACTCTCTAATTATGTATAGTAAAGTATTACAGAACATGTATTAATCCTATGTAATATTTCCATTTATTATGCACCATGTTATGTTTGTGATTTATCATATTTACATATTATGTATTCAGCTTGTGAATGCTGGCATCTGTACATGCCAGCGCGGAGTGATACAGAGAGTTGAGATCGCTAGTCCTTATGGTGTGGAAGCCCACTGTCTATTAGTTCCTCTGTATATCTCCCGTACGAGAATGAGAACCTATTTTCAAAGTAACAAGTGTTTGTGTATACCCTCAGTAGTGTAGAACATTTTGGGGGTATCAAAGACAAACATAGATGGCGCAGTGAGATTTCTCAGTGAGATTCAGCCTTCCCGCCGGACTGTGTTAATGGCGTCTCGTCTTCAGCTTCGCCAAGGATTTACAGCCAGACTACAAGCCTCAGGACTTACAGTGTTGTGAAGTGCTATGCTGTGTACAGTGCTGTGCTGTGAAGTGAAGTGTTCTGTGAAGTGCTGTGTTGTGTATTTTTATCAGAATTGTCTGTGCAAACTGCAGTCAGATGACTGAGGGAGCTTCCCAGCAGTACATCCCCTCCCGCCCACGGTCATTGGGTGACTGAGCAGCGCGCATTAAGACAACTTCAGTTCAGTTGCGACTTGCGCCGAGCTGCCTCTACGTCTGGCAGCGCGCCAAGCCTCCTGGCAACGAGCCATCACACACACGGACTCACAGGCCCTCTTTATATTAAATTCTTGCGTATTACTTTAGACTTCTGTAATTCTGTGCATAGATTACGAGGGGTTGACCAGGTCTCTTGCACAGAAACTGTCGGCATGTCTCACAGGGATCAAAATGATACCCTGGACGACGGGGTTATGAGTTTAAGTTTGGGGGATCTCTCCCCACCCACACTCAGGCCCCATGCTCCCCACAGTGACAACGCCCAATCACCCACAGAATCTCCTCGTTCGTCGCGAGTAAGCTCTCCTGCGGTGCCTGCGTCCAAGGATCTCCTTCAACTGATTAAGTGGATGGAAACTTCTCGATGCCAGGACTATGTTGCAAGGAGAGAAGAGGAAGCAATTCGGTACAGAGAGTCTGAAAGACGACGCCACGAATATGAACGAAGACGCAGAGAACTAGAAGATATACGTAGAAGTGAGGATGACCTGAGAAGAAGAGAGGATCAAGCCAGATTTGAAGCCTTGATTTCCCTGTTAGCCTCCCCACAACGATCTACTCTACAAGATACGACTAGAGGTACTGGTACCTCATTTCCCAGAGTCGGTTCAACAATTCCTCTAAAGGCTGCAGCACAAACGCCTCCCTCTCTGAAGTCTGACGCTTCTTATCAGATATTTCGGGAATGGCGTCGATGTTGGCAAGACTATGCAACAATGGTTGACCTGTCAAGTTTACCACAGCCTAAACAGATGATACAGCTTCGTATGTGCTTGTCCTTAGAGACACAGCGTACTCTCGAGCACACACTTCAAGTGCCTCCTACGACAACTCTGACTGTAGAGGCCGTGCTTGACAAGTTACAGGAACACGTTAAGGGACAGCACAACGAAGCACTTAGAACTCCTCCAATGTAAACAGCTTGATGGAGAATCTTTTGATGCATTTTTTGTAAGACTGAAAAGATGTTCAGAGGAAGTTGATGTTTGTCTTGGAAATTCTCAAGTTTGTGAAGAGACACAACTCAAGACAATCATTTTAACGGGTGTTCGAGATGAAGAGCTAGTTCAGCGTCTCATTTCACTTGACCCCACTTCATCCCTTCAAGATGTAGTTACAAAATGTCGAGCGTACGAGGCCGCCAGGTGTGCGACTTCAGCTTTACGTTCACAACCTGACCAGGTGAGGGCGATGTCTTTCTACAGAAAGGGTAAGAAGCAGCAAGGTAACCCCACCCCTCACCCTCCAGCTACACCTTCAGCAGCAGCTTTGTGTAACAGCTGCACGAGACAGCATGATGCCTCCCAGTGCCCAGCTGCTCAAAGCGTGGGCAGAAGTTGGGGCCGCCAGGGTCACTGGGCTTACACAGTTAAGTGCCCTGCTAGCAAAGTTCAGTGCAGACTTTGTGGTCGTGTGGGCCATTATGACAAATGTTGTCGTAAGAAGACACAGAAAGGACACCACCAAGGATCCAAGAAGTCATCCTCAGGTAGTGCTGGCACGCCCCCCTCCTTCTGGCAAGCATCAAGACGCTGTGCCCAGTCGTTCCTGCCGTCGTGTACATTGTTCCACAGACACGACGCCCCAGCACATCAGTGTCGTCATTTCTCACGGTAACTTGTCATCCAGTCTTCAGATGTTACCTGACACCGGTGCTGACGTCTCAGTAATTGGTCCACAACACTTAGCAAGTTTGGGAATACCCCTGAGCAACCTACAGCCCCCTCCTCAGACAACGAAACTGACAGCTGATGGTTCCAAGATGGCTCCAGCTTTGGGATCTTTCTGGGCTACTCTTACCTTTGGTAAGCGGTATTGCTCAGCCCGGATTGATGTTCATGATGGGATCCCGACTTTGCTTTTATCATATGGCCATTGTCAAGAGTTGGCCATTATTTCCAAGGAATTCACGAAACCTATTTTAAAGGTCACCCATGTCAACAGCTTGAAGGAACTCCCTATATCTACTAACACGTCCCCTTCTGATGCAAGAGCTTACCTTCTCAAGGAGTTTGCTGACGTGTTGGTTTCGAAGAAATCTTTAGGATCCACACCACTCAAGCCGATGGTGAGTCCACCCATGAAGATTCATCTTAAGGATGGTGCCACACCTTTTGCCATCCACACCCCTCGTTTGATTCCTTACGCCTACAAGGAGCTAGTTAGACAAGAGCTTGACTCCATGGTTGCTCAGGGAATCATCAAGCCGGCCGGAGACGAACCTTCACCTTGGTGCCACCCTCTCGTCCCCGTCGCCAAACCTCGTGGTGGAGTACGGATCACCACCGATCTGTCAAAACTTAACTAGCAAGTTTCCCGTCCAGCCCACCCTTCACCCACACCCTTCGCAGCTGTTCGAAATGTGGACCCGAAGGCGAAGTTTTTTACAACGATGGACGCCTTATGTGGTTATAGGCAGATCGAGTTGGCTGAAGAAGACCAGCATTTGACTACATTCATCACAACATATGGAAGATATCAGTATTGCAGAGGCCCCATGGGATTTGCCGCTACGGGCGATGCATTCTGTCAACGTGGTGACGCGGCCCTTCAAGGAGTCACGAATTGTGTCAAGGTGGTTGATGATATTTTACTCCATGACGAAGACTACTGTGCCCACCTCTCCCGAATATATGAAATTCTCACCAGATGTCGAAAGTACGGGATTACCCTCAACGCTGACAAGTTTGTAGTCGCCGCACCATCAGTGAACTTCTGTGGGTACACTCTCTCAGCATCAGGTATCGCAGCTGACCCGGAGAAATTAAGTGGAATCAGGGATTTTCCAACCCCTGCCAACCTGACAGACCTCCGTTCTTTTTGGGTCTGATCAATCAGCTGGCTGAATTCTCACCTGACATCTCCGCCACAGCCCAGCCGTTACGCCCCCTGCTGAGCCCCAGGAGGACATTCCTGTGGATCCCAGATCATCAAGAGGCCTTCCAGCGAGTCAAGCAGGCCCTCTTAAGTCCACCTGTCCTTGCCTGTTACGACCCAGCCCTACCCACCGTCCTCCAGACTGATGCCTCCAGACTCTACGGCGTTGGTTACGCCCTTCTGCAGGACCATGGCGGTGGACAACTCCGCTTAATTCAGTGTAGATCCCGGTTCCTGACGGACGCCGAGACCCGATATGCCACGATTGAGCTGTTGTCTGGGCGATGGCGAAATGCCGCTTCTAGCTGATAGGACTTCAGCACTTCACCCTCTTCACGGATCATCTCCCTCTTGCACCTATTATCAATCACTACTCTTTGCATGCAGTAGAGAATCCTCGCCTTCAACGTTTGAAAGAGAAGGTCTCGCCTTATCTCTTCACGGCTGTGTGGCGTGCGGGTAAGCTGCTGTGCATCCCGGATGCTCTGTCCCAGTGTCCCACGCCCCTGTCAGTCGCCCCACGCCAGAGGACGAGATGTTGTGTTCTACAGCTGCTGCATCCCTCAAGTCAGTAATTTCATTGAAGGCCGTCTTCACATCAGAAGAGTCTACAGCACCGGATGCAGACAAGACCCTTGAAGATCTCTGCACCGCAGCCCGGGCCGACCCTTCCTATATCCGGCTCGTCGACTGTGTGTCCCAGGGATTTCCATCTAACCGATACGACCTTCATGAATCGCTACTCCCGTACTGGAAGATATGCGAGGACTTCTATTGTGACGAAAACCTTGTCTTGTATGGTGCACGAGTAGTCAATCCTGCTGCCCTACGCCGCCGTACCTTGACCCGCCTTCACGACAGCCATCAAGGAGTGGAGGCCACCAAGCGACGGGCGAAGCAGACTGTATTTTGGCTCGGAATCGACGCGGACATTGCAAGTACCGTCCGTGCCTGTGAGCCGTGCCAGATTCTGCAACCCAGCCAGCAACAGGAACCTTTAATGTGCGACGATAACCCTTCAAGACACTTTGAGTCTGTGTTGGCCGACTTCTTTGCAGTGGCAGGGAAGTCCTTCCTCGTCATTGCCGACCGATTGTCTGGATGGCCTGTTGTCGTCCCCTGTGGTAGTGATACAACGGCTACTGCTACCATCCGGAATTTCAGGCATTACTTCAGAGAAGTTGGTGTTCCCCTCCGCCTCAGGACTGATGGAGGACCCTAGTTCACCAGCCACGAGTTCCGGGACTTCATGGACCGTTGGGGAGTCCGTCATGTCGTGACCTCACCCCACTACCCCCAGGCGAATGGACACGCTGAAGCCGCAGTCAAGACTGTTAAACACCTGATCCTTAAGGTGTCACCCTCAGGAAATATCGACTGTGAGGACTTCGATCGAGGTTTGTTAGAGTTACGCAACACCCCGAACTTCACCGGACGCTCCCCAGCCCAGGTTCTTTATGGACATCATCTCAGGTCTTGTGTTCCTGCCCACCCGAAGTCGTTTTCTCAAGAATGACAAGCCAAGACTGAAGAATGTGACCGTCGTGCAGCAGAACGAGCCGCAGATGTCTCTGCTCGGTACGACTGTCATGCCCACCCCCTTCCCAGGTTGAGTATCGGCCAGCAGGTCAGGATTCAAGATCCGGTATCTCACCGCTGGGACAAGGTTGGGGTTGTCATGGGTATTGGCCGGTCCAGGGACTACCAAGTGCGTCTTCCTAGTGGTAGAGTATGGTGGAGGAACCGTCGTTTCCTCCGACCTGTGGAGTTGCCAAGTGTTGACCCTTCCCCAGTAGAGTCCCCTAATGCTGATGCCTTTACAGTAAATCCATCTCCACCTTGTGTTTCTGCCCCGGTACTCCGCAGGTCCGAGCGACTCAGAAACAAAAGGTCCGCTCAAGATGAAACTATGAGCGTATAGGGGGGGAGGGAGGTGTATAATATGGATACGAAGTAGTACCTTAAGCTGTGTATTCTTATATTACTCTATTAATTATGTATAGTAAAGTATTACAGAACATGTATTAATCCTATGTAATATTTCCATTTATTATGCACCATGTTATGTTTGTGAATTATCATATTTACATATTATGTATTCAGCTTGTGAATGCTGGCATCTGTACATGCCAGCGTGGATTGATACAGAGAGTTGAGATCGCTAGTCCTTATGGTGTGGAAGCCCGCTGTCTATTAGTTCCTCTGTATATCTCCCGTACGAGAATAAGAACCTATTTTCAAGATAATAAGTGCTTGTGTATGCCCTCAGTAGTGTAGAACATTTTGGGGGTATCAAAGACAAACATAGACTGAGGGCTTTATTTTGCATTTTCTCGAGCTTGTCAACGTCTTTCCCGTCACGAAGGACCAGGGCTGGTGCGTGGTAATCTATCAGAGATCTTATGTAGCCTAGGTACATTGTTTTAACAATTCTAATATTAGCACCATAGTGCGGGCTGTACCCCGCTACACTTCTAAGAGGTCTCAGTCTGTCAGTACATTGGCAGGTTAGCTGTTGTATGGCAGGTAGGGTACAAGGGACGGAACACCAAGATATTTAAAAGAAGAAACATAGTCAATAGTGTTGTTACCTATTATGAACTTGGCGGGGCCGTGTTTGCTGTTACCAGCTTGTTTGTTGAACACCTTAGTTTTCTCAGTGGAGATAATAAGACCGAGGTTCTCACAGGCTGCGTATACATGGTTCAGGGTGGTTTGCATTTCACGATGAGTTTTAGTATGTATAAGAATATCATCAGCATAGCTGGTTGAGATATTGCTGGGGTTGTCTGGTATTAAATTTAATAATGCAATCATAAGAACATTGAACAAAGAGGGGCTAAGTACTCCACCTTGAGGTGTACCTAGTTGCATATCTTTAACTTTTGTAACCCTGAAACAGTGCAGCAGCCCTTCTGTTGGTTAGGTAACCACTTATCCAGTGTAACAGCCTACCTCCTATATCCATTTTGGCTAGTTCGTACAATATCAGTTGCCTATTAGCAATATCAAATGCAGCTTTTAGGTCAAGAAATGTGGTGTATCTGTGCCTTTCATCACCATGCACAGTTAGGAATGTGGTGATGCAATTATGTACACCTTTACCATGGGTGAAGCCATTTATGTTAGGAGACATGTGTTCTCTGATTCTATATGAGAGTCTGCCAAGAACCATCCTCTCAAAGGTTTTACACAGGCACCTGGTTAGTGATATGGGACGAAAAGCATCAGGCTGTCCTGATTTCGGTATTGGTACAACAGTAGTGCTGGTCCATGATGTGGGTAGTTGGCCCTCGGCATGACTCATATTGTACAATACCAACAATGGATTGCCTGGCACGGGCCTTAGTAGTCTTACGATGTTGTAGGTGACTCCGTCCTCTCCAGGGGAAGTAGACGTACCCCTGGCGAGGGCGGCGTCAAGCTCCCACTCAGTATATGGAACATCACACTCATCGTGATGTTTGCCCAGCATAAAGTTAATAAGATTACTTCTCTCTAGAGACTTCGCATCAAGGAGTCCACGAGTCCTAGCTGGTAACATGTCATAGCTAGACACATGAGCCCACTTTGTTATTAGCTCATTCGACTTTTGCAGGGGGTTTGGATGGGAGACGTGTCTACTGTTTTTACCTCTGATTATGTTTATGTCTTTCCAGGCTTTGCTGAGGGATGTGTTGGTTCAGGCTGTTGACATATGTCTCCCATGCATTTTGTCTGAGTTCGTTTACACGTTCCCTGACAGCAGCAAGGGAAGCTTGATACAATTGTAACATTTGAGGTGTTCTAATTTGTTTGCAACCCTTACCCACCCTCCTGATCCTAGCCCTGAGTTTTTTTCAGCTCAGGGTCATTATAGCACTGCTGTTGCCTGTTCCCATTATGCTGACCACGTTTTCTCCTTTTTTGGGTGGAGGCATTGTTGGTGAAGTATGCATAAGTCCAATCTATCAGATGGTCATGGAAACTTTGGTAGCTGTCAGGCTTGTAGTCCTTGTACCAGTCATGGATGAAGTCTATGAACTGGCTTTCACGTTCTTGCTTGACTGTGATTCTACGTCTGTTGAGTTTACCACCAGTGGGGGTGTCATTGGCTACATGTATACTAGCTTGGATTGGGCTGTGGTCAGATATAAGATCAGTGATAACATCAGAGCTATGAGTTGTGTATGATAGATATCACGTGCCTGAGCGCTCGGGACCTCGCAATGGCGTGAGGCATATGTTCACGCCTCCATTTCACACAAGCTATTAATAATTTGTTAATTGTACTTATTATATTATTATTGTTCTTAGTTACTTAGGTTAATTGTATATTTATGTATGTTATTAATATGCATCATTGTGTTACTCTGTTAAGTCAAATCAAGAGTAGTATTAATTAATTATATAAATTATCTAGCAAATGTCCTGGATCACGTGATATGAGATGCGCTCCTCCACGGCGTGCCCCACGCTTCCCCAGTAGCGAAAAACCGTGGCATATGGTAGACGTGTCCATTCGTTCTCTAGCCTTGACCCTTGTCTAGTGCCTTGTCCAGTCTTCTGCAATGCCCTAGGGGTATCAGGTATTAGTGACACGTTTAGTTAGGCCTAAGAAGGGATCCTGGTGGTAAGGAATCTCCTGTTTGGTAGGAAATAACTATTTTGTAGGGATTGTTGTATATATATATATTTTGTATGGCTATGTAATATAGTCATGTTAAGTAGTAATCTTGTGGTCTAACTCCTTAACGGTGTATTTTCACCCTTCCGGCATCACTCTTATTTTAATATATAATTACTTATTCCCTTAAATTCTTGTTTGCTATAGTCAGTACTCCCTTTAGAACATAAATTGAATTAATTAATTATCTTCCCTTTTGTGACTTACTTATTTCAACTTGTTCATACTTATTCAAGTACATTTAGTTGAGTAGGTTTTTGTGGGGATAATTATTGCCGTGTTCCCTATTTGTTCCTTTATTTGATAATAACTTGGGGTAGGTCTCACTCCCCAGGTATAAAGGATATTGGGATCGCGACATAGATTAAAGCCAATACATTTGTCTAGACCCCCGCCATAGATGTGTGTTGGTTCATTATTACCTATAATTTGAACATCTTTATATGCGCTGAGAAGTGAGATAAGTCTCCTACCATTGGTGTTAGTGGTGGAGTTCACACACAGTTTAAAGAGGAAAATACAAAATAAATATAGAATAGAAGGTGTATTTATTAAAGTTTAAATAAAATAGTAACTTAGTTGTTACGAAAATGACGTACAACGTCTCTTCATTGATATACAGTATATAGCATGCATTCACGTAATTTCCCCTTATCACATGGCAGTTGCGAGACTGATAGAGCAATGGGAACCTTTGAAACTATATTTTACCAGTATAAGTATGGAGGAAAATTTTCACACAATTTCATCTATTTTAGAAAGCTTAAATGATCCATTCATGCGCCTATACTTCCACTTTTTCAACTATATTTTGCCAAATTTTAATAACTTAAACCTTCTTTTCCAACGTCAAGAACCTTCAATACAAGTATTGCATAAAAGATGCTGTAATCTTTACCGTGATGTACTGTGGAGTTACGAAAAGAGATGGAGTGAACAGGATCTCAAGTATAGCAAATATACTGTAGATCCTGAAGACAACACAGAATTCCTCCCCCTTAATCAGATACATCTTGGGATAGAAGTTCCTGGTCTCCTCCAATCTGAAGAGTATAGGGAAAGGAAAGACATGATAGAAGATGTGATGAATAGGTGCAGGCAATTTATGATTATATCTTGCAAAGAAATGAAAAAAAAAAGGTTTCCACTTGGTAACGAACCTATACAGATGTGTTCTGTATTTTCAGTAGATTTTGTTTTTAAATGAGCAGTCGAGGGTGACAATGCCGTCAATGTTACCTTTAATGAACGCTTTCCCTAGAATATCTCCCACGAACAAACAGCAGTTGGATAATGAGTGGAGAGCCGTTGACAACATAAAATTCCCAGACTATATGAAAAATCAAAGAAATGCAGACCTATTATACAAAGAAATGTCAAGTATGAAAGACGATTTTGGTGAACCATATTTCCGTGAGATCCCATACTTTGCTCTGAAGATATTGTCTTTGTCCACATCAAATGTTGATGAAGAAAGAATTTTTTCCAAGGTGAATCTGACCAAAACTAAGCATAGAAATATTCTTTCTACGCAAACTTTAACATCTCTAATCATTTCATCTGAAATGGTTCACAAATGTGGAGGATGTGTTTCATACTAGCCAAGTGAAAATTGGATTCGGTTTGTAAAAAATCATAATGATTAATTGTAAATACCATATATATGTATTGTTTATTACTGTCGTGCCTGTAACACTCATGTCGCGTGGTATCTGTTTACGCCTCCACTCCACACAAGCTATTAATAACTTGTTATTTTTACTATTATCTTATTGTTGTTCTTAGCTACTTAGGTTAATTGTATATCTATGTATGTCATTAATATGCATCATTTGTGTTACTCTGTTAAGTCAAACCAAGAGTAGTATTAATTAGTTATAGACTATTTGGCAACCGTCCTGGGTCACGTGAGCTAAGACGCTACTCACTCATATTCTGTGTGGTATAGGCAGGACGTGCCCACACCGACTCTAGCCTCCACACTTGCCCAGTACAGACGTGCCTTGTTCAGTCATCTACAATACCCTAGTGGTATCTGGTAATTAGTGGCACGTTAAGTTAGGCCTAGGAAGGGATCCTGGTGTTAAGGAATCTCCTATTTGGTAGGAAATAACCAGTTGGTTGTGATTGCTGTGTATATATTGTGATGTCTGTGTTTAATATAGTTAATGTTAAGTAGTATTCATTTGATTTAACTCCTTAACGGTATATTTTCACCCTTCCGGCATCACTCTTATTTTAATATACAATCACTTATTCCCTTAAATTCCATGGTTGCTAGACAGTACTCCTTTAAGAACATAAATTGAATTATTTAATTATCTTCCCATTTGTGACTCACTTACTCCAACTTATTCTTATTTATTCAAGTACATTCAGTTGAGTCGGTTTTTGTGGGGATAATTATTGCCGTGTTCCCTGTTTGTTCCTTTATTTGATGATAAATTGGGGTAGGTTTCACTCCCCAGGTATAAAGGATATTGGGATCGCGACAATTACCTCTGTATTTCATTACAAAATGGGGAAATACTCCTGTATAAGCACATTTTGTTACAATGTTTTTTCTAAACCTTATTGCAATTTCTTTTTTATTCCAAACCAAAATAAAACGTATTTCAATATCAATAAATATCGTCTTTCATTATTTTCTATTTATTTCCTGTTTAATTCAGTTACTCAATAATTTTACACGTTTTCTTTTATGTGATGTATGGCTGCTGGCCGACGTAAACTCAGCGGCAACACTGATTGGTATGCTTGCACCCTCACGATGTTGTCAGTGACACGAAACATTTGCTCTTGCTACACGATTTACGAGCATGAAAAACTTGAATCCCAAGCTAAGGCGCACCTCATTTTCCTATTTTCTTTGATTATATGCCAATTTTGGGAATGAAATACGATCATTTACAGTGAATATAGATAAATAAATCCTGTAACAACCATAAAACGTAGGAATAGAGTGTAATATCTCTTCCTTTCTTCTTTCTCCTTATTAAATCTAACAATAAAGTAATAAGTTTTTCATGAACTTGGGGTTGGGTGAGTGTAAATAAAGAGAACCATGGCCTGTTCTGTGGATGAAGTCAGTAGAATATAACAAAGTACAGTATTAGGTATTATAATTTTGCTATGACTGATGAACTCACTGTACAGATGAATTGGGATAAAATATTGAACAAATATCACCATAACTGTTAGTTTTCTATCAAACAGGAAATTATCTTTGTACCAAAAATTTTACTTTCATGTACAAGTATAAAGGCCAGTTATCTACAAGATATGAAACCTTGAAATAATGTTTCCTACCTGTCTCCACCTGATTATAGTAACGCAATAAATACCCTAAAAAAGATAGCACGACATGAACACTTTCCCAATGTCAGGAGTAAAAATGTATGCAATATGTTAATGAGATGGACTAAACCAGCAGTTGGAGAAAAGTATCTGCTGTTTAAATGGTCTTGTATTTGGAAAAATATTCCATGTAAATACTGTATATGGATCCGCACCAGAGAGTCTTCATATAGTTAGTGTGCAGACTTTTGTTTACAAGGCATATACTCACAACTATAATGGAAAGGAAGACATGTTAGGTTAGGTTAGATTAGGTTCATATTGTGAGCAAATGTCATGGAACCCATATATAGTAGGTATATTCATGAAATTCTACCAACTAATCAGAGACTAAGAATGTTAAACATAAAACAAGATGATAATTAAATGGTTTAAAAATATCCCCAATACAGTCTGCAATGTTAATTGCAAATTATTTCTGCAGTTTTTAATGTTTAATGTAAACTGTAATAATAATAATAAGGATAATACAATGCTCATGATTGTCAGAATATATATCGCCTTTTTAGAAGCAGGATATGTTATAATATATGGATATATTAATACATGATATCCATGTATGTATGCAGAGTGTAAATATATATATATATATATATATATATATATATATATATATATATATATATATATATTTCATTTTTAGTCCATATAACACGCGGACTTTCAACATATAATCAACGACCTCACCAGCCAGGAATCGAACCCTCGACCTATTGCATGGGACCAGAGAATGCTACCAACCATACCACAAGAGCCCTAAAAGCAGTTCTAGACTATGTGATATTTCACACAAAGCCTGTTCATCAAGCTGATGGAGCCGTGAACCTCTCATTGGGAACTGCCCGTGCTGCTTATGTGGATGTCAGTTGCATTTTACCGAATCCAGCTGGTATGAAACACAAGGTACCATGTATACTTCATTTTTAGTCCATATAACACGCGGACTTTGAACATATAATCAACGACTTCACCAGCCAGGACTCGAACCCTCGACCTAATGCATGGGACCAGGGAAAATGCTACTGACATCCACATAAGCAGAACGGGCAGTTCCCAATGAGAGGTTCACGGCGCCATCAGCTCAATGAACAGGCTTTGTGTGAAATATCACATAGTCTAGAACTGCTTCTAGTGCTCTTGTGGTATGGTCGGTAGTGTTCCCTGGTCCCATGCATTAGGTCGAGGGTTTGAGTCCTGGCTGGTGAGGTCGTTGATTATATATATATATATATATATATATATATATATTTATATATATATATATATATATATATATATATATATATATATATATATAAATAAAATATAATGCAAGTAAATCACTGTGGGTGCTGCTATGGATCCAGATATATATGCTGATAACCACAAGGAAAGAAGAAAACATGAAGTATTCTTAGTCTGTACTCACCCCTAAAGATGTGAATTACACGAAAAGCTTGGGAACTTCGTGTTTTCTTCTTCTTGTTATCAGCATATATATATATATATATATATATATATATATATATATATATATATATATACATATATATATATATATATATATATATATATATATATATATATATATATATATATATATATATATATATATATATATATATATATATATATATATATATATATATATATATATATATATATTAATCAAGGTATATGTTATGATTTCTCCAAGGCATATTTTCTGAAAATTCCAGAAACTGCATTTTTTCTGGTCTATGAATAATTTGGGGATTTTACGGAAAGACTCCAAATATTTCTGTTCCGAGTCTGGGAACCAATTCCGAGGTTAGGTTAGGTAGCAAATTCCAGAATCTTCCCAGGAACTAGAAAAATTCCCCATCATTCATGATACCAAGATTTTTTCTTCAGTATTGGTGAAAGGTGAATAGTCAGCTGTATCTCCACCCGTAAGTGAAAAAATAAAGGCATTAATATTGTGTTAGTTAAATTTGCAATGTTTGAAACATCTTTATTTATAAGGGTTAATATTTATAAGTTTCCAACATCTACATGTTGTGGGTAATTTTGTCTATTGTTACGACCGTGTCGTATTTTTCTATTTTTTTTATACAGTGAACCCTCACTTTACGCTGTTAATTGAACCCACGGCGGCCCGCGTAAAGTGAGAAACGCGTAAAGTGAACAACATAACATATGGGATTAATTGAAATAGAGACCAGGCCGACCCCCAAACTCCACTTTTTCCCGACACAATACGTACGTTTTACTAAAAATATCATCTTAACTTTATGATGGTGTTCACCCACACATAATATAGAAGGGAACAATCAATAAGAGAATAATAAACTGAAGGTTAGGTTAGAAAAAAACAAGGTTGGGGTTAACACTTACGTTAGTAGAAGAGATGGGTCGGCGTAGGGGAATGGAGGCTGGTTCCGAGGCAGAGGGCAGGCTTCTGGCCCTCAGGTGAGTCTTCATCGGTGTCATCCACACTTACTAGTGCCTCCCTGACAAATCCCTCAAAGTCATCATCACTGTCTCTGCCTCTGTCACTATCACTGGCTTGGGCTGGCTGTGGTGGGTTGCAGGCGAAGAACTCTGTTATGTTTTGCTGACGGCTGGTGTTTATGTTGTCGTGATAAACCTTGATGTAGGGCTCCATAGTCTGCAACAGCTGGGTAGTGAAGATTTCATACCTATTTGCGTCAGGGTCGTCGGAAAGGAGGAGCTTGACTTTCTCAATACACTCGATGGCACCCCCTACATTACTATGGGATAAGCGGCGTTCTTCTTGGGATGACGCACCACCTGCCTCTTCACTGACGTCATCATCATCTACCATCTCGTCGGTAGTCACATCAGGATCCCTTATCACCTCCAGGATGTCGTCGTTGGTGGTCTCGGAGAAGCCTGCAGCTGTAACACTCTGCGCAGCTTCTCTGGCAAGGTCCACTGCTACTGCAACAGTCTGAACCTCACCAGTCACAGATTTACTCTGCCTAACACCCGGAATGCCTTGCAACACATGTCTCCATGCGTGACGAACAGTTGCTACAAACAGCTGATCCCATGCCTCCACCAAGAACTCCACAGCTTTCTTGACGTTGAATGTTCTCCAGAATTGTTTCAAAAGTACTTCTTGCTCTGCCAACTGTTGATCCTCGTCGTCTTCGCTCTTGCTATTGGTGTTGGTGTCACTCAGGTTACGCAACTCTTTCTTGGTGTTGGTGTAGTCGTTCAGGAGGTTGAATTTTTTAGCAGAGAATGCAGCTTTTACATTACAAATCAATTCTTGGTCCATGGGCTGTATTATAGACGTAGTGTTGGGAGGAAGGAAGACCACTTTTACGTTGGGGTGACGATCTAATAGTAGGGGCGAGTGTCCTGGTGCGTTGTCAAGCAGCAACAAAATCTTGAATGGCACATTCTGTTGCTCACAAAATTTCTTCACATTGGGAACGAAACAGTCATCAAACCAGGAGAGGGACAGTGTAGAGAACATCCACGCCTTACGTGCGGTCAGCCAGTGGACATTTAGCTTGGTCATGTCCATGCTCTTGTAGGCGTGCGGCTTGCGTGCTGTGTGAATCATCGATAACTTGAGCTTACAGGTACCGGAGGCATTGGTGGTAAACAGGACGGTGATGCGCTCCTTCTGCAACTTCCGGCCCCGACACTTGCTGGCATTCTTCACAAGAAAGGTCTTGGAAGGTAGCTTTTTCCAAAAAAGACCAGATTCGGTCATGTTAAACACCTGGTCGTCGGTGTACTGTCCTTCCTCCATAATCTCACGTAAAAACGGAGGAAATTCCCTAGCCGCAACACGGTCAGCACTAGCTTCTTCACCACCAATGTTGATATTGGTGATCTTGTTCCTTTTCTTAAACCTCTGTAACCACCCAGAGGAAGCATTAAAGGGTTTGGGCTCTGTAATTCCCATCTTTCGTGACACTGCAGCATACAGTTCACGTGCGTACTCCTTAACTGAGCGCGTGTCTACCGCCATGTTCTGTCTCGCCTGACGCACCAAGTAGCTCACAAGTAATTTTTCCGTCTTGAGAAGCACCTGGTTGGGGGAAATACTTGATCATAGAAGCACCTGTAGACTTTGTGATGTTCATGTGTGTAGGTTATGTATCTAAGCTTCTGTGCCGAGTAGCAACCTTGTATATAAGCTACTGTGCCGAGTAGCATTTATATATGTAATTACGTGGCAACACTGCACGTGTTATGTGGCAACATTGCCCCGAGGCTGCCATATGGCAAGGCAGTCTCAGTCTGACTCTGTGGGCTGTGTATGGCACACGCTAGTCACCACTTGTATTTCTCCTATCCGTTAATAAATGGACTTCAGTGTTACCCGGTGTTTCCCTACCCATCACTGCCTTCTTCAGGGAACACTTGGAACCTTCATGGCACAGTGAGTAGGATCTGTGGACTTACAAGTGTGTGAACAATGGACAGTTAGCTGGCGATGTGCGACTGCCGGCGATGTGCGCGTCGACTCTTAGTGTGTTTTGTTGTGTTGCGTTGTGTTTCACCGCGACGTGCAGTGTTGCGCCGTCACAGTTTGTTTTAGTGACGGTGGCAGTGTTAGTGTCAGTGTATTAGTGTGTCTAGAGCTGAGAGTTGAGCATTGGCTTGTCTTTTGTGGTACCCACGGAGCACGCAGGCGTACACCCTTCTCGTGTGACATCCGGGGAGACGCTGACGTTCTTGCCTCCGCGGCGGCCACCACGATCTGCTCTCTGAGACACACACACATACACACACACGCACGCACGCACGCACTCACGGACAGAACAGTGGACTCTATGCGTTATTTCTGCGCTGTTTATGTCATATATATGTGGTTCGAGCTGATGAGGCGCCACTTTATATACTAAACAGCGCAGTTCAAGCATACTAAGATGGGCGGTAAGAAGGGACAACGTCAAGATGGGAGACATGACTGCCCACCACCTTCCCCTCCACCGGGCGCAGACTCTCATCCTCCACCTCCAGCGACGGACATTGCCACAATTCTGAGGTGGATGGACGACAGGGACGAGAGACGCAGAGAAATGGAACTTCAGAGGGAGGGGATACGAAGAGAGGAGGAAAAGGCGAGCTTTGATGCCATATTGGCGACCCTGGCGCTAGCCCACCCTCCCTCACTCGCAGGTAGTGCGCATCAAGACGCCAGTACCCTCCCTCCTCCACCACACCAGCGTCCTCCAGGCACTCTTGCTACTCCAACAGCTCCCAAGGCATCTGTTCAACCCCCACCCGCCCTCTCACCAGACGTCATGTTTCACCTTTTCGTGAGTGGAGGCGGCGATGGACAGATTACTCCACGATGGTGGACCTTGACAGCATGACTCCAAACAAACAGCTCATCCAACTGCGGATGTGTTTGTCGCTGGAGACCCAGAGAGTTTTGGAGCACACGTTGCAAGTGCCTCCCGATTCTACCTCTTCAGTGACAGATGTGCTCGACCTTTTGCAGAAGCACGTTAGGGGTCGGAATAACGAGGCTTTGCATCGCCGCGCCTTCACCAGCTGCAAGCAGGCGGAGAATGAATCCTTTGACGACTTTTTTGTACGTTTGAAGAGTTTGTCGGAGGAGATCGACGTCTGCAAGGCGCACAGCCGGGAATGTGAGGAAGCCTGGATCAAGCACGGGATCTTGACAGGTGTCAGGCAAGAGGAGTTGGTGCAGTGACTCATCCCCCTGGACGCTTCCTCCACACTCCAGGTGGTAGTGACTGAATGTCGGTCATACGAGGCCACCAAGTCCACCACCTCTGCCTTACGGGCCCCACCTGCTGTGAGAGCTATCTCACAGTACAAGAAGGGTAAGAAGGCGGCCAACAACGTGAAGGCTGCCGCGCATTCTTCCACGCCTCCGCCTAGTGCTTCCTGTGGCAGCTGTGGAAAGCAGCATGGCCCCAAGACATGCCCGGCCGCCGACGCACTGTGTCGTGGATGTGACCGTAAGGGCCACTGGTCTAACACAGACAGATGCCCTGCACGAGGCCACAAGTGTCAGGCCTGCAGTCGCTTTGGACACTACGACAAGTGCTGCCGCCAACCCAAGCCCAAAAGCCCGAGACGAGGAGGAAAGCAGCGCACTTTCCTAGGGGTGGTTCGCATGCAGCCCCCTTCAGATGGCCCACGCAGCCCCAAGCTGCAGCTGAGTCACATCAGGAGGGTGGAATCGACCACACGCCCCAGGGCTACCCCTTCCCCTACCATCCGCGTCGCCATCACATACGGTGATGTGTCGGGTCACATCGAGGTGATACCGGACACCGGCGCTGATACTACGGTGATAGGCCTGAAGCACCTCCAGAAACTGGGCCTCATCAAACGCGACCTGGGACCACCACCACAGCTGCAGTACTACAATGCGGACAGTTCCCAGATACCGGACTCTGTGGGCTCCTTTCAAGCGGAGATCACCTACGGCAACAGGTCGCGTCGCGGATGGATCGACGTGCAACCCATCCTCGCTACACCCTTGTTGTCGTGGGAGCGCTGCAAGGAGTTAAGCGTGGTGCCCAGAGACTTTCCCGAGCAGATCCCAGCTGCTCGGTACACCACCAGCAGGGTGCGTGAGTCAATGAGTGACGCACCTGGCGCTGCCGCACAGAGCTGCCCAGAACCCGAGTCCACTCCCGCACAGCCTCCACCCAAGTCACGGCCGCTTCAACAACAGGAGCCCCTCTTGTGCGACGACGAACCCACCAGGCCCTTCGAGTCCGTGTCGGCTGATTTCTTCAGCACAGCTGGGAAACATTTCCTAATTGTCGCCGACCGACTCTCTGGCTGGCCTGTGGTGGTTATCTGTGGCTCGGACACGACGTCCGCGGCCACCATTCGCCACTTCCGGCACCTCTTTCGTGACCTGGGCGTCCCCGTACGTCTGCGGACGGACGGTGGGCCACAGTTCACCAGCCGGGACTTCACAGGATTCCTGGAGCGTTGGGGAGTCTGCCACATCGTGTCAACACCCCACTACCCACAGTCAAACGGCCACGCTGAGGCTGCGGCCAAGACAGTCAAGCACCTCATCCTCAAGGTGGCCCCTTCAGGCAACATAGACTGTGAGGCGTTTGACAAAGGACTCCTGGAGTTACGTAATACTCCCACCCACACAGGACGCTCCCCTGCCCAGATCCTGTATGGTCACCCTCTCCACTCTTGCGCTCCTGCACACGCCAAGGCCTTTGCAAAGGAGTGGCAAACCAGAGCCGAGAGCTGCGACCGCCGCGCCGCTACACGTGCCCAGGACGCCAAGGCTCGGTATGACGACCGTGCCCGCCCTCTTCAGCCACTGGAGATTGGTGCCCTTGTCCGTGTCCAGGACCCGACGACGACACGTTGGGACAAGGTGTGCATAGTGATTGGCATTGGCCGGTCGCGAGACTACAAGGTCAGGATGCCGAGCGGCCGTGTCTGGTGGAGGAACCGCCGCGTCCTCCGGCCAGTCCCACCCCCTGCTGCTGGCCCCCTGACCAAGGACAAGTCCCCTACATCTCACGAGGATCCGTCCCACAGTGCACCTCGACGCTCGGAGCGACTTAGGACAAAGAAGTCCGCTCAAGACAAAGACTATGAGCGTGAGAGGGGGAGGGAGATGTAGGTTATGTATCTAAGCTACTGTGCCGAGTAGCAACCTTGTATATAAGCTACTGTGCCGAGTAGCATTTATATATGTAATTACGTGGCAACACTGCACGTGTTATGTGGCAACATTGCCCTGAGGCTGCCATATGGCAAGCAGCTGCTCCTTTATCTTGGCTGCATCCCTTAATTGTCCTGATCGTAGACTCGTTAACCTGCTGGACGTGAGATCAACCTGTCTTGTTCCTTTCTCAACTCTTGTATGATCTTATATTATTTCGTAGCTTAGGAACGTCGTGTCTTCTTTGGCTTAGGGCTGGGTCCAGGTAGCGAAGGTTTCTTTGTGTGGTGGTGGTGAGGTCCGGTGGAAGCCATTCTTATGGAACAATGGATACCGATATACACGGTGTAGCGGAGGGGTGACTGATGCGGTAGGTCAAGGCTTGAACGCTCTCGGCGGGACACGTCATAATACTACATTGAACCAATCACAGCTAGCAGGGAAGGATGTAAGGATGCTTTGCCCAATCACAGTCCGCTACGTCATATTACGTCACCGATAACGCAACAAAGACATACACTGAGCAACCTACTCGCGCCGCTTAAACAACATGGCGGATGGCGGGAGAGATGGCAGGCGGTTTGGATCCAAAAATGGGGCGGCGCGAGAGGACCGCCTGCCCCTCTCCGCGTAAAGGGGTACACTCACCGCGGAAAGTGAGCATTCCGTGTTCGGAAGGGTACCGCAGCGTGGAAACGCGTAAAGTGGGACAGCGTAAAGCAAGGGTTGACTGTATATAACATGCTTCCATGTTGTTCCATATTATTCCTGTAATGATGTGTTATATTTATGGTTTAGCATTCACGGATCACAACACGGATTGCCCTCAGCCGAGGAATATTCTGTACATTAGTGTAATTGAAGTATTCAAATCGCTACGTCATTCAACTCAAGGCTCGTGGCGCGGTACCCATGGACACCGTCAGCTTCCTCAAGAACCTCTCACACACGCATAGCGCCACACGCCACTGCCTCACTCAGTCTTGCTGTAACCACGCTTTGTGTTGACATCAGAATTAGAAGCTGCTACGCTATACCCACATTTACCATGGCCCCTAAAAGAAAGAACATCAAAGACACCAGCTGAGCCACCCCTAAGCAACAGAAGAAAGTGATGACTCTGGTAGGAGAAGGATGAATTAAAGGAGGAGGAATGTCGCGCTGCTGTTGGGCGACTGTACAACGTGAACTAAAGCACTGTATGTACCATCAAGAAAAGGGAAAGACATTCAGATGCCAAGTGCCAGTGCTCCACGAAAGCAAGCATGTCAGCGCCTGCTAGGAGAAGGCAATGGTGAAGATGGAGAATGCCTTGTTTTTGTGGATAGAGGGACCAGCATCGCAGTGCGTAGTAGTGGACTCTATCCTTATCCCGGGAGAAAGCCAAGCCCTACACACACACGCCCACGCCTGCAGCTAAGGAACCTGCACTCCAGTACTCAGTGCTGCTACCCCCATTACCTGAGACACCTCAGACACCCCCGGCACCTTCAAGCCAGCAAGGGGTGGTTTGACAATTTCAAGCCACGATTGGCCTGAAGAATGTGAAGATGATCGGGGAGGCTAAGGCCAGCAGACACCATGGCTGCAAAAACTTTCCAGCAGAGTTGAAAGCAATACTCGAGGAGCAGGGTTAGCAAGCCAGAACAAGTTTGGAATATGGATTTAAACAGGTAAGATACAATTACTACTGTACATTTAACCTTAAAATGCTCAAATACCTGTTGTACTGTACTGCACTGTATTAAAGGTAAGAGAAAACGGGATAAATGCAAGGCCTGAGTTTTATACAGTAGCTTTATTTTTATTCCCAGAGGATTTAACAGCACAGTGTGGTGTGTAATACTTTTATACCAATTTTGATACTGTATACTGTATGTATAAT
>NW_024723541.1:6360622-6377690 GCF_018991925.1 Homarus americanus
CTTCTCTTCCCTCACCTCGACTCACATTATCCTCTCTTCCCTCAGCTCCCCTCACATTAACATCACTTCCTTCACCTTCCCTCACATTTACCTCACTCCCCTCACATTAACTTCTCTTTTCTCAGCTCCCCTCACATTAACCTCACTTCCTTCACCTCCCCTCATATTTACCTCACTCCCCTCACATTAACCTCATTTCCTTCACCTCCCCTCACATTTACCTCCCTTCCTTCACCTCCCCTCACATTTACGTCACTCCCCTCACATTTACCTCCCTTCCTTCACCTCTCTTCCCTCACATTAACCTCACTTCCTTCACTTCCCCTCACATTTACCTCACTCCCCTCACATTAACCTCATTTCCTTCACCTCCCCTCACATTAACCACATTTCCTTCACCTCCCTTCACATTTACCTCACTCCCCTCGTCCTTCAAGGTGCTCCGACAACAGCAGGTGAAGGACGACTCGACCTTACAGGTGAACGCTTCTGTTTGTGTGTCTGTCAGTAAAGTTTATTCTGTGTAGTACTGCCGTCCATAACTGGTCCATGGTAAATTATATATACAACAACACGTCCAGTATAAACAGACAACAACAACAACAACAACAACAACAACAACATCAATAACAACAACAACATCAATAACAACAATAACACGTTCAGTATAAACAACAACAACAACATCAATAACAACATGTCCAGTATAAACAACAACAACATCAATAAGAACAATAACACGTTCAGTATAAACAACAACAACAACATCAATAACAACATGTCCAGTATAAACAACAACAACATCAATAAGAACAATAACACGTCCAGTATAAACAGACAACAACAACAACAACAACAACAACATCAATAAGAACAACAACATCAATAACAACAATAACACGTTCAGTATAAACAACAACAACAACATCAACAACAACATGTCCAGTATAAACAACAACAACATCAATAAGAACAATAACACGTTCAGTATAAACAGACAACAACAACAACAACAACAACATCAATAACAACAACAACACGTCCAGTATAAACAACAACATCAATAACAACAACAACATGTCCAGTATAAACAACAACAACATCAATAACACGTTCAGTATAAACAGACAAACAACAACAACAACAACAACAACATCAATAACAACAATAACACGTTCAGTACAAACAGACAAACAACAACAACAACACGTCTAGTATAAACAACAACAACAACAACAACAATAACAACAACACGTCTAGTATAAACAACAACAACAACAACAACAACAATAACAACACGAGCAATGTAAAAAAACAATCAAACAAACAAACAATCAACACTAACAACAACACCACGGGTCTTCTCCTCGTAACCCAACACGTAACGACCACTGTTCGACCTCTCTGCCTTGTTCCGGGTCGTGTTGTTGTTGTAGTCAGTGGTGTTTAGGCCTCGTGTGAATGTATGACAGGTGGGAGGTGTTGTTGGCCATCTTCTGCCTCAGGTAAAGCAATCACCTTAAAGGGGTTTGTGTGTGTGTGTGAGGGAGGAGGGGGGGGAGTGGGGAGGGGACGGGGGGGGAGGAGGGCTGGGGAGGGGACGGGACCGGGGCTGGGGAGGGGACGGGACGGGGGCTTGGGAGGGGAGGGGAGGGTGGGGACTGTCACGCCCACACCTACCTGTGTCTTACCTGTGTTGTTGTTGTTATTATTATTATTATTGGTTTAATGTCGTTTATTTTGTTGTTTACGGGAATGACCAATATCTATTTAGAAATTAGCGTAATTTATATAACAATCAAATCATTTGGTTTTTACCTGCATGACTGAGTATAGCGATATTAACCTGAGCTTCTGAAACAATATATCTACACTACTGGATAACCAAAACACATCGTTGCCTCAGAGAACGTGATGCTATTTCGTAATAATTATGTAACTATTCAAAAACTGATATAATGTTATGTGTGTGTTTATTGGGCGTCTCATCATTAACTTTTATATCCTTTTGTTTCACCTCTCAACAGTGGTGTTTGGTGTTGATTGTGGTGTACAGTGATGTCTTCAGTCCATAGTGTCGTACTGTACATCTTCAAGCTTCGGGTCTTTGTCGTACTGTACATGCTGATAACCACAAGGAAAGAAGAAAACACGAAGTTACCAAGCGCTTTCGTGTAATTCACATCTTCAGGGGTGAGTACAGACTAGAGAGAGAACTACAAACCAAGGTGTATATATACAGAGGAGGGTGAGACCAGGTCCACAATGGTCAGGTATTAGGTAATGACCCTACTAATCTTTAAATAGCACACAACGGTTGGTGGTCAGGTCAGATGGTCAGGTGACCCGGCCTTCTCACCTGGTTACAAATCTTCTTAATTACAAAATTGTCCAGCTTGTACATACCGTTACTCAAATTCATGTTAACAGATTCGGTATGTTTAATAAGACTAGATTCTATGATGTTCCTACTGTTATGTTCTAGGTAATAAGTTCAATATACAGGAGCGAACACAAACACCTGTATAGTTTTGTAGGTTCGATTTACTGGATAAGAGATATGTACACAGAGGGAAGTACCGCTCCTCAGCTTGGCTGCTTGTCAACTACTCTATCGACGACGTATGGCAAGTGATACATTAGCAGCTTCCATACGTCGCCAGGCACATTAATTAAGCATGTGGGATATCTTAAATACATTGCCACACACTGCTAGCTAGGCTGAATAAATAGTACATAAATGGAGCACATACATAATATACATACATAATATATAATCCAGCATACATAATATACATACACCTCCCTCCCCCCTATACGCTCATAGCAAAGTCTTGAGCGGACCTTTTCTTTTGGATCCGTTCTGAGCGTCGAGGGACTAGATCACTGGGAAGGGTATGGGACTCAACACTGGTGGCCGGGTCAGCAGAAGGCATTGTTACGGGGCGGAGAAAACGGCGGTTCCTCCACCACACACGACCACTGGGTAACCGCACCTGGTAGTCCTGTGACCTACCGAGACCCATAACTACGCCTACTTTGTCCCAACGTAGGGAGGTCGGGTCCTGAACACGGACTTGGGTGCCGACACTCAACCTGGGGAGAGAACGGGCGTGGTCGTTGTAGCGGGCGACGACGTCCTGAACACGTTCGGCGGCTCGGCGATCACAATCCTCTGTCTTGGCCTGCCACTCCTTGGAGAAGGATTGAGGGTGAGCAGGGACACAAGAACGAAGGGGGCGTCCATACAAAACCTGGGCAGGGGAGCGTCCGGTGTAGTTAGGTGTGTTGCGGAGTTCAAGAAGACCCCGGTCGAAGGCCTCGCAGTCAATGTTCCCAGAAGGGGCCACCTTAAGGATGAGGTGCTTCAGGGATTTGACAGCAGCCTCAGCGTGGCCGTTGGACTGCGGGTAATGGGGCGATGACAACACATGCCGGACTCCCCATCGGTCAAGGAACACAGCAAAGTCCCGGCTTGTGAACTGAGGCCCTCCGTCGGTTCGCAGGCGTACAGGAACGCCCACGTCACGGAAGTAGTGGCGGAACTTGCTGATGGTGGCGGCAGACGTCGTGTCATTACCGCACTTGATGACAACCGGCCAACCAGAGAGACGGTCGACGATAACAAGGAAGGACTTTCCTGACACACAGAAAAAGTCGGCCGACACAGACTCAAAGGGGCGGGTGGGGTTGTCGTCACTCATGAAGGGTTCCTGCTGCTGGCTGGGTTGTAATACTTGGCAGGGCTCACACGCACGGACAACATTGGAGATGTCGGAGTTGATGCCGGGCCAGAACACAGTCTGTCGTGCACGTCGTTTGGTGGCCTCAGCTCCACGGTGACTGTCGTGAAGGCGAGCCAAGACGTGCAGCAGGGACAACTACACGTGCTCCGTACAGAACAAGGTCTCCGTCGCAGTAGAGTTCATCGCGGAGTTTCCAATACGGGAGCAGGGTGTTGTGAAGATCGTAGCGGTTGCTAGGAAATCCATTCCTCACACACTCGACAAGTCGGACGTAGGAAGGGTCATCTCGGGCCGCTGTTCGAAGGTCCTCCATTGCCTTGTCGTCATCTGGTGACAGGTCCGAACGAAGGGATTGGACGGCATGGAGAGTGACCACAGTCCTGACGGAAAGAGCGAGGTCGGCGTCGAGCACATGGTCTTCTGGAGTAGGGCAGCTGACAGGAGAGCGGGATAAAGCATCAGGGATGCAGAGCTCCTTACCAGCACGCCACACTGCTGTGAAGATGTACGCCGAGAGCTTCTCTTTCAGACGCTGGAGGCGAGGGTTCTCAACGGCGTCTAGCGTGTAGTGGTTGAGGATCGGGACAAGCGGGCGATGGTCGGTCACTAGGTGAAAGTGTTGCAGGCCTATGAGGTAAAACCTGCACTTGGACATCGCCCAAACCACAGCCAACAGCTCCAACTCAATAGTGGCGTAGCGCGTCTCAGTGTCAGAGAGGAAACGCGAGCCACACTGGACGAGCCGGAACTGCCCTCCACCATGATCCTGCAGTAGGGCGTATCCCACGCCATACAAGCGTGAGGCATCTGTCTGCAGAACTGTCGGCAAGGCTGGGTCAAACGTGGCGAGGACAGGTGGACGAGACAGGGCCTGTTTCACTTGCTGGAAGGCCTTGTCGTGGTCGGGGGTCCACAGGAATGTCCTCTTGGGGCTCATCAGGGGGCGAAGTGGTTGAGCAGCTGCGGAGATGTCCGACGAAAACTCTGCTAACTGGTTGACGAGACCGATGAAGGACCTCAAGTCGGTAAGGTTAGCAGGGGTGGGAAAATCCGTGATGGCGCGGACCTTTTCCGGGTCAGCTGCGATACCATTCCCTGAGAGGGTGTACCCACAAAAGTCAACTGAAGACCTGGCCAGAACAAACTTGTCTGCATTTAGGGTAATGCAGTGCTTCCGGCACCTGTTGAGTACCTCGTAGATACGGCAGAGGTGATCCATATAATCCTCGTCGTACACGAGTATGTCGTCGACCACTTTCACGCAGTTTGCCAGACCTTGTAGAGCCATATCACCTCGAAGACAGAAAGCGTCTCCTGTAGCGGCGAATCCCATGGGGCCACGGCAATAACTGTAACGTCCATGCGGGGTGATGAAAGTTGTGAGTGGTCGGTCTTCTTCGGCAAGCTCTATCTGCCAGTATCCACACAGGCGTCCATCGTCGTGAAGAAGCGCGCCTTCGGGTTCACACTGCGTATAGCTGCAAAGGGCGTGGGAGAAGGGTGCGCAGGACGAGACACCTGGCTGTTGAGCTTGGAGAGGTCAGTGGTGATCCGAACACCACCTTTAGGTTTTGCGACGACATTCATAGGGTGACACCAGGGAGACGGGTCATCGCCGGTTGGTGCAATAATTTCTTGGGCGACCATGGAGTCCAGCTCGTTTTTGACCGCCTCGCGGAAGGCCAGGGGAACCAGTTGAGGGGTGTAAATAGCGAAGGGCTTCGCGTCGTCCCTCAGGTGGATCCTCATGGGGGGACCTGCCATCTTCTTGAGAGGCTTGGATTCCAGAGCGGACTTGGTCACCAGAACGTCGCTGAATTCCTTCAGGAAGTACTTCCGAGCATCCGAAGGAGAGGTGTCACTGGCAAGAGGCAGGGGTAGGGCGGCAGCAGGGTCGTTGCTGCTCCCTTTTTGCACCCTGTTGGCGTGTTTTACCTCAAGAATAGGTTTGGGGAAGTCCTGGGAGATGATGGCCAACTCTTGACAATGTCTGTAGGACAGCAAAGGAGTCGGGACACCGTTATGCACATCAATCCAGGCTTGACACGACCTGTTGCCAAAGGTGACTTGTGCTTGGAGTGAACCCAGGGCCGGGGTCATCTGTGAACCATCTGCCATAAAGCGGAGATCCTTGGGGGGCGGTCCTAGATCACTTGGAGAGAGCCCCAAGCATTGCAAATGCTGGGGACCGATGACTGTAGCATCAGCGCCGGTGTCGGGCAACATCTGAAGACGGGATGACACACTGCGGTAGGTCACAATGACACTGATGTACTGGGGGACTTTGGTCCTGGGACGCGGGGGGGAGCACACATTCCTAATATGGCTCGAGCGTTGTCCAGGGTCGTCGTGCCTCTGATTGCGAGACTGTGGGCGGCCCTCACTGGTGGAAGGGCGCTGAAGCTTCCGCCGACTCTGTCCCTTGGGTTTGTGGGTAGGGCAACACTTGTCGTAGTGGCCCAGACGACCGCACACATTGCACTGTACGTACTTAGCTGGGCACCGCACTGTGAGCGACCAGTGGCCCTTACGGTCACAACTGTTGCAGGTAGACTGAGCAGCTGGACACACCTGTGTTCCGTGCTGCTTACCACAGTTGTTGCAAAATGAACCGGGCGTGGACGTGGTGGGCGAAGGCGTAGGAGCAGACTTCTTGTCCTTCTTGTACCGGGACACAGCGCGTACAGCTGTAGGGGGAGCTCGGATGGCAGAGGTGGCACACCTGGCAGCCTCATAGGAGCGACATATCAACACATCGTTGAGAGAAGAGGAAGAGTCGAGGGAGGTGAGGCGTTGGACAAGTTCCTCGTCCTTAACACCCATCAAGATCACCTGCTTCAACTGGGTCTCCTCGCACTGCTGGTGGTGGCCTAGACATATATCTACCTCTTCCGAGGCTCTCTTAAGACGTACATAAAAGGCGTCAAAAGACTCACCCTCCATCTGTCTGCAGCTAAACAATTCCCTCCTGCGCAGAGCTTCATTCTGCTGTCCTTTGATGTGCCGTTGTAGAATGTCCAGTACCTCCTCTACAGACAGCGAAGAGGTTGGGGGTACCTGCAACGTATGTTCCAAGACACGCTGAATTTCCAAGGACAGGCACATACGCAGCTGGATGAGTTGTTTAGGCTGTGACAAACTCTGGAGATCCACCATTGTAGAATAATCAGTCCACCGTCGCCGCCATTCACGAAAAGTCTGGAAAGTCACATCAGGCTTCAAGATGGGCGGTGTTTGAGCAGCTGCTTTAGGTGGGGCTGGGGGGCGTGAGGGAAGCATTGATGAGGTATCTGAACCATTCAGTACCGAGGCAGTGTTAGAGCCAGGGGCTTGGTTAACAGTGAGGCGAGATATCAAAGCTTCAAACCGTGCACTGTCTTCCAATCTCCGTTGGTGGTCTCTCTCTGCCTCTGCTTGCCTTCTGTGTTCATCCGCCACACGTCTGCTAGCTTCATCCTCGCGCCTTTCATCTCTCATAAACCTCATTAAAGCAATTATCTCTGGAGACAACGCTGAATATTGAGGTGAAGGGCTGCGCGATGTTGTGGGAGCTGGAGCGTCGTGGTCAGCCATGTCATCCATCTCTGCCAAGCTATCATCCGCCTGACTCATCCAGGCGCTGGGTCCACGGCTACGTAAGGCATGAGACATAACTACTTCATCTGTGTACTGTGTCTTAAATCAGTGTTAACCGGTCAGCCCGTCGTATCAACAAGATTTCAGACAAAAAAAATTAATTAAATACACAGATAAGTAGGTTATATATATATAATATATATAAGGAAGCCGCCGCGGTCAGTGAGTGTTAGTACATGTATGTGTGTGTGTGCCAGGCGGGCGGGAGCGTCTCGCCTCGAGCTGTGAGGGGGGGTGGAGACGACGCTGTGAGGGGGGTGGAAAAGACGACTAGCGGCAGTTACCCTCCAGACGCGGTCAGAGGAGGGTGCACTGAACTCTACTCCTTACAGATGCCCAGAACATGCCGTATACCTTGGGAATCCTTTAGAACAAGGTCACACATGAATGGCACGAAATACACAATGCACTAAACACTTCACAGAAAATCACTGTCACTGACACTGTTCAAAGTTGCTAAATTCCTCGAGGAGGGATGGCGGGCGGCGGTTGACACAGGGAAGGAGTCCATAAGCCGGCTTTCCACAAACTTTGCACTATCACTCGTAATTATCCAGTAAAAGTACGCACTGCGCCATGTTATGTTCTGGGTAATAAGTTCAATATACAGGAGCGAACACAAACACCTGTATAGTTTTGTAGGTTCGATTTACTGGATAAGAGATATGTACACAGAGGGAAGTACCGCTCCTCAGCTTGGCTGCTTGCCAACTACTCTATCGACGACGTATGGCAAGTGATACATTAGCAGCTTCCATACGTCGCCAGGCACATTAATTAAGCATGTGGGATATCTTAAATACATTGCCACACACTGCTAGCTAGGCTGAATAAATAGTACATAAATGGAGCACATACATAATATACATACATAATATATAATCCAGCATACATAATATACATACACCTACTATCAATTGAATTACATGGTAATATTGAGGAGGCATTATCCCAGTCAATGCAATGCTTGTTATCTCTCAAATGAACAAACAGAGCATTGGATTCCTGGCCTGTCCTAACACTGTATTTGTGTTGTTTAATTCTAGTTGCAAGATCTTTTCCTGTCTGGCCTAAGTAAAACATATTACATTCCTTGCAAGGAACTTTATAAATGCAACCAATTGTGTTGTTGGGGGAGTTCTTGATTAACATTTGTTTAACAGTGCATGAATTTTTAAATGCCACATTGACGTTCCAGGTTTTTAGTTGTGAAGGAATGTGTGAGAAATTTTTGTGAAATGGTAATATTAAGATATTCTTATGGTCATGGGTGGGCCTGGGATCAGTTCTATAAAAAGTTTTCTTAGTAATGTTTAGGCATTTGTCTATGAAAGATCTAGGGTATTTAAGGTTAGAGCCAATATTATATATATATTTGTATTCCTCATCGATGAATTCCGGACTGCAAATTCTCAAGGCACGTAAAAACATTGTTGAAAATACTGACTGTTTGACTTTATTATGGTGGGCAGAATAATAATGAATGTATGAACACACATTAGTTGGTTTTCTATAAATACTGAACTTAAAAGTGTTACCTATTCTGTGTATCAGACAGTCTAGGAATGGCAATTTACAGTCTTGCTCTAATTCCACAGTGAATTTGATCGAGGGGCTAAGTTGTTAAGTTGTGGTAGGAAAGCTTTTAGGTCCTCATTACATGGCCAGAGACATAATACATCATCAACATATCTAAACCAGACTGCTGAGGGTGGTAAAATATTACTTAATAGTTTCTTTTCAAAGAATTCCATATATAGGTTGCTTAATACAGGTGAGAGTGGATTACCCATTGCCATACCAAATTTTTGAGCATAATATTCTCCATTGAATTCGAATTTGCAATCCTTAATACATAGTTTGATGAGTTCGATGAAGTCGTCTTTCGAGACGGGGAGTGAAATATCATCCAGGGAATCTATGAGGAACTCTAGTAAATCATCAACTGGGACCTTTGTAAAGAGTGATGTTACATCAAAACTGACCAGTTTAAAATCATAATTAATGTGTAAGTTATTGAGTTTATCAACCAGATCCATATTATTCTTGATATTGGAGTTAGAAATGTTGCCAACTAGGGGATTTAGTAAAGAAACTAACCATTTAGATAGTTTATAAGGGATTGACCCAACTGAGCTAATGATGGGTCTTGCTGGGTTATTGGGCTTGTGGGTCTTGATTACACAGTACATGTATGGCAGTGGAGGGGACGTTGAAGTAAGATGTTTAATGAGAGTAGCTTTGCCTCTCAATAGGGACTTCAGTTTTTTGTTGAACTGGGTGTTGACAGTGTTGAGAGGATTATTTATGAGTTTAGAATATGTTGTAGTATCACATAAAAGGTCATTCATTTTAGAGATATAGTCATCTTTGTTTAAAATCACTACTGTGTTGGCTTTATCTGCTTTAGTGACATGTAGATCCTTATTTTTCTTAAGGGCTTGGATTGCTTTGGTGAATCTGTCTGGACAGTTTGGAATGCAAGGCTTGGACATAGATGCATACACAACACCTTTACACATGTTCACTTCTCCACTTGTCAAATTACTGAATTTCTCCAAATTGCAAAATGCTCTGGCTATGTCAACACTGTCGACTCCCTTGTTAGAACCATCAAAACTTAAACCATAGCCGAGAGCACACAAGGTATCATTGTCTAGTTGTTTAGAGGAGAGATTCACTACACAGTTGTGATTGGCATCCTTAGTCCAGTCACTATTTCTAATAAGGAGTGCCAATTTGTGGTCTATCTTAGCTTGAAGATCAGAACTGTACATCTTCAAGCTTCGGGTCTTTGTCGTACTGTACATCTTCAAGCTTCGGGTCTTTGTCGTACTGTATATCTTCAAGCTTCGGGTCTTTGTCGTACTGTATATCTTCAAGCTTCGGGTCTTTGGGGCAATTGCAAGAACTTCCGTGGTGTACACCGTGCTGTGGTTGCCTCATGGTCGGTTTGCAAGAAGCACTCTGGGCTAAAAAAAAAAAAAACACAGTATACAGTATATATCTAAGATTCGTTATTGGAACGTGAGAGATTTCCGTGGTACTCTCACCCCAGCCCGATGACCACTACGATGGAACTATATTTTGAAACCAAAAGAAAAGAAATAGAATTGAATGCACATAAATTGTAGAAACCTGCAAAGGAATAATATTTTCTTTTTAAGATATCCTCCATATAGAACAGCACATGGAGAATTTTATTGTTCTTTAAAAAAGAATTCCATGTTTGTGTGGGAACATCCGCCAGCCTCTACTTGCCTCATCGCCACTTATATCCTCCAAATTCTCCTAACCGTCATTAAAGGTAAGCCTTTAAGACAATTAATCCAAATAATTTAAGTGTGGGAATGTATGGAAATCAAATTAAGCTAAAAAGAAGTCTTAAGTGGTCTAATTGAAGAGTGGTGAGAACTGCTCCATCTGGGGTGGTGAATGACGTGCCTTATCAGAAGTAATATCGATCCAATTTTCGTAATGAGCGCAATTAATAATCGTCCAACACTACCAAAATAAATATTGTATTAGTATGAATACTCAGGAGCCTGAATTTCACATTTTAATAACTCCAAATATGCCAGGTAACCAGTGCCAGGTAGTTCCCAAGCATATTTCATTTGTGTGTATCAGTTTAACCACAATTCGTTACTAATAAGATAAATTCAGTGACATAAATTAATGTTTTTTTTAATTCCCTTAGTGACTCAATGTATTGCAAGAACGAATTACCTTACCATTTTTTGTGCAACATTTGGAGTGGTGATAATAATTCACTTTGCCATTGACTGTGGTAGAATCAAGTGTAGATATATTGGCTTTGTATGTCCATGATTTCAAAAAAAATGAATAATGTCTTCCAAAATAAATGAAATTGGTGGTATTGTTATCTTTTCGGTCATCCAGGGAATTTTAGGATTTTAAGTTGACCGATGTTTTCTAGTTAGGTTAAGTTAGGTAGGTTAGGTTAACATTTTGAACATTAATATTTTAAAGGGCTTATAATTTTTTTTCTATGAATTTCTTAAAAAAAAAAAAGGATCACAGTTTTGGAATCACCATAAAAATCTACATTACAAAAAAAAAATAGTGTCTGTGTTACATATCAAACCAAACAAATCTGAGTTTCCATTGGATTTTTTTAATAGTGTTACGCATAACCAAAAAAAAAAAAGAACTAAAAAAAATTAAAAGGGAATAAAAATAAATAAAGTAAACCTTTAAGAATTTAATTAATTAAATATTAACACAATAAAGAGCCTCGCAGGCTGTCAACAAATTGATTCACCATCGAAACTTAAGACACAAATAATACTAAACATCGAAACATCAAATGAATAAAAATAAAGCATTGGATTACGTTAACACTGCATAAACATATAAAAACTAACACTGAAATTAACTTACGTGAAACAACACTGAATTACTTAAATGTAACTAAGCAAATACTGATGGACATAAATAGAGACATAAATAGGTACTCACATAGATATACCACATTGGTGGCGACAGGAACAACACAAATAAAGTATAAGTAACAGGTGACGAGTGTCACTCAAAGGATGTGAACTGTATGACAAGAGGACTGAACTAACCTCTGTCAGTTGGTGGACCACTATATATAAGGCTAATTCCCGCCCAAAACCCGCCGGTGGGTCGTTTAACGATGCAGATGGTCGTTAGAGGAAAAGAATGCTTGTTACAATACTAATGAAGAAATAAGATGGGCTTGAACAAATAATAACAGTTAAAACCTTAACAGCACAGGGTAAGGTGACTAGATTATATAATAATAAATATAACACATCACTACAGGAATAATATGGAACAACAGAGAAGCATGTTATATATATATATAAAAAAATAGAAAAATAAAATAAAATTTTGCTTGCACAAATTTTGATATGACATAAGTGTTTATTCTGTGGGTCTAGATAACAGATCACTAGCATCACAGGCTAGCTTGCAAGGCTTAGAAAAATTAGGGGCTCTTAAAATAGGATATGAGCATAATACATTTTCAAGTTTTGAAAAGAATCCTGACACCTTGAAGTCCAACAAAAATATATTACCCTTCTTCAACAAATCAGTAAGGGGTAGTGCCAATTCGGCAAAATTACAAATATATCTCTGGTAATAACCCACACAACCCAAAAATCTGCAGACTTGTCGTTTGTTACATGGAACAGGCATCTGAGAAATAGTGTCACACCTTGCTGTGGGAGGAGCAAGTTTCCAACCCAATTACATGTCCCAGATACAAAAGTTGAGCACAAACAAATTCTGACTTAGCAAAGTTTATAACAAGTCCTACATTTTCTAACTCAGTGAAGAGAGCGTCTAGCTGACATAAATGGTCTGACCAAGTGTCAGAAAAAATTACAACATCATCTAAATATACTACACAACCAGGCAAATTGGCCGTGACTTGTGACATCAGCCTTTGAAAGGTAGCAGGGGCATTGCAAAGCCCGAAAGGCATAACATTAAATTTATAGGTCTTACCTAATGTCACAAAACTGGAGATGTCTTTAACACGACGGGTCAATGGTACTTGCCAAAGCCCTCGAAGGCAATCAATCTTAGAGAGGAACTTGGCGTTCCCGATTGCTTCGATGCAGTCGTCGACTCTTGGTAGAGGGAAGCTGTCCTTGCTGTTGACGGCGTTGACCTTGCGGAAGTCGATGCAGAATCGAAGAGTGCCGTCCTTCTTCGGTACGAGAGTGACTGGTGAGCACCACTCGCTGGTAGGGAGCCTGCTTGATAGGCTTAAGAGAACCAACATCAATATCATGCACCACGGCAGTGGTACAGCCAGGCCTGTCTTGGAAGACAAGAGGATGTTGTGGGATGGCGGCCAGCACGTCAGCTCTCTGGTGTCCCGGTAGACGCTGTAGCTTCTCCTGCAGCTCCACGGAGTTGGACTGCCAAACCCTGACTGATGACAGGGCGAGTGGACTTGCCCCTTCTTTTTCCTCTTCTTTCTCACCGTCTACCAAGAAAGTGTCAACGGCACACACGGGAACTGGATCATCAGCAACAAATGGGGGTGCTGGGCGTGTGTGGTACAGCTTGATGGTGTTGACGGGACATAAGCCCTGTAGTCGGCGCCTGTCAGGGGAAGAGATAATGTAATTCGTGGGGCTTACTGAACTTCGCATGGAGCGGCTGTCCATGTCTCAGCAAGAGAATGAGTACTTGATCTCCTATCTGGAACTCTCTGTGTCTGGCATGCTTGTCGTACCATGTCTTGATCTTGGACTGCGACTGCTGTAAGTGGTTTGCGGCAAGGCTCCAACAACTTAGAAGCTTCTCTCTAACATCTCCAACTAAACTTAACACACCAATGCTCTCTTCACTATTACCTAACAATCTATCTCTAACTATGTGCAAAGGACCTCTTTCTTGATGAGCGAACAGTAGAAGTATGAGAAACAAAATGGATGATATTTGGGCCCTAGCAGTAACTTTCCTAAGAGGTACAGCATGCAAGTACCTAGTGGAGGTATCAATGACTGTAAATAAATATTCAAACCCACTAGAAGTTTTAGGCAGAGGGCCTACAATATCACACTTTACTGTTGTAAAGGGCTCAGGTACGTGAGGTACTCTTACAAGTGGAAAAGTTGGAATAGCCTGATTGGCTTTGCCTACCTTTTGACAAAAATGACAGTACTTACAATATTTAGTGACATCTCTCCTCATACCTGGCCAATAGAAGTTCCTGGCCAGCCTGTTGAACGTCTTTCTTACACCTTGATGTCCAGAAAAGCGACCGTCATGGGCCAGAAATAGAAAATGTTGTCTGTAAGTGTGTGTGAAAACTATTTGAGTGATAGACGCCCAGTCCGCGTTTTCCTCTGACATAGTCGGTGGGAGCCAGTTGCTGCACAAAACACCGTCTTGACTGAAATAACTCGTGGTAGGGCCTGAATCAAACAAGAGCCGCAATGAATCGTCTTGCTCTTGCGCAGCTATTAAAGCAACTCTCCCGGTCACAGCATTAACTGCGGAAGAAATGTCTTGGGAAGCAATTGGGTAAGCAAAAAGTCCTTCTAAGAAAAGTGAATCATCTACAACAGGAGTTACATTATGATCATTAGTCATTGACATAGAACGAGTCACAGCACACAAAGGGAAAACACCGGGCATATCATCTTTAAGCTGTTGCAGCTCTGCGGTAGACCCTGGTCTTTCCCGCAGCACAGGAGGTGGGGTTACGTTCCCCATTTGATCTCCCGCCAAATCGTTACCGAGTATGAGGTCCACTCCAGCAACAGGCAGCTCGTGCACGCAGGCTACGTTAGCTATCCCTGAAAAACAAGAAGACTTGACACGTACTAAAACCAAAGGAGCTACATCTTGACCCCAAAGGGATCCCAAAATGACATATTTGTCAGTCTTCCTCGCCGGAACAACACCCTCTTTGATGAGAGTTTGGAGAAAACCCGAGTCTCTCAAAATAGTGACTGGTGTTTCGACACCATCAAATTCTATTATGCCTTGTGACAAAAAGGGACGAAAGGTACGAACGTCTGGGTCCTTCGCAAAACTCTACTGGGAAGGATCAAAGTCTCGTGAGGCGAGAACCGAAACTGCACTCTCTCGTACTTCACCTTTTGTGAAAACCAACCCAATTGGCATTCTGTCAGCCTTACTCAAACCAGCCATCACTCCGACTGGTGACGTATTAGTCTCTTCAGTAACAATCATAGCTGGTTTGCCCGTATTTAGCTGCAGCCTTGTCCAACAAAACTCTGCCTTATGACCTGGCTTTCCACAGTGACTACAAGGGTATGTAGAAAATTTGGACGCCCCATTAGGTGGCGAACGCGTCCAGCTCCTCCTGTCACGCACAAAACTGTTACGCACAAAATTACCATTGTTAGTATTCCCTTGTCTCGCTCTGTGGAGAGAGGGATTAAAAGTCCTTTGAACCTGTGGGGGCATAACATCATTGTTAGTCCTACCATGCCTCAAAACATATCCATCAGCGTGCTTAGCAGCCTCTTCAATAGTACTAAATTCCCTATCTAACAAGTATAAGGTACCCTCTTCGTCGATGGTTCTCAAAAATTCCTCTGTGAGCATTAACTCAACCAGGGAGTCAAAATCACTCACTTCCTTGGAGTGTAACCACTTTGAGAATACCTCTCTTTTACTCCTAGCAAATTCAAGGTGGGTCTGCTCTGCCTTCTTACGGAGGCCACGAAAGCGTTGTCTGTACGCTTCAGGAACAAGGGCATAAGCCTTTAAAACTTCCTCCTTAATACATAAATAATCTTTAGCGTCACTGTCTGTAAGAGACGAAAAAACACACAGAGCCTTACCTGCAAACGCTTGCTGAAGCAAAATGGGCCAAAACTCTATAGGCCACTTTAAAGTGGTAGCAAGTCTCTCGAAAGCAATGAAAAACTCATCAGCTGTTTCCTCTGAAAATGTGGGCATTAGCCTAGCAGCACGTGCTGGATCGAAATGAGAAAAACTGGATCTGGGGGTGAGGCCATCGGTGCTAGAAGGGTTACTCTGACCGAGCTGTATACGCAGTCGCAAGTTTTCTGAATCTGCTTCTTTCGCTTTAGCTTCAGCTTCCGCCTGACGTATTCCAACTTCTTTCGCTATAGCTTCAGCCTCTTTCGCGTTAGCTTCAGCCTCCGCCTGACGTATTCCAACTTTTCTCGCTATAGCTTCGGCCTCTTTCAATTTAATTTGTGACTCGAGAAGGCGTAATTCATCAGTCACTGACCGTGACTCAACTACATTAATTTGTCTAGCTTCACCGTGGTCTTCTCTTAAACTAGCATCAACACTATCTCCTAGCAGCTGACTACTTCCCGCGTTAAACAATTTTACCTTACTGGCGCTGCTAGAAATTTCCATACCATAATACCCGCAAATTAATCTTAATTCATGTGCACTTAATTTTGAAATTTCCTCAACGGAGGGACTACCTGATATAAATGCAGCCACATCATCTTGGCTAATGATAACCATGATGGCTAGTTAATAAAAAAATAAATAAATAAAACACAAAAGAATATCACAAGTGTCAAAATGTCGTTAGTGAATCCTGGCAAGGTCGCGAAAACTGTTAATTTACTTAAATATCCAGGTTCTAGGCATAACCAAACCAAAAACGTGAAGTAAATTAAAAGGGAATAAAAATAAATAAAGTAAACCTTTAAGAATTTAATTGATTAAATATTAACACAATAAAGAGCCTCGCAGGCTGTTAACAAATTGATTCACCATCGAAACTTAAAACACAAATGATACTAAACATCGAAACATCAAAAGAATAAAAATAAAGCATTAGATTACGTTAACACTGCATAAGCATATAAAAACTAACACTGAAATTAACTAACATGAAACAACACTGAATTACTTAAATGTAACTAAGCAAATACTGATGGACATAAATAGAGACATAAATAGGTACTCACATAGATATACCACATTGGTGGCGACAGGAACAACACAAATAAAGTATAAGTAACAGGTGATGAGTGTCACTCAAAAGATGTGAACTGTATGACAAGAGGACTGAACTAACCTCTGTCAGTTGGTGGACCACTATATATAAGGCTAATTCCCGCCAAAAACCAGCAGGTGGGTCGTTTAACGATGCAGATGGTCGTTAGAGGAAAAGAATGCTTGTTGCAATACTAAATGAAGAAATAAGATGG
>NW_024723541.1:6377790-6406000 GCF_018991925.1 Homarus americanus
AGTCTGTACACTATCTTCATTAACATCCAGGTCCCCAATTACTGCTGGATAGACTGTAGCAAATGTGCGTCAAGAGATTTGCCCAGAGTTTTACCCTGCCCGAGCATCGAACCACAGTTTGCGTAAAGTGTACACACACACACCCACACACACACACACACACATTACTACTTACAACTACTTTGCTGTCACTTGGAATCTAGTATGACGATCATCCAGCTATGATACAATGATATGAGCTATAAGGGATGTCACTCCCATTGGTGAGTTTTGAGGTGACTAAAAAGGCCGATACAGGACCCGCAGAGTCGTCCACATTCGTTGCACTTGTGGAGGGTTGCATCTAGTGCTGGAGGGGCGGTGGCAGCGTCTTTCCGGCGTTGGCGCTTGTCTGCATCGGTTTGTAGTCGGGCTAACTCGCAAGCATTGACACCTTCTCGTGCAGTGCTCCTCCAAGCGTTACGATGTGGAGTGATCGACTCCCAGGTGAGGGGGTCGATTTGGCACTTTTTCAGGTTTGTCTTAAGACACACACTCACACACACACACACACACACACACACTGAAAGAGGAAGGGGGAGAGAGAGAGAGGTAGGAAATAGAAATATTGATGAGTTAAGGGAAAGATAAAACGCGAGAGAGACAAAGAGATACACAGGCAGAAAGAAGCAAGGAATAATCAGCTCAATTAGAGAGAGAGAGAGAGAGAGAGAGGAATGGATAGCGAGCAATAGTTTCTTGAAGGTGCCGGTAACTTCGTATTCACCAGATTAGCTCCCTCAATTTCTCTTCTTCCTCCACCTCCCCTCCTCCCCTCCCCCTTCCTCCTTCCCCCTCCCTCTCCCTCTCCCACGACCAAATTACCTGAGGAAAACTTCGCTTTTGTGTGTCTGTATAAAACAAGAGGGGGGATTTCGTTGTAAGTTTGGGTAGTTAGGTTAGTTTAGTTTAGGTTAAGTTAGGTTAGGTCAGGTTTTTAGACTAGTCAGATTAGGATTTTGGGTGGAAAAAAAATTATATGAATATGAAATTTTTCATACATACTCCCGAAGGCTACTATAGAAATTAAGATCAAAAGAGTTCCCCTGTGTCCGGGGGAAGCATCCCCCTTTTTGGGCACCAAACGCTCCTCAAAAGGGGGGTTCCGTGTACTTTTTTGCATTTTTCGTCTAAACCACGCATCAGACGATAATATGATTTTAAATATAATTTTAAACAAGAATGTCTCTATTAATCTTTCCAGTTGGTGCTACAGTTTTTGTGTGATCCACGTCTGAATTCAGGGGAAACTTTTTGCCTGTAGTGAAAAAATTGATACTCGCTCACGATTTTCAGCAAATAGCTAAAACCCGCCGAGTTTTTCATTAAAAATGCATATAGTTGAAATTGTAGAGTGTAAAGGTCTCTATAGGTTCAATGAAATATATTTAAGAACATAAGAACATAAGAATGGAGGAAACTGCAGCGGGCCTATTGGCCCATACTGGGCAGTCCCGTTTACACCCAACCCCTATTGCTCATATGAGCATCCAACCTATGTTTGAAGCAATTCAGCGTATTCCAGTTAATGATGATATTTGATAACTTGTTACATTCATCCACTACTCTGTTTCCAAACCAGTGTTTACCTATTTCACGCCTAAATCTAAATTTGTCTAATTTAAAACTATTGTTACGAGTTCGATCCTGGTTGGATAGTTTGAGTACCTTTGTAATGTCCCCTTTGTTTAGCCCTGCCTTCCACTTATACACCTCTATCAGGTCGCCCCTCGCTCTACGTCTCTCAGGGGAGTGCAAATTAAGATGCTTTAACCTGTCTCTGTACTCAAGGTTCCTAATGCCCGGGATTAGTCTTGTCATTCTCCTCTGAATTCTTTCCAAGGATTCTATATCCATTCTGTAATACGGTGACCAGAACTGAACTGCGTAATCCAGGTGTGGTCTCACAAGAGCAAGATACAGTTTTAGGATGACCTCGCTAGTCTTGTAACTAACACTCCTTTGTATGAACCCAAGTACTTTATTAGCCTTGTTACGAGCAAAAACACATTGTTTACTTGGCTTAAGGTTCCTACTTATCATTACTCCTAAATCTCTCTCGCAGTCGGATTTCTCTAAGGCATCGTTGTTCATCTGGTATCTGGTTTCCCTGTTTACATCTCCTATACTGAGTACTTTACATTTGTCGACGTTGAATTTCATCTGCCATTTTTCAGACCATTCGAAAATTTTTTTTAGATCTTCCTGTAGTTTTGCCGAGTCCTCCTCAGATTTGATAACACGTCCTATTTTAGTGTCATCAGCAAATTTACTTATGTTGCTGTCAATGCCGATATCTATGTCGTTTATGTATATAATAAATAATAATGGTCCAAGTACTGAGCCTTGGGGAACTCCACTTGTGACGTTGCTCCAATGGGACTTAGTGCAGTTAATGCTCACTCGCTGTTTCCTGTCCTATAACCACGCCCTAATCCATTTAAGGATGTCACCTTTGATGCCATGAGCTTCTTCCTTTCTAATTAGTCTTTCGTGGGGGACTCTGTCGAAGGCTTTGCTAAAGTCGAGATATACCACATCATAATTGTGCCCCTCGTCCACCGATTCGAAAACTGTTGAAAAGAATGTTAATAGATTAGTTAGGCAAGAACGTCCACTTGTGAAGCCATGCTGGGAATCATTGATCAATCGGTGCTTCTCCAGGTGATTTCGAATAGAGTTTGAAACGATTGCTTCCAGTAATTTGCCTACTATTGATGTTAGACTGATTGGGCGGTAGTTAGAGGATAGTGATCTATCCCCCTTCTTGAAAATCGGTATTACATTCGCTATCCTCCAGGATTCTGGTACTACACCTGTTTTTAATGACATGTTAAACAACTTTGCTAAGGGCATACTAAGCTCTTCCTTACATTCCTTTAATACTCTGGCAAATATCTCATCGGGACCAGGTGACTTATTAGGCTTTAGTTTGTCTATTTGCTTACTAACATCGTTACTAGTCACTACTATCTCACTTAATTTGTTTTCTTCACTATCTCTGAATAGAGTCGGTGCCTCGGGTATCATGTTTAAATTTTCGGTGAAAACTGTTGAAAAATATTTATTCAAATTATTGCTCATTTCTCCGTCGTTATCAGTGAGCTCGCCGGTCTGACCGTATTGGTCCAATCTTTTCTCGTGTTTTAGTTTGATACATTTGGTAGAATCCTTTGGGGTTTGTCTTCGCCTCCCTTGCTATCCTTACCTCATTATTCCTCTTTGCTTTCCTTATCTCGGTTTTAACCCTACTCGCCAATACCCTATAATAGTCCCGGAGGTGAATTTCGCCACGATTTATCCTTCTACCTATAGCCTTCCTTTGGCCAATGATGTTCTTTAAATAATTATTTATCCATTTAGGGTCATTGTTGTCTGATCTGAGTTTTTTGTATGGTATGTTCTACCTTTGTGCATTAAGTAACTCACTATTTAAATTGTCGTGGAACTCGTCAATCTCAGATATCGTTATCAGGTCGGTGTCATCTGTCAGGTTCACAGCCAAGCGCGACACCCCCCTCTCTCAGCTGCCTCTTTAAACTGTCAAAGTTTGCCCTTCTGAAATCTGGTACTTTAGTGGAATTTTCCTTACGTCTGCCCTGAAAATCTAACTGGAATCGAATTTCTTTGTGATCCCTGTTTGCAAGTTCGTTCCCTACCTCGACATTGCTAATTAGGTTTTCTCTGTTCGACAGAACTAAGTCCAGTATATTATTACCCCGTGTGGGTTCGGTTATATGTTGACTTTGGAAACAGTCCTGGATCGTCTCGAGAAAATCCTCTGATTCTGAGTTACCCGTAAGGTCAGTCCAATCTATTTGGCCAAGGTTAAAGTCGCCTACTATACAGACTTTGTTGTGTATGGAAGCCCTGTGCATTTCATCCCAGATAAGTCGCTCATTGACGCTATCAAGATTGGGGGGTCTATATATTACTCCTGTGATTAATTTTTCCCGACCGTCGCTTAATTCTATCCAAATTGTTTCTGTATTCCTCTCAGTTTTTATTTCCTTATTTATTTCACACTTCAGATTATCCCTAACATAGATTGCTACTCCGCCTCCTTTCCTAGTCTGCCTATCGGTATGGAACAGTTTGTAACCCGCAATTTGGTATTCGACTGGTAACTCACGTGTGTCTAGGTTGATCCATGTTTCAGTGAATGCAATTATATCGATTTTTTCGGTACATACCAAGGCCCTAATGTCATCCATTTTGTTTCTCATACTTCTACTGTTCGCGTAGTATACATTTAAGTTAGTCGTGTTCTGAGTCCTCCTCTTACCGCGTTTAGTTTTAAACTCCCTGTCTAATTTAGTTTTGTCATCATTCCTAACACTATTTCCCTGTAGTCTTTCACTTTGTTTACCCGCTCCCACTGCAGTCTCCTCCACCCCCGTGCCCATATGTTCTCTTAGCAGTTTAAAGACTTCGATATCTTTTGAACTGCCCCTACTGTTTGTATAGTATACATTTAAACCTACTCTTCCCTGGTCCTGTTTTACCCCCTGTCCTGAGCAACTAATTTTACTTCCCAGGACCTGCTTGTTTTTTGACTCCCACTTTCCCCGACCCCTCTCTACTGGCGAAACCCCCCCTTCGGAGTGACAATTTCACGCTCCAGGGATGCAGACAACGTCTTTACCCCCTCACGAGACAAGTGTACTCCGTCGCGACAGTACAGGTAGTCGTTGCCATAGAATCGTTGCCAGTTATCAATGAATGCCCAACCATTGTTTGCACAATGTTTTTCCAGTCGGCAATTTATAGCAATTGCCCTGGACAGCCATTCACGACCAACCCCTCTTCTAGGCAAGACACCACATACTATCGGGATCCCTCCCCTATCTCTAATCTTCCCCAGCGCCTCCCTATACCTCTTGAAAAGTTCCTCACTCCTAACCTTACCTATGTCGTTTCCTCCCACACTAAGACACACTACTGGATTGGTACCCTCCCCTGACAAAACCCTGTCTAACCTCTCGGCTACATGCCCTATCCCAGCCCCAGGAAAACACACCCTAGTCCTACGTTTCCTATCTCTCGCACAAAAAGCCCTATCCATAAACCTCACCTGGCTGTCACCAACTACCACGACCTTACCTGTGGGCAGGGTTTGTACAACTGCCCTTTCCTCTCCTTGATCCATATCGTCCTGCCTCTTCTCTTCCTCGCCAGCTTCCTGCAGCACCTGGTAAGGGTTACTACACTCCACACCCTGGTCAGCTTTCCTGAGCCTGACCCTAGTCCCCTTGGAGACAACCACTCTCCACGCCTGTTCCTCGCAGGTGTCCTGCTAGGCAGGACACCAACCTGAAGGAGTTCCGTCCTGAGGGCTTCATTTTCCCCCTTTAGAGTGTCAACCTCACTCCTCAACTGCCCCAGCTGCCTTAACAGAGTGGCAAGGAGGTCGTCTTTCCCCACACTCCCCTCCTCTTCCCCCAGGACACAACGATCCAAAGCGGCCATTTTCCTTGGTCTCTAACGGGAGCACGATCGGGCACGACCTTCTCCAAGCTGGGTCAGAGGTCAACTGAGCTGGGTCAGAGGTCAACTGAGCTGGGTCAGAGGTCAACTGTGCTGGGTCAGAGGTCAACTCAATTTCCTTGAAACAAATTTCAAAGCTTTTTCCGACTCATTCAATAAATCTGTAACACAAACTAATTTCCCCACCACCTTTGAGGTAGAGTTTTGGCGCGTTTTTTTATAATGGTTTCCCCATTAGGTCTATTTCACGTTTTTCTAGTTAAGATGATGCCATTAAGTACTTCAAAAGTCCTCTTCATTAGTCACAATAAGGTCATCAGTCGGATCATCTCCAATTTCGGAATTCAGACAACTTTCGCTGCAAATTTCAGTACAGTACAGTACAGTATTGTACTCTATGGAGGTAGAGTAACGAAAGGTAATGCAAGAACCTTTGATTTTCCGTATGGCAGAGTACCCATCATGGCCTCCATAAAACCTTGTCATGATGGAGGGAGGGTGTCTGAAAATATTTTCCCAACATCCAAAGAACATCCTGGGTTGAGGGCATTGTGACATTCTTACAAGCTTCATCATCGTAGACCTTTTGCAGTTTCAATTCATTTAACCAAGCATATCGTTTACCTCGAAAAGTTTGTATTTCAGTTTGTCCAATGCTTGCTGGCTCTTTTGAAGAGGGGATGGTTTGCAATTTCGTAGTATCCTTACTAATTAATTTCTCTGCTGGTGTTATGCATTTTATTCCGCCTATCGAGTGAAGTGTTCCTTTACCAGTCAGGGTTTTTATATCGAAGTCTGCATTGTCAAATATATATTGACAGAAAAAATCTTTGTCCAAATCAGGTTTCCAAGATTTAACATTTGATGACCCGGACAATGCAACAGCGTTATAACTTGAACAAAATTCCCAATTTGACACTGCATTAACAATGCTTTTGGAAGCTACGTTCCGAAATAGATACACCGAGAGACCAAGCAGTATGGAAGATAGAAATGAGCGTGGTCTTGTTCAGCAATTATAGAAAGGGCAATTACAGTGCACTGTTTTGCTACGTTCTCTGTTTCACCTTTCTGCTCTTCAAGATAACGGTGTCCAAAAATGCATGTAATGTTTCGGGGACCACACCATGTGTATCCATCATAAAGTCTGTAATATCAGGGTAGTCCATAGAGTTGTAGGCAGTTGTCCTAATATCCTCTCGGACTATACTTGCTGCAGCTTCGACGATTCGCAGGCGCTCATCCTTCTCATTAGTGTTTCCTTCTCTGTATCACGAATTGATCAGTTTAAGTCGGAAGCCACGGAAACAAGCAACTGGTAGTTCCAAACATAACACCATCCCCCTAAGTATTTGTTAATTTTGCTCTCGACGTTTTCTCAGTAATCGACTTGCCTTCTGGTAAATAATCATCGAATTTCATCACATCATGTAAAGAAAACTAGCATTCGTCAGAGTCATCAATAAAGACGCAGAGCATTTCGAAAGCAGAAGTCAGTGTTCATCTTGTGGGCGTCTTCTTTTTTGAGTTGTTGGTGAGTTGCATGCAAATTTGGATAAGCATTTTCCGTGATAGCGAGCTTCTTCTGCTACAAGACAAATCCTCCCGAAATCCCAGGTGAACCCTGTTATTCTCTGCAAATACCACCTCTCCAGGATCGCCCACTGGTCCCCAGGTAGGGTCGTCCTCTACACTGATGGTTCTGTTGACCCCGCTACAGGTAGGGCCGGGGCTGGTGTCTACATTTCCCGTCCTGATGCCCCTGAGCCTATCAAACTGTCTCTCAGAGTTTTTGACGGGGCATCCTCCACTCAGGCTGAACTAATAGCCCTCCTTCCTGCCCTTCTCGCTGAGGAAGAAGCAGATGGTTTCTGCCCCTTGCTTGTCTGCTGCTATTCCAGGTCTGCTCTCGACGGGATCGCATTTGGATCAGGGGAAAATAAGGACCTCATCCTCCGAATACGAGGGTTAACATCCACACTTCAGGATGCAGGCCGTCCTGTGACATTCCTATGGATACCCAGTCATGTCGGTATCTTGGGGAATGAGGCAGCAGATGGCCTTGCCAAGACTGGCTGCAACAAGGCCACACCTGACTACGTTGTTCCTCGAACACTTTTACAGCTTAGGACCCAAATTCGCCGCAAACAGAGAAAAGCTCGGGAAGCAGCCACCCCCCTGGACTCCCCGCCCACATGGTACGATGTCCTCCATAAACTTCCTGACCTCTCGTATGTCTATGGGAAAGGATCGCGGAAAGGGGACGTGATTGCTGCCCGTATCATCATTGGGTATGACTTTGCTTGGGAGATTGGTATCCCCGCATCCCCTGAGCAACGCTCTTGTGTATTATGCAGAAGACCCGACTGCCGCACCCTTATCCACTACCTCCTTAGATGTCCCCACACACAACGCTTCCGTGACGCCTGCTGGACCACCACTCCACGACCCCCTGACGGAGACACGATGATCCACCCCATACTGGCCAGATATTATGCAAATAACATTGATTATGTGTTAAGGGAATGTCCTTCCTTCCTTAGGCTTTAGTAAGCCCCTTTATAATATTTATACTGTATATACTTGTGACACTTGCCAGATGCTCCTGGTGTTATTGTACAGGGGTACCTAGTGACAGCACAAGGATCCCGCTTCCTCTATCAAGGAATAAACTATTGAAATTGAAAAGTGAAGACCAATCCCACTTTTTAATCTCCTCCACATCTTCTCACCCCATTCGTCGTTTCTTTGTTCAGCATTATTCAATCGTCTATCTTTCAAAGTTCGAACCTCGTTAATTACTTGGCGTTTCCCTGTCAGCTTTTTCTTTACCGCAAGAATGTCACATTTTTCAACACAAAACAAACAATTCCTTTGGAAATTAAATTGTTCTTGTGATCACAATATAGTACACTGATTCTGTTTACTAGTTTCTGCTTTTGTTTAAATCCCTGGCAATACTTTTTTCTTTGATGTACTCACTTCTGCAAACTTGAGGTAGTAAGTAGGTAGTAGGCAGCTACCAAACAGGGAGGTATTGCCGTCTGGAAAGATATTGGCATCACGAAAACTGCTGATCTGACTTTCTGCCTCATTTACACACAATTGCAGGGTCTCAATTGTTTCTCTTACTATTGACAACACACCATACATATATTGTATATTGTTTCTCACTTTTGATCTCTTTTTTTTCTTAATGGCTATTTATTATTAATGTTATTATTATTATTATTATATTATTATTATTATTATTATTATTATTACAGTGTTGTTATTATTATTAATGATGTTATCATTATTATTTTATTTATATTTTTAATTTTTATTATAAATTTTATTTATAATGAATTATTATAATTACGATTATTACATTTTCGCCCCCCAGGCCCCGATGTGGGTCAGTGACCTGCCCGGGTGGGCTAATCCCTGTAAAAAAAATGCATTTCGATGGTGTCCACTTTAATATACTTTTTTTCCAAAATGACCGTCTTTTCGGATTTGACTTACACGTCATGCTGTCCTTCACACCCAATTTGACTGTCATTTATTCGAATCGAGAATGTTGTGCTCCATAATTTTAACTATATGTATTTTGTCAAGAAAAACTAAGCGTTTTTGAGCTTTTTGCCGAAAACTTTGAGCGGGTATAATTTTTTTTACCACAAGCGAAAAAGAGGGATGCTCCCCCCGGATGGAGAGGAACACTTTTGATCTTGATTTCTGTAGCCTTAGGGAGTATGTATGCAAAATTTCATCTTAATATAAATTTTTCCACCATTTGCTTATTTTTGAGCTAATTTCACTGGACTATTTTTGGCTTTCGTTAGGTTAAGTTACTTCAGGTTAGACTGGGGTATATGTCACTCTGTCTATATGTTTGTCTGTGGTTTCTTGTTTGTTTAAATTTGCCTTCACCTCTCTCTCTCTCTCTCTCTCTCTCTCTCTCTCTCTCTCCTTTTTTTTCGTCTTCTCTCAATTACTATCGTGACTACGAACATAATTCCAGAGCCATTGTGATTATAATTCTACCACGAGATGTTAACGTGTTCCAAGATATGGAGAAGAATAACCCAGACATGTCTCAGAGTTTACCACCATCATATTTACCGCCACACCGACCACTGCCTAACCTAACCTAATCTAACCTAACCTAACCTAACCTAACCTACTACTACAACTTTGCTGTCACTCGGAATCGAGTATGACGATCATCCATCTGTGATACAATTATGTGAGTTATTAAGGATGTCACCTAGGTTAGTGAGTTCTGAGGTGACTAAAGAGGCCGATACGGGACCGACAGTGCTGTCCACAGATGTTGCTCGTTTGGAGGGGTACATCTAGTGCGGGAGTGGCGCCGGCAGCGTCTTTCCGGCGTTGGCGCTTGTCTGCCTCGTTATGTAGTCGGGCTAATTCGAAAGTATTGACACCTTCTTGTGTGGTGCTCCTCCAAACTTTACGGTGTGGAGTAATCGACTCCGAGGTAATGGGGTCGACTTGACACTTTTTCAGATTTGTCTTAATACTTTCCTTATACCTTTTCAGTTGCCCGCCAGCGTTACGTTTACTATTCGTTAGATGACTGTAAAGTAGCTGCTTTGGCAGTCTACTGTCGTCCATGTGGGTAACATGGCCAGTCCAACATAGTTGTTCTGGGATAATGGTAGCCCTGATGCTCCTACAATTGGTGTCAACAAGAATACTGGCATTTGTTCTCCTGTCTTCCTAGCGTATTCGATATCCGTGCAACTCTGTAGATAATTTCAGCTCCCTACAGCTGAAGACACGGGTACGGAGTCAGCCAAAGGCTTGAGATGCACATCTGATCCGATGTTGAATCTCTTCATCGATGTCTGCGGTGGTGGATAGGTGGGAGCCGAGAGGGTAGTACTGTTAAGCTGGATGGATGGTGGAGGTGTGGCTGAACCAGGGGCAGGCTGAAAGAGATTCTGAGTCTTATGTACATTCACATCAAGGCTAAAGTGTGCATACGCATCTGCCTAGCTGTTTAGGATCTCCTGTAGGTCGCGTTCAGTGTGAGTGAGAAGGGTGAGGTTTTCTGCATACTGAATTTCAGTAATGGAAGCTGCCGACACCTATGTTCCTGCCTGGGGTTGTCTTATGTTGAAAAGACCCTTCATCCGGTACTCGATGTCTACCCTGCTGGCTAAATTGACACTGGCATGAGTAAGGAAGGCAGCCAATAATTTGGAAAAGATAGTTGGTGCTAGTAAACATCTTTGATTTTACCTCCATTTGGATGGGAAAGGACTCAGACTGGGTGCCATTTGCAGGACATTGCCGTTCATGCCATCGTGGATTTGCATCACAATGGTGATGAATTTTGGTGGGCAGCCAAAACGGCCAGAGGGCTTCCCTGTTGACCGAGAGAAAGGCCTTCGTTAGGTCGACGAAGACCATGTACAGATCACGATGATGTTCTCTGCACTTTTCCTGCATCTGACGGGCAACAAAAATCATGTCAGTAGTGCCACGTGATGGTCTAAAGCCACACTGTGATTCCGCCTCAGGAAGATGTCTGTTTAGGAGGACTCGGGCGATAATCTTGCAAGCTATGGAGAGCAGCGTGATCCTGCAGCAGTTGCCACAGTCTGACCGGTCTCCCTTGTTCATATAAATATTGATGATCGAGGCGTATTTAAGAGCTTCTTGGGGGATTTCCTCCTTTTCCCATATGTTTTCCAGGAGAGAGTGGAGACGGCTTATAATCAGAGGTCCTCCTGCTTTATACACTTCGGCTGGGAGTCCATCAGGCCCTGAGGCTTTGTTATTTTTCATCTGTTTCATTGCAGTAGCTACCTCATCCAGGGATGGAGGATAACTGAGGTGGGTCAGCTCTGGATGCTAAGGGACCTGCTGGGGAGCAAGGATATCCACATCGGTGTTTCGTTTGAGCAGCGAATGGTAGTGCTATTTCCAGCGCTAAAGGATGGCTTCTTCGTCTTTCATTTGGGAGTTACCATCGGATGAGTCGGGGGTGGGGGGTGCTGTGCCATGAGTAATTGAGACAAAATAATTTAATGGAATTGAAAAATTCCCGCATTTTGTGTTGATCGGCAAGATTTTGCATTTTACATTCTTTATTTTTAAACCAGTCGTTCTTTAGATTGGGGAATTAGCACTGGACCGTCGCTTTCTTCCTGCAGAAAGTATCAGCTTTGGTTCGAGACTAAGGGTTGTTCTGCCAATAAGTTAAAGCAGCACGTTTATCATTGACGAGTACATTGATTTCCGGGTCATTTTCATCAAATCAGTCCTGGCATATTTTTTCGATCTGGCCGAGAGTCTCTCTGCAGGTTTATGTCATGAGAGAGTCGAGAACACCCCTTTCGGCACTGGCATTTGGGTTGTTTGTTGTCAGGTTGTTTATCATCCCATGTTCGAGCTGCTCTCTGAAATTATGTGCTACCGTTGGATCCCCCAGGCGCTTAGTTTTAAAATCTTTTTTGGCTTGTTGCCTTTGCTGCTTTGGGGCGACATGAAGTAAGAGCTTGGCTCTGACGAGCCGATGATCAGTGTCGTAGTGGACTGAGCCACGCATGGCATGGGTGATGACATCTCGGCGATCTCTTTCTCTGACAATAATGTAGTCAATGAAATGCCAGTGTTTGGATCGTGGGTGTTGCCACGAACCCTTGAACTTGTCGACTTGCCTAAACAAGGTATTGGTGATAGTGAGGTTGTGTGTAGCACACTTACTGAGGAGGAATAGGCCTGGGATTACACTTATCTAGTCCATTTCTCCCGATTGTTCCCTGCCAACTCTGGCATTGAAGTCACCTAGGACCACAACCTTATCTTCTCTGGGGATAGAGGTTAGCATTCTGTCAAGGTCGGCATAAGGGGCCTCCTTGATGTCATCCTCTGCATCCAGTGTTGGGGCGGATACACTTATGTAGAAAGCTTGATGTGAGTGATTCAGTGGGACTCGGAGCGTCACGAGGAGCTCGTTTATCCCAACAGGCATTTCAGTTAGCCTATGTAGGATGCATTGGTGGATGGCCAAGCCAACTCCAAAAAAGTGGGTTCTCTCCCCAGCAGGCTTACCCATCCAGAAGAAGGTATAGCAGACCTCCTTTCTGCGAGTTGACCCTCGTCTGCGAGCCGGGACTCACTAATGGCTGCTGCGTCGATGTTACACCTAGCCAGCTCTTTTGCAAGAAGGGGAGTTCTTTCAGGACGCTCATTTGTGCCAGTATCCAGAAGGGTCCTGACATTCCATGCAGCGACCATAAGAGGTTGTATAGTTATTTTTGTTTGGATCTATGATTATGATTGTTTTTTCAACCGCATAAGGATGATCATACTGGGTGCGGTTGCCCAGTCAGGTTGGTTCTTTAGGCAGGCTATGTTTAGGGCACCTCTTCTAGCCCACTCCCCATGTGGAGTGAGCAGAGTGGCTCCTCGAAAGGGCTGCTCAGTCGCACAGACAGGACCGGATTGCACTGCTTCCTAGATCCCAGTGCTTAAACGAACATCTTATCTATGCCGCCCATGTGCAGAGTTGTGACTAGAGACTCCTGGCAGTCATATCTGCCAGTCCACCATCGCCACTTATCCATCGCTATTGGACTTTTGGGGGTATAAGGGTTTTGATGATGATGAGCTGGGTGATGGCTGCACGTTAGCTGATTTATGTGGTGGGGCAGGAGCACAGGCTGCAACCACACGTCTTGGCTCTCCCTTTTCTTGATCCAGTGGTGCAAGTGTTGCAACGACTGGGGAAAGGGAGAGTTGCAATGGACTGCCGATAGCCCAGTTTCATGGGTTTCTCCTTAGTAGGCCGTCCATCAAGCATTGACTCTTTTGCCTATACCTCCGTTGGGGTTTTGTTGGAGCTCTGTAAACATGTCTGCCTGATGCGGTGCTCCACCGCAGATTTTTCGTTCGGGTTTTACTCCCATAGCCTTTTACCTACCGAGGTTAATCCGCAAGGCAGCGGGGCAATGGTTGGTAGGCGACAGAACGTGTCGACATGTCAGTGGGTCTATGCACCGTCCCTCTAGGGCCCACTGCTGCTCCGAAATCCCCTGTTGATCTAGCCTGGGCCCACGAGGCACCCAGTTACCGTGTGTTGCCACGAGGAGGCACATCAGGAATCTCGATGGTGAGAGGCTGTGTACTGGCAGGGGAACACTCATGCAAGTTGCTTCCCTGTTCATCACGAGGGCTAGCCAGCGGCGGTAGCTGAAAGCGAGAGGGAGCAAGCAGCGCTTGCACTTTAACAATAACATAATGCTGCCACACTAGACGCATTACAGCACCCTGTGTGCACCCACATACACTAATCTAACCAAACCTAACCTAAACCGGGTGATGAAGCAGTCTTGTCCTCAACACCACCCACCAACTTTTAATACTGCAGCAACACACATACCAGCCGTGAAGGAAGGAGATGGTGATAAATAACACCTCACTCGCCACCTCCGGGTAAGTCAGGAACCTTGAACTTGCTTAATATACACAACAATTCCTCCTGCCTGGTTGTTGAGAGTTTCCATCTCCTCAACCCAAGATGTTTATATCAAGGTTGTATTTTGGGTTTCTTAACGACGGGTCATTGTTGTTTGTGAAAAATTACCTTTATGGAGTAACTTTTCTCGTCTAAAGTTTCTTATCTGAGTTACATAACACAACTCTCTCCGGTCTATTACTTTACTGTTGACTTTTCCTCTTATAATACAGGGTGTACGCGTGCACACGTACACACACACCCACACACACAACTTCATACACACACACACACACACACAACTTCATACACACACACACACACACATACACACACACACACACACACACACACACACACACACACATTACCACCGAAGGGTCAAGACGTACCTGGCGCTCCTCTCGGAGCAGCCAGGTCAACTGTTAAGTTGGCCCATACCAACTCCCTCCCTGAACCCTCCTCCCCACCGGAATATCAACAAGTTCTCGCCAGAAGTTACAATTTCATTTAGGAAAGGAATGGAACCAGTGTTAAACAGAGGTGAACAGTGGTGAACAGTGCTTAAGTCAGTGAGAACAACTCAACAGTAACAGTCGTACCCAAGTTAACCTTCACACAGTGAGGTCCCAGGTACCCAGTGATAACGGCCCGTGAGACCCAACAACCAGCGATGTGTTAATCCGTCTACGATAGGAAGGCCTGGGACCACACCTCACTCATATAACACCATCTGTGAGGGAATTACTACACCACGTCAGGTCCCTCATAACACCATATGTGAGGAGTTACTACACCACGTGAGCCCCTCATAACACCATCTGAGAGGGAATTACTACACCACGGAGGCCCTCATAACACCATCTGTGAGGGGATTACTACACCACGTGAGGTCCCTCATAACACCATCTGTGAGGGAATTACTACACCACGTGGTCCCTCATAACACCATCTGTGAGGGAATTACTACACCACGTCAGGTCCCTCATAACACCATCTGTGAGGGAACTACTACACCACGTGAGGTCCCTCCTAATACCATCTGGGAGGCAGTTACTACACTACGTGTTTGCTGTTCAACACCTACAATAATCTGTATGTTCACTGTATGTTCCTTTACCTTTCTCTAATGAAGGCTTTTGTTAAACCACCAATGTATGTAATAAGTCATTTATGTCCAATGTATATTTTCAGCCTTCGGGCTGCAGAACTTTTTCAATAAACCATCAATTATTATTATTATTATTATTATTACACACACAGACGCACACACAGAGCCATTACCAGAAACCTGTACAATATCCGACCAACTCCGACTAACCTAACCTAACCAAACCCAACCTAACACAACCTAACCTAACCTAACCTAACCTAACCTAACCCAGCCTAACCCAACCTAACTTGACCTAACCTAACCTAACCTAACCTAACCCCTGAATCAGAGGCTCGAACTGAATTCTTAACATTATAACAACCCTAAGATTTCCCATGAGGTGGTGTGGGTGTTGGTAGTGGGTGTTGATATTGGGTGTTGGTAGTTAAGTATTTAGTAATAGTCAGTAGTAATGGAGTGTTAGTAGTGGAAGTCAGTAGTAAATCGGTATTAGTAGTGGTGTAGTAATTGGAGTGTTAGTAATGAGTGTTAACAATGGGTATTAGTGATTGAGCCAATGAAGCAGTGGAATTATTATTTAGTAATAGGTGTTTAGAAAATGATGGTGTTGGTAGTTGGTGATAGTAAATGGAGTGTTATTAGTAGGTGTTATTGATGGAGTGATGTTAACTAAACTGGGTGTTAGTAATGGAGGTGGTAGTAGTAGGTGTTGATAGTTAGTGTTGGCAGTGGGTGTTAGTAATGGGTGTTAGTAGTGGGTGTTACAGTGATTAGTATTGGTAGTGGGTGTTGGTAGTTGGTGTTGGTAGTGAGTGTTGGTAATGGGTGTTGGTAGTGGGTGTTGGTAGTGGGTGTTGGTAGTGGGTGTTGGTAGTGGGTGTTGGTAATGGGTGTTGGTAGTGGGTGTTGGTAGTTGGTGTTGGTAGTGGGTGTTGGTAATGGGTGTTGGTAGTGGGTGTTGGTAGTGGGTGTTGGTAGTGGGTGTTGGTAGTGGGTGTTGGTAGTGGGTGTTGGTAGTGGGTGTTGGTAATGGGTGTTGGTAGTGGGTGTTGGTAGTGGGTATGGTAGTGGGTGTTGGTAGTGTGTTGGTAGTGGGTGTTGGCGGTAGGTGTTGGTAGGGTGTTGAGATGGTGTTGGTAGTGGTGTTGGTAGTGGGTGTTGGTAGTGGTGTTGATAGTGGTGTTGGTAGGTGTTAGTAGTGGGTGTTGGTAGGTGTTGGTAGGGTGTTGATAGTGTGTGTTGATTGTGGGTGTTGGTAGTGGGGTGTTGTAGTGGTAAGCAGTGGTGTTGGTAGTGGGTGTTGGTAGTGTGCTAGTGTGTGTTGGTAGGGTGTTGGTGGGTGTTGGTATGTGTGCTGGTAGTGTGTATTGATAGGGTGTTGATAGTGGGTGCTAGTAGTGGGTGTTGCAGTGTGTTGATAGTGTGTTGCAGGTGCTATAGTGGGTGTTGGTAGTGGTACAGGTGGGTGTTGATAGTGGTGTTGATAGTGTGTTAATATGTAGGGTGTTGGTAGGTGTTGATAGTGGGTGTGTTGGTAGTGTGTGCTGATATGTGTGTTGGTAGTAAGGTGTGTTGATAGTGTGTGTTGTTGATAGTGGGTGTGTTGGTAGTGTGTGTTGATAGTGTGTGTTGGTAGTGGGTGTTGGTAGTGTGTGTTGATAGTGGGTGTTGGTAGTGGGTGTTGGTAGTGGGTGTTGGTAGTGTGTGTTGGTAGTGAGTGCTGGTAGTGGGTGTTGTTGTAAATAACATTGGTTGAACAGGGTGATCAAGACCTTCCTACGCAACCTGTATTTATCTGCTCACAGTTTTTCCTACATTATTACACACCTTGTTCTGCTTACAGTAAATATTACACTTGGTCACTGTAAATACTGTACCCGGTATTCACACTGACCAATTTCAATATTTACTATAATTATAACGAGGTAAATAACTGTATTGCCAATTATTACTGGTACACCGGGACTTGTTGATCACCGTGTATAAATGAATGGACCAATTAATACCACCCAGGTGAGTCTCCGGGTAACAGGTAAAGAGTGTAAATTGATTTTCCCGCCAAACAGTTTCGTTCAATTTGTTCAACTTTTTCCTGTTTCTCTTGCAGTCATGTTGGTGTATAGTTTGGCCATGTTGCAGAAATAAACAGGAAGTGTGTGTGTGTGTGTGTGTGTGTGTGTGTGTGTGTGTGTGTGTGTGTGTGTGCGCGTGGGGGTGTTTAACCTCCTCCTCTTCTTCCCCTCGTTTAACCTCCTCCTCCTCTTCCTCGTTTAAGCCCTCCTTTCTTCCTCGTTTAACCTCCTAACCTCCTCTTCCCCTCGTTTAACCTCCTCCTCTTCTTCCCTCAACCTCCTTCTTCTTCCCTGCCTCCTCCTCTTCCTCCTCCTCTTCTTTTAACCTCCTCCTCTTCTTCCCTCGTTTAACCTCCTCCTCCTCCTCTTCCTCGTTTAACCTCCTCCTCTTCCATCGTTTAACCTCCTCTTCTTCTTCCATCGTTTAACCTCCTCTTTCTTCCCTTTTAACCTCCTCCTCTTCCCCTCGTTTAACCTCCTCGTTCTTCCTCCTCTTCTCCATTTTAACCTCCTCTTCTTCTTCTCGCTTAACTCTCCTCCTTTTCTTCCCTCGTTTAACTCTCTCTTCTTCTTCCTTCGTTTAACATCCTCCTTTTCTTCCCTCGTTTAACCTCCTCTTCTTCTTCCCTCGTTTAACATCCTCCTCCCCTCTTCCCTCGCTTTAACCTCCTCTTCTTCTTCCCCCTCGTTTAACCTCCTCCTCTTCTTTCCTGCTTAACATCCTCCTCTCTTCCCCTCGTTTAACCTCCTCTTTCTTCCCTCGTTTAACCTCCTCTTCTTCTTCTGCCCTCGTTTAACATCCTCCTCCCCCCTCTTCCCTCGTTTAACCTCCTCTTCTTCTTCTCTCGTTTTAACCTCCTCCTCTTTTCCCTCGTTTAACTTCCTCTTCTTCCCTCGTTTAACCTCCTCTTCTTCTTCTCTCTCGTTTAACCTCCTCCTCTTCTTCCCTCGTTAACTTCCTCTTCTTCCCTCGTTTAACGTCCTACTCTTCTTCCCTCGTTTAACCTCCTCTTCTTCTGCCCTCGTTTAACATCCTCCTCCCCTCTTCCCTCGTTTAACCTCCTCCTTCTCTCTCGTTGAACCTCCTCCTCTTCTTCCCTCGTTTAACCTCCTCCTACTCTTCTTCCTTCGTTTCAACCTCCTCCTCCTCGTCTTCCTCATTTAACCTCCTCCTCTTCTTCCCTCGTTTAACCTCCTCCTCTTCTTCCCTCGTTTAACCTCCTCCTCTTCTTCCCTCGTTTAACTCCTCCTTTTCTTCCCTCGTTTAACCTCCTCCTCCTCTTCCCTCGTTTAACCTCCTCCTCTTCTTCCCCCTCGTTTAACGCCCTACTCTTCTTCCCTCGTTTAACCTCCTCCTCTCTTTCTTCCCTCGTTTAACCTCCTACTCTTCTTCCCCTCGTTTAACCTCCTCCTCTTCTTCCTCGTTTAACCTCCTCCTCTTCTTCCCTCGTTTAACGTCCATTTCTTCTTCCCTCGTTTAACCTCCTCCTCTTTCTTCCCTCGTTTAACCTCCTACTCTTCTTCCCTCGTTTAACCTTTCTCCTCTTCTTCCCCTCGTTTAACCTCCTCTCTTCTTCCCTCTTTAACTCCTCCTCTTCTTCCCTGTTTAACGTCCTACTCTTCTTCCCTCATTTAACGTCCTACTCTTCTTCCCTCGTTTAACCTCCTCCTCTTCTTCCCTCGTTTAACCTCCTACTCTTCTTCCCTCTCGTTTAACCTTCTCCTCTTCTTCTTCCCTGTTTAACCTCCTCCTCTTCTTCCCTCGTTTAACCTCCTACTCTTCTTCCCTCGTTTAACCTCCTCCTCTTCTTCCCTCGTTTAACCTCCTCCTCTTCTTCCCTCGTTTAACCTCCTCCTCTTCTTCCCCTCGTTTAACCTCCTCCTCTTCCATCGTTTAACCTCCTTTCTTCTTCCATCGTTTAACCTCCTCTTTCTTCCCTCGTTTAACCTCCTCCTCTTCTTCCCTCGTTTAACCTCCTCTTCTTTCCATCGTTTAACCTCCTCTTCTTTCCTCGCTTAACCTCCTCCTTTTCTTCCCTCGTTTAACCTCCTCTTCTTCTTCCTTCGTTTAACATCCTCCTTTTCTTCCCTCGTTTAACCTCCCTTCTTCTTCCCTCGTTTAACATCCTCCTCCCCTCTTCCCGCTTAACCTCCTTTCTTCTTCCCTCGTTTAACCTCCTCCTCTTCTTCCCTCGCTTAACATCCTCCTCTTCTTCCCTCGTTTAACCTCTTCTTTCCCTCGTTTAACCTCCTCTTCTTCTGCCTCGTTTAACATCCTCCTCCCCTCTTCCTCGTTTAACCTCCTCTCTTCTTCTTCTCGTTTAACCTCCTCCTTCCCCTCGGTTTAACTTCCTCTTCTTCCTCGTTTAACCCTCCCTCTTCTTCCTCGTTTAACCTCCTCCTCTTCTTCCCTCGTTTAACCTCCTCCTCTTCTTCCCTCGTTTAACCCTCCTCCTTCTTCCTCGTTTAACCTCCTCCTCTTCCTTCGTTTAACCTCCTCTTGATGTATAAGAAGACATATTTTCTTTTTTATATATTTTATTCTGTTTTGTTTTCCAATGCCATTGAAAGTTTGTGACGGGAAAGTTTACCCTTGAGAAAAGCCCACTAGCCTCTTAGTGGCCTTTTGGGGGGGAGGGAGGGGTGGATGGGGTAAAGGAGGGGTAGGGTAGGGAGAGGAAATGGAAGAGTGGAGGGGTAGGAAGGAAGGGAAGGAGGGAATGGTACAGGGAGAAGGATGGGGTGGGGAAGAGGGAGGGATGGAATGGAGAAGGGGTGAAGCAGCGAGGAAATGGAGAGGGCGTAGAGGAAGGGAAAGGGAGGGGTGGGAGATGGGAGGGGGTGGGGTAAAGGGAGGAGTCGGGTAGAGGGAGGGGGTGGGGTAGAGGGAGGAGGTGAGGTAGAGGTAGGGGGGGTGGAGTAAAGGTTGAGGTAGGGGTAGGGGAGGAGGGGCAGCTGGGGGTTGTGTCAGATGGGCTTTACAGGTGTACTGTAAGTTAACGTCAGCACTCAAATTATTTTATAAGACAAACATGGTTACTTCTCTTTTAGTGTTTTACCTCTGTAGAGAGAGAGAGAGAGAGAGAGAGAGAGAGAGAGAGAGAGAGAGAGAGAGAGAGAGAGAGAGAGAGATCATTCAAACAGACCAATAAACGGAAAGTGAAAGAAACAGACAGACAGGCAGACACACAGCACACACAACAAATGAAAACACATATCAACAAAAAGATAAATAGATAGACAGACAGACAGACAGACAGACAGATCAGTATTTTACCCTATCACTATCGTAACAACATCCTTCAACTTTATTTATTGACTAACACACCTATTGTTTCCTTGTAATCTAATCCTTGTTTTATTTGCTGTTTAAAATTAACTTGTTTGGATCTGTTTAACACCAGGTCAAGGTCGGGGATTTGGGGGGATTCTAAGTTGGGATTTTGCTCTTTGGAATCTTAAGTTGGGATTTCGTTTTGGGATTTTAAGTTTCTTAAAAACAGTGTACAGTCTCGTTCAAGATTCATCGAACACTGCTGGAGACACCTGACAACTCAAGGCCTTTTGTTTACTATAGTACGTAGTATAATATAATACGAAACATCAAAGCCCAACCATTAATTAAGCAACAGGGAACTAAGTAACCAATCACCGATAACCTTTTACATTCATTCATAATTTATACTACGTACTATAGTAAACAAACGGTCTTGAGTCGCCAGCTGTCTCCAGCAGTGTTCGATGAATCTTGAACGAGACTGTACATAGACAGTGCAGGTATATAAACAATGTATATAGACAGTGCAGGTATACAAACAATGTATATAGACCGCCTGGGAAGATATTGGAAGCATAATGTGTTGTCTAATGGTAGACCCTGCTGCCATATGGCATCACGAAAATTTTGACCAAGTCCCAGGTTGCTGATCTGTCTTTCTGCCTCATTTACACACAATTGCAGGGTCTCAATTGTCTCTCTCACTATTGACAACACAACAAATATAACCGTACTCACTCTTGATCTGTTCTATTCATTCTATTTTATTCTCCTATGTCAGTTGATATTAATATTGAAGCGGGGCCTTCTCGGATGGGTCCCACTGGTCGGGAAGGTTGTGGACCCCAGGGCCGACCTGATCATCATCTAACTACTGGGGCCTCAACTCACGCCAATGCGGTTGCTGGAGGATCGGCATTTTTCACACTTCATTTTTTCCAACATTCGCGGCCTGAGATCCAATTTTCCTTCTGTGGAGCGCCATCTATTATCCTCTTCCCATGAACTTTTACTTGTTTCCGAAATTCAACTGACCAAAGCAGCTTCTCCCAAACCTTTTCAAGTCTCTAACTACAACCTTTATACCTCCTTACTTTCTAAGGGAGGTGTATGCGCCTACTGCAACACATGTACACCTATAGATCGACTCACGGATCTTGAATCTCCCCTTTATGATGTCATCTGGCTCAAAATATCTCTACCAACTATGACTATTTGTCTTTGTTTCCTATACTGTTCTCCCAACTCTACCAACTATTTGGAACTCTTTGACCATCTCACTTCCTGCCATGAGTCGTTGCTATCCACACACCCCAACACCGAAATCCTCTACCTAGGGGATTTCAATTTACATCACAGAGAATGACTTGGCTCTGCAAGGGATGACCCAGGTGGAGCTGAGGCACTCTGTTTTTCTTTACTTAATGATCTGGAACTAATAATTAAACACCCTACACGCGTTCCTGATCGACACGATCAACTTGCTAACATTCTTGATCTTTGTTTTACCACTAATCCCTCACACTATTCATACTAAATTTTTGCCCCCTTAGGGTCTTCTGATCACAATCTTATTTCTATTAAGTCAACCTGGGCACGACCACCTCCCCCACCCCCCTCTAAACGTCAACTATGGCACTATCAGAGGGCAAGCTGGCAATCCTTGCGAGAATTCTTCAACGACTTTCCTTGGGATGAATGTTGCTTTTCCACTCGGGACGCCACAGTATGTGCTGACAGCATTGCTGGGGTTATACAGGGTGATACGAGTGCATTTAACCCATATTCTTCCAAAACTTTCATATTACAATCATGGTTTGATCGCTCCTGCTCTCGTGTTTGCAGGTTGACAGATAGGGCATATCGAGCTATAAGACTATCTCCTTCCAAAACTCTAACAGGTGTTTATGTTCGCTCCTGTAGTTAGAACCAAGTACGAACATCTCTGGATACCGTTCTTAATGAATCTTTGGTCGCAATCCCGCTCGTCTGCTTCACAGTATGTTTCTTCACTATCTCTGCAGACAGTCGGTGCCACGGGTATCACATTTAAAATTTCGTTTGTGAAAACTGATAAAAAATATCTGTTCAGATTATTGCTCATTTCTTCGTCGTTATTAGTTTACTATATCTGACTGTATTGGTCCAATCTTGTCTCGAGTTTTAGTTTGATACATTTGAAGGAATCCCTTCGGGTTTGACTTCGTCTCCCTTGCTGCTTTCAGTTCATTATTCCTATTTGCATTTCTTATCTCGCTCTTAACCCTACTGGCCAATACTTTATAATAATCACGGATGCAAACCTTACCGCGATTTATTCTCCTACCTATATCCTTCCTTTGTTCAATAATATTATTTAAATAATTATTTATCCATGTGGTGTCACTAGTTTTTTATCCGAGTTTCCTGTATGGTATTTTCTGCTTTTGTGCATTAAGTATCTCATGATTTAAATTGCTATGAAACTTGTCAACTTCAAATCTCGTGGTCAGGTCACCCTCAGTGGTCATTGTTTTGTGCGGTTATTGTTGACGGATCACCAGTATGGCTTTCGCCAGGCGAGATCTACTGGTGATCTGCTCTCCTATTGCACCCATCTTTGGTCATCCTCTCTTAGTTATTATGGAGAAACTTTCGTCGTGGCCCTCGACATCTCCAAGGCATTTGGCACAAGTCTTTGCTTTCTAAACTTCCCTCCTATGGTTTCTCTCCACACTTTGTTTTCTAACCTCTAGCTTCCTTGAGAACCGATCCGTGGCAGTTGTTGTCGAGGGATCGATCTCTCTCTCTTTCTCTACCAATAGTGGTGTCCCACAGGGTTCTGTTCTTTCACCTACTCTCTTCCTTCTTTTTATCAATGATTTACTTCACACTACAACTAATTCTATCCATTCTTGCGCTGATGATTCTACTCTTCACTCTTCTTCACATTTTCCCCTTCCTCCTAACTCTCAAACTAGATCTGTTTCGAGAGCTGATATCATTACTTCTATCAATGCGGATCTGTGCAGCATCTCTGAATGAGGAGGTACAAACTTGGTTAAATTCAACAGTAATAAAACTCAGTATTTACCAATTACACTTTCTAAGTTAGATGATCTCCCACAAATTACATTTCAGGATGCTATCATTCTGCCAAATTCTGAAATATATATGCTAGGCCTCACCATTTCCTCCAATATGTCCTGGAAATCACACATCCTTAACATAGCTAAAGCTGCCTCCCGAAAGTTGGGAATGCTGCACAGATGCCGTTGCTACTTCACTCCTGAGCAGTTGCTTAAAATATATAAGGGATTCATTCGTCCAAACTTGGAGTACTGCTCTCATATCTGGGGTGGCTCTTCTTCTGTCCAACTGTTAGATAGGGTGGAATCAAAGGCAATTCGTCTTTTCCTCCTTTAGTCGACAATCTCTCTTCCCTTTCTCTTCGCCGCAATGTTGCTTCACTCTCTCTCTTTTACAGGTACTTTAACGGGCAATGTTCGGTGGATTTGGCATCCTGTGTACCGCCGGCAAGGCCGTGGGCTCGAAACACACGTCTTACCCGCGGTGATCACCGTTTCTCTGTGGATGTCGGTCACACTAAAATAATCCGTTATAGTACCTCCTTCTTTCCTCACACAACCAAACTGTGGAATGCTCTGCCTTCTTCTGTTTCCATACTTATACAATTTGTCTCACTTTAAAAGGCTGGTTTTCCGGCATCTTCGTGGTGTAGATTAACACAGTATAACCTTTTTCTTCTTCTTTTTTAATTTCTTTCTGTTCTTATTTTTTGCCTCCCCCCCTCCCCCACACCACCCAGGCCCCGTTGTAGGTCGGTTGACCTGTGCCCGGGTGGGCTAATTCCCGTAAAAAAAAAATAAAAAAGAAGAGTAAGGTCGCCCTCTGTGGATACATTGTGTGAGGTCACGTTATTTAATACTTCGCGTGAGGTCGTGTTATTCACCCCCAAACGTAATACCCCTTCTTTCAGCTGCCTTTACAATATAACTATGTTCTTCCCTTATGAAATCTGGGATTTAAGCTAGTTCGTTCCCTACCTCTACATTACGAACGAAGTTTTCTCTGTATGACAGAACTAAATCTAGTATATTATTACCCCCGGGTGGGTTTGGCTATATGTTGGCTTAGGAAACAGTCCTGAACGGGTTCAAGAAAATCCTCTGATTCTGAGTAACCCATAAAGTCAGTCCAGTCAATCTATTGTTCTTGTTCTTCCCCATCAACACTTGTTCTTCCCTATAAAGATTTGTTCTTCCCCATCAACACCTGTTCTTCCCCATCAACCTTTGTCCTGTGATAGCTGTTTTGGTATCACATTAATTGTTTTAATTAAGTTCTGGAACTCTTTAAGTGGGTAGGTTTGATGTAAACATTATTCTTTTTTCTTTTCTGTTTTACAGGGATTAGCCCACCCGAGCACAGGTCAACGACCCACAACGGGGCCTAGGGGGGCTTATTATAGAAGCAGGTATATACGCAGATATAATCTGAGAGAATAAATTCAGAATTCTCTCCAAGGAAGTGTTGTGAATACACTTTGAGATAACACTTGAATTATGTGTCTCTTTCCTGCTCAAGTGGTAAGGATTTACTGCCTTTCTCTTTGTCTGAGAGTAAAGCATAGGAGCTAGTCAGCTGTTTTGATTAATTAGCTGACCTGCGCTCGACCTCTGAGATTGTTACAAGCTCAACTGTCATTGTAATCAACAAGAGGTTGACTCATTGTTGAATAACTTGATGAATAAGCTGGTGTTATTTATTTGGGTGAATATTTATTAACCATCTCAGCCTCGCATGATGCCATTGCGACGTTGAACATAAAAGGCAAAAAGAATTATTCTCAGCCTCACAACGCCAACGTTGGAGTTCAGTGGGGTATATTTTCAAATAACTCAAAAACTATTCAGTAAAACTGACTAAACTTTGGAAGCCATTTGACAGACATCATTTTCTTTGTGTGGGGTTTATTACCGTCCCCGAGACGGCCTTGGTCATTGTGTGTGTGGCAGAGCAGCATGAAGCCAGTGTTGCTCTGGCCATTAGAGCAAGAGGAGGGTGCGCTGCTCGGCCCTTTAATTATTCCATGAGTTTTTGTGTTATATTATTTTTCCTCACACCACAATATTCTACAGGCCTTGTTCTTTATTTGGTATATAGTACATATCAATGAACACCACAATACAAGGAAAATGTGAATGGAAATCGAGATGTTACTAAACATTTTCCTACTTTTTCAACTTGTACTCGAAAAAAGTGGCTTAAATTTCAAGAATTTTCATTTTTTTATGGTGTCATACAATTTTTCAGACAATTTTATGCTATAAGAGACCCCCAGAGACCCCCATTACAATTAATAAAACAATTCCATGGCAGTGAAATGAGCCCTAATTTTTTTTCAACGATTCTTTGGCAAAAACCTACGAGGCTGAGCATAAGTTTTCTTGCACGAATGTGTATCAGGGTCCTAGGCTGAGAGGGTTAAAGCAAAGGTGTTGTTACCCTGCTCAGCTACCTCCAACTGAGTCCTTGTAGTTTAAATCCTAGGCATACCTAACCAATTTACAATAAAGTTTGCTTAAACTAAACTGTTGCATCTTGTACATGCTCTTTCAAAGCCTTTTGGAGAGTTTTCTTGGAAACTATTGTGTACCTAGAGGACATTTTCCTGTAACAAATTATCATAACAGTCAAGGAAATGACAAATACAATGACAGGTATGATGAAACCAGGTAAGATTGCTCTGGAAAATAAATAAAAAGGAAGAGAATCATGTAATGCAGGAAACAGTGTAAGTCAGAAGTTTAAGCTTATCAGAGACCTTGTGAAGGCTGTGATAGTGGTTTTTGTCTCCTATTTCTAGAGTTATAGGCTTTGCATTTTTATATTGCTTGCAGATCATTTCAGCATATGAGGCTGCTAAATGTTTTTGTATTTTTCCATGGATGCTTGTGAAAACATTGATTTGCTTCTTAGCATAGTCTTTCCATGTTGTACACAGGTTGAGGGGTTCCTGCTAGTAGATCATATGGCAAGCGTTTATCGGTACTGTAAATTATGTAGTATGGCAACTTGCCTGTAAAGCTATTGATAGTTCCATTGATGGATGCTGCTCCTTATGGAAGCCAGTCCTCCCACGTACTATGCATTGGATTCATTACATGTCAAAGAATCTCAAGAATTTTTCTATTTGTACGCTCGACCAACCCATTTGAAGATGGATGGTAGGCGGTTGTGAAGGTTTGTGTGATGTCATATTGTTGACACATTGCTGTTTAGAGTTGATTCTTAAATTCTGCCCCGTTATCTGAGAGTATCACTCTAGGTGTAGAAAAAGGACAGATAAGATGAGTGACTAATGCATGAGCCACTCATTCGGCAGACTTGTTCTGCAATGGTGCTAGTACCACAAATCTAGAAAAGTGGTCAACACACAAGTATGTAATTAGAGCATTGATGGCTTTTTGGTAGTTGCAATAAATTGATAGCACTTGTATCCCATGGATGTTCAGGCGTCGGATATTCTAAGATTGGAGCGGGATCCATCGTTGTTCCCTTATGTTTTGCACAAGATAAACACTACGCAATGTGATGCTCAATGTCGGTTCTCATAGTTTTCCAATAATATTTAATCTAATTTCTGTTAGACATCTGTCTCGCTCTGGATGCCCAGTTTGGGGTGCATCATGGAAGAGGGTGAGGATGTTTTCCTTTAGTAATGTAGGAAAAACAATTTGAGAGATTGACTCTTGTTGTGTTTTCACTGAGCGATACAGTATGTCATGCCGCAGCTCAAACTGTGAGAGTGGTAGAGGTAATTTGGGCAAATTTACCTCATCTCCCGATTCTAAGGCATAGATAACCTTGGACAACAGTGGATACTGTAACTGTTCCGCCCTTAATTGTGACAGGGTGAACGTGAGTAGTGGCGTGACAGGAGCTATGTGTCTAGATAGCGAATCAGCTACGACGTTTGCTCGACCATACTCCTGTATGGTTAGATGCCAGCGCGGTAAATGCCCTGATAAGTTTTTTCTTTTAAATAGTTGTCACGGCTACATGCTTCCAAGTGAGCAGCTGAATAACGTGTTTCTGCATCGTTAAGGGTGCAACTGGCCTATGCTATTACACGCCATTTCCCTCGATGATCAGTTTGCATAAGCACCGCCCTTAGCCCTAGGCCAGAAGCATCAGTGCACATGGTAAATGGTCTGGTGTAGTCCAAAAAGGCCAACACCGGAGCGCTCGTTAGGGCGTTCTGAAGAACATTAAAACGGTCCTCTTGTTATTTATTCCACTTATATATATATATATATATATATATATATATATATATATATATATATATATATATATATGTGTGTGTTTGTGTTGTGGTGTTTTGTGTTTGGGGGGTGGGGTTTCGTGTAATTCATCTTAGTGTTAGTATATGTGTATGTTTATATGCTGTTTTGAATGTATATATTATATATTATAAATTTCTACGAAATGTGTTAGGCATCGTTGTAACCAAGAATAGAGATAAACGTAATAGACAGCCATGTGACTCTTCATTAAATAACTAGATACTACTGGCGACGGGATGGGATTCTCAAGTGTTGGTGAAGTTCTTGAGAGAGGATGGTGACCACTGAAGGGATGGCTATGAACCTGGAGAATTTATATGTATGTTTATATGCTGCCTTTATTGAATGTATATATTATATATTATGTTACTTCTTACGAAATGTGTTAGGCACGCA
>NW_024723541.1:6406100-6441505 GCF_018991925.1 Homarus americanus
TGGTATACTTCGTTCAGTTACGTGTGCTAACACCCATCTCCCCATGTCATGAAACTCAGTGGGCTTCTCCCATCTCTCTACCTTCCTTACCATCACCCCTACGTGTTTCATCTCCTCCCCTCTTCACTACAACGCCTCCCATCTCCTTCACAATAGTAATCCCCCTTGCCATAAACACCATAGCCTCACCTCCCCCTCCATGGTCTACGTAACAAGTCATCAGGAAATCAAGTCGGCCAGAAGACTTGTATCCCAAGGAAAGTGCACGGACCTCTAGTAAAGTCGGCATCGGTCAGTGGTACTCAAGGTAAAGATCTGTGGTCTCAGCCGTCAGTCTCCCACACTTCCTTTGATCTCACATTTACCTAGTGAGAGGCAGCTGAGATAATTAATACCATTGCTACCATATGTCATACCTTACCGATCTTGACCTCACTCTCCTCCCGGCGTACTACCTTCCCCTCCTGCCTCCCAGTGTTCAACCATGAAATCACCAACAAACTCCTGAAATTAATCCAAACGCTCCACGACCCAATTGACCTCCCAATCAAAATATACAAGGAGTTTGCAGTCGAACTTGCCACCCCTCTGTTCTATTATCAATACATCCCTTGAACAAAACAAATACTAATGGATGAAAACCGCATTTGTCACCCCCCACCAGGTCACCACCCACAGTCCCCTAGACCTGGCAGTTGCCATTCCCCATACCCAGTCTACTTTGTGGGACTTTGTTTTTGAGTGGGTATTTGCCAGAATCTATCAGTCAATTGATCCACATCAACTGCAATATGAGACCTCACCACATCACTGCTTAATGAGCTTTCTGATTTTTCTGCACAAAAACCTGCAGAAACGTGAGCATCACTGGCCGTTGCCTTGTTGACTTCAGGAAGGCCTTTGACCTTGTTGATCCTGCACTGTTATCAACAAGGCCATTACTGGCTGCCTGGTCTCATGGCTCACTGATTTCCTGGTGGACATCGCCAGGCAGTGGTATCAGGGCTTGGTCTCCACATTCTAACACCTTACCTGCGGTGTTCCCCGGGACGAATATGGGACCACTGTCTTCCTCATCCTGATCAACGACGCTCTATCAGACCTCCTCACAGGTGGAAGTACAGATGACTGCACTGTGGGGGTCTCAGTGGACAACACCACTCCAGACTACTCATCGCTACAAGGCACCCTGGACAGGCTACAGGCATGGACTACGGAGAACAAGGTCTCCATCAACCACACCAAAACCGTGGTTATGCACATCAATACCATCCCACTCCAGTGCAAGCCCCAGCAGTCACAGTGGGTGCCCATCCTCAGCTGGGTGCAGTGTGCCAAACTCCTGGGTGTTACTATAGACAACAAACTTGACTGCCTAAAAACCTGTCAAAGGCAGCCTCGTACCGTCTCTACTTGCTACGACGACAGGTCATGGGACACCCACTCCAGAGCTGAGGACCATCTACAACGCCTTTATTCTCCCAAACTAACGTATGCGTCACCAGCCTGGTCGTCTTCTCTCAACTCCACCCAACAACGTCAGCTAGAAAGGTACAGAAAAGGCCTGCAGAATCAAGCTCGGCGCTGATACTCCAGCTACACCAACGCTCTCTCCATCCTCAGTGACCTCCAACCAAGCACTGGAAAGGTTTGGCAGCCAACTGTTGCACCCTCGTCATCGCCAACTCCTGCCACACCCCCACCACTTGCAGTCCGCCACTACAACAAATTCAGCCCATAAGAGCCCGACTGATAGATATAAGAATAGCACCATCCCATCTATTGTTAAAATAATAAACAACGCCTGATTTATGTACTGTACAGCCCTGTAAATGTATTCAATGCATATTATATCATTATGTCTAAATCAAATGTAAGTGTATATTTTCAGCCACCTGCTGCAACTCTGTTAATAAACCGTTTATTGATTATGTGTGTACACACACACTACTACTACTTGCTGTCACTCGGAATCGAGTATGACGATCATCCAACTATGATGCAATGATATGAGTTATAATGGATGTCATCTAGGTTGAGTGAGTTCTGGGGTGACTAAAGAGGCCGATACGGGACCAGCAGCGTCGTCACATTCGTTGCACATGTGGAGGGCTCCATCTACTGTGGGAGGTGCGGTGGCAGCGTTTTCGACGTTGGCGCTTGTCTGCCTTGGTTTAAAGTCGGGTAATTCGAAAGTATTGACACTTCGTGTGGTGCTCCTTCAAGCGTTACGACGTGAAGTAATCGACCCCAAGTGTGAGGTCGATTTGGTAGCAGGTTTGTCTTAAGACTATCCTTATACCTTTTCAATTGCCGCCGGATTTACGTTTACTATTCGTTAGGTAAGGTAAATTAGCTGCTTTGGCAGTCTACTGTCGTCCTTGCGGGTAACATGGCCAATCAACGTATTTGTTCATGGATAATGGTAGCCTCAATGCTCCTACAGTTGGTGTCAGCAAGAATACTGGCATTTGTTCTCTTGTCTTCCCAGCTAACTCAGGATGGAACATAGACTACGTTGGTGAAAGTTTTCAAGTGCCTTGAGATGCCTCCTGTATGTGACCCATGTCTCGCTGCCATATAGCAGGGTGGGGAGGACCACTGCTCGTTATACGTGTAGCTTTGTGGATAATTTCAGCTCCCAGCTGAAGACACGATTTCAGGTCCGCCAAGGCTGGATGCATCTGATCCGATGAGATCTCTTCATCGATGTTTGTGGTGGATGGGTGGGAGCCGAGATACCGAAAGTGGTCAACATTAGAGAGGGTAGTACCGTTAAGCTGGATGGATGGTGGAGGTGTGTCTGAACCAGGGGCAGGTTGAAGAATCTGAGTCTTACGTACATTCACCTCAAGGCCGAAGACTGCATTCACGTCTGCATAGGTGCTCAGGATCGTCTGTAGGTCGTGTTCAGTGTCAGCAACAAGTGAGGTCGTCTGCATACTAAGCTCAGTGATGGAAGCTACCGACACCTTTGTTCTTGCCTGGAGTCGTCTTATGTTGAAAAGACCACCTTTGCAGTACTCGATATTCACCCCGTTGAAATTGGCACTGGCATTAAGAGCAGCCAAGAAGATGGAAAAAGAGTGTTGGTGCCAGTACACACCTTGTTTAATCCATTTTACACCAAATTTTGTCGGGTTACTGTTTGGTAGTCCGACAATATTGTTGAAGAAGTTCGAGATAAGTCCTCAGGTGAATAACAGTGAATAAAACAGAATAAAACAATGAATAAAACAGTAAATAAAACAGAGAATAAAACAGCGAATAAAACAGAAAATAGTGAATAAAACAGTAAATAAGACAGTTAATAAAACAATAAATAAAGCAGTGACTAAGACAGTGAATAAAACAATGAATAAAACAGTGAGTGAATATGAGTCAGGGCAGTTAATAATTAATAAACTTTGAGACAAACAACTAAAGGCCACACAAGGGTGCAGCCGCTATGATGGCCAAACTTTCGGCACAGGAGAAAATTTAATTGTGGCTTGGTGTCTGTCACAATGAGGCCACCTCCACCCCCACCCACCTTACCATCCTAGCCCAACTTGGAATACACTGTCAAACAGAGACGATGCCTGACTTTCGATAGGGTGGAGACAAGCAAAACTTTGAGATAGCTGGATCACCATTCTGGAAGACACATAGGATAGAGATAAGGATCAGGATAGATTTAACTTGCACCCAATGGATTCTGTGACTACTTTAGGGCTTTTAGGACAAATAAGGAATTTTTAACCACATAGACAAAACCCTCAAACCCACACTAGTAAACTTTCTTAATTACACAATCAACTCAGCTAAAGGGAACTCATACCTATCTTACCTCTCAGGAGCCACTCGGGAAGCTAACACGCAAGGTCTGCCAGGGGAGTTTTATCTCAAACAATTATGGGAGAGAGAGAGAGAGAGAGAGAGAGAGAGAGACTAACAAAAACAATTAGTGACACAAAGAAAAAGAAAGAATAACAACAACAGACAGACACAAAAAAAAAGAGACTGACACAGACAGAGACACAGACACAGACACAGAAACAGAGACTGAAAGAGACACAGACAAGGACACAGACACAGAGAGACTGCAAGAGACAGAGACCTGACACTGAACATGGGAAGCTGCCAGATACACAGACCAAAAGAGACTGACAGAGACCAGAAGCAAAGAGACTGACACAGAACCAGAACTAAAGAAGAGACTGACAAGGCACAGACACAAAGAGACTGACAGAGACACAGACACCGAGGAGACTAACAGAGACAGACATAGACACAAGGAGACTGGCAGAGACACAGACACAAAGATACTGGCATAGACACAGACACAAAGAGACTGACAGAGACACAGAAACAAAGAGACTGACAGAGACACAGAGGCAAAGAGACTGAGAGACACGAACACAGACACAAGGAGACTGACAGAGACACAGTCACAAAAGGACTGACAGAACACAGACACAAAGAGACGACAGAGACACAGAAACAAAGAGACTGACAGAGACACAGACACAGAGAGACTAACAGAGACAGACACAGACACAAGGAGACTGGCAGAGCACAGATACAAAGATACTGGCATGAAACCACAGACACAAAGAGACTGACAGAACACAGAAACAAAGAGACTGAACAGAACACAGAGGCAAAGAGACTGAGAGACACAGACCAAGGAGACTCAGCAGAGACACAGTCCAAAGAGACTGACAGAGACACAGACACAAAGAGACTGACAGAGACACAGAAACAAAGAGACTGACAGAGACACAGAGCCAAAGAGACTGAGAGACCTGACACAGACACAAGGAGACTGACAGAACCTGTCACAAAGAGACTGACAGAGACACGAACACAAAGAGACTGACAGAGACACAGACACAAAGAGACTGACAGAGACACAGACACAGAGAGAGCTGACAGAGACACAGACACAAAGAGACTCAGGAACACAGATAAAAGAGACTGACAGAACCACAGACACAAAAAGGACTACAGAGACACAGACACAGAGAGACTGACAGAGACACAGACACAAAGAGAGATGACAGAGACACAGTCATAAAGAGACTGACAGAGACACAGACACCTGAGGAGACTGACAGAACCCCAGTCCAAAGAGACTGACAGAACACAGAACTAAAAGAGACTGACAGAGACCAGAACAAAGAGACTGACAGAGACACAGACACAGAGAGACTGACAGAGACACAGACACAAAGAGACGACGAGACTGATACAAAGAGACTGACAGGGCATGCAAACCCTAAAAGAGACTGACAGAGACACAGACACAGAGGAGACTGACAGAGACACAGATACAAGGGACTGACAGAACCTGCAGTCACAGGAGACTGATGAATACATCGAGGACAACAGAGACACAGACACAAAGAGACTGACAGAGACACAGACACAAAAAGAGACTGACAGAGACACAGTCACAGGAGACTGACAGATACACAGACACAGAGAGACTGACAGAACCTGAACCTAAAAAGAGACTGACAGAGACCAGAACCAAAAAGACTGACAGAACCAGAACAAAGAGACCAGATACACAGACACAGACTGACAGAGACACAGAACGAGAGAGACTGACAGATACAAGACTAAAAGAGACTGCAAGAGACACGAACCTGAAGAGAGACTGAAGCCGAGGACACAGACACAGAGAGACTGAGCAGAGACACAGACACAAAGAGACTGACATAGACACAGAAACAAAGGAGACTGACAGAGACACAGACTGAAAGAACTGACACAGACACAGACACAAAAGAGACTGACAGGAACACAGACACAGAAAGACTGACAGAGACACGAACCTGAGAGAGACTGACAGAACACAGATACAAAGAGACTGACAGAGACACAGTGACCTGGGGAGACGAGCAGATACACAGACACAGAGAGAGACTGACAGAGACACAGACAAAAGAGAACAACCAAGACGACAAAGAGACTGACAGAACCAGAACCTAAAGAGACTGACAGATACAGAACACAAAGAGACTGACAGAACACACAGACACAGAGAGACTGACAGATACACAGACACAAGGGCTGACCAGAGACCTGAACACAGAAGACTGACCAAGACCTGAACACAGAAGAGACTGACAGAGACACAGACACAAAGAGACTGACATAGAACTGAGAAATAAAAGAGACTGACAGAACCAGACACAAAGAGACTGACACAGACACAGACACAAAGAGACTGACAGAGACACAGACACAGAAAGGCGAGCAGAGACACAGACACAGAGAGACTGACGAACACAGATACAAAGAGACTGACGAACTGAACACAGAAAGACTGACAGAACACAGACACAAAGAGACTGACAGATACACAGGACACAAAGGGACTGAAAGAGACACAGACACAGAGAGACTGACAGAGACACAACCACAGAAAGACTGACAGAACACAGACACAGAGAGACTGCAGAGACACAGATACAAAGGAGACTGACAGAGACACAGTCTGAGGAGACTACAGATACCTGACAAAGAGACTGACAGATACACAGACACAAAGAGACTGACAGAACACAGACACAAAGAGACTGACAGAGACACAGACACAAAGAGACTGACATAGACACAAAACAAAGAGACTGACCAGAGACACAGACACAAAGAGACTACCTGAACCTGAACTAAAAGAGACTGACAGAACCTGAACCTGAAAGATGACAAGAACCGAACAGAGAGACTGACGAACACAGATACAAAAGACGACAGAGACACAGACAAAAAGAGCACAGAGACACAGACACAGAAGAAGACTGACAGAGACACAGACCGAAGACTGACAGAACCTGACACAAAGAGACTGACAGAACACAGACAAAGAGACTGACAGACACAGATACAAAGAGACTAAACAGAGAAACAGACTGAAAAAGAGACTGACAGAACACAGACACAGAAAAGACTAAGACCTGACACAAAGAGACTGACAGACACAGATACAAAGGACGACAGAACACAGACACAAAGAGACTGACAGAGACCTGGCCAAAAGAGACAGACAAGATACAAAAGAGACTGACAGAGACCGACACAAAGAGACTGACAGAGACACAGACACAAAGAGACTGACAGACACAGATACAAAGAGACGACAGAGACACAGACACAAAGAGACAGCCAGACCAGAACTAAAGAGACTGGCAACACTGAATCAAAGAGACTGACAGAACACAGACACAAAGACTATGACAAGACAAAAGGACTGACAGACCGATCAAAGAGACGTGAAGACACAGACACAAAGAGACTGACAGAGACACAGACACAAAAGAGACGACAGACAGATACAAAGAGACTGACAGAACCTGACACAAAAGAGAGACAGATACAAAAAGGCTGACAGAGACATAACAAGGCAGAACACAGACACAAAGAGAGACTGACAGAGACACAGACACAAAGAGACTGACAGAACACAGACACGAGACTGACAGACACAGACACAAAGAGACTGACAGAGACACGGACTACAAAAGAGACTGACAGACACAGATAAAAGAGACTGACAGAGAAACGAACCAAAGAGACTGACAGAGACACAGACACAGAAAGACTGACAGAGACACAGACACAAAGAGACTGACAGACACAGATACAAAGAGAGACAGAGACACAGACACAAAGAGACTGACAGAGACACAGAACTAAAGAGACTGACAGACACAGATACAAAGGAGACTGACAGAACACAGACACAAAAGAGACTGACAGAGACACAGACACAAAGAGACTGACAGACACAGATACAAAGAGACTGACAGAGACACAGACACAAAGAGACTGACGAGACACAGACACAGAAAGACTCACAAGAGACACAGTACAGAGAGACAGCAAGAGACACAGACACAAAGAGACTGACAGAGACACAGACACAAAGACTGACAGAGACAGAGAACCAGAAAAGACTGACAGAGACACGACACAGAGAGAGACTGACAGAGACAGAGACACAAAGAGACTGACAAGATACAGACACAAAGAGACTGCAGAGACACAGACTGAGAGACTGACAGAGACACAGATACAAAGAGACAGCAGAGACACAGACACAAAGAGACTGACAGAACCAGAACCTGAAAGAGACTGACAGAGACCAGAACCTAGAGAGACTGACAGAACATGGACACAAAGAGACTGACAGAACACAGACACAAAGAGCTGACAGAGACACAGACACAAAGAGACTGCAGAACACAGACACAAAGAGATGACAGAGACACAGACACAAAGAGACGCTGAGAGACACAGACACAAAGAGACTGACAGAGAGACACAGACACAAAGAGACTGACAAGTCCTGAACACAAAAGAGACTGACAGAGACACAGACACAAAGGACGACAGAGACACGAACTACAAAGAGACTGAGAGACACAGACACAAAGAGACTGAACAGAGACACAGACACAAAGAGACTGACAGAGTCCAGACACAAAGAGACTGACAAAGATACAGACAAAGAGAGACTCCGACAGAACACAGACACAAAGAGACTGACAGAGACACAGACACAGAGAGACTGCAGAACCAGAACAAAGAGACTGAGAGACACAGAACAAAGAGACTGCAGAGACAGAGACACGAGACTGACAAAGATCTGACCTAAGAGACTCAACAGAACCGAACAAAGAGAGACGACAGACTGGACACAAAGAGACTGCAGAGACAGAGACACAAAGAGACGACACAGACAGACTGAAGACGACAGAGACACAGACACAAAGAGACTGACAGAGACACAGACACAGAGAGACTGACAGAGACAGAGACACAAAGAGACTGACAGAGACACAGACACAAAAGAGACTGACAGAGACACAGACACAGAAAGACTGATGAGACACAGACACAGAGACTGACAGAGACACAGACACAAAGAGACTGACAGAGACCACAGTCACAAAGAGAGATTGACAGAGACACAAGCACAAAGAGACTGACAGAGACACAGACACAAAAGAGACAGACAGAGACACAGACACAAGAGAGACTGACAGAGACACAGACCAAAGAGACTGACAAGTGCGAACCTGAGAGACAGCAGAGACGAACGAGACTACAGAACCTGAACCAGAGAGACTGACAGAGACGAACAAAGAGATTGAAAGAGACCTGACAGGAGACTACAGAGACACAGAACAGAGAGACTGACAGAACACAGACACAAAGAGACAGAAGAACACAAGCACAAAGAGACTGACAGAGACACAGACACAAAGAGACTGACAGAGACACAAGCACAAAGAGACTGACAAACACAGACACAAAGAGACTGACAGAGACACAGACACAGAGAGACTGACAGAGACACAGACACAGAGAGACTGACAGAAGACACAGACACAAAGAGACTGAAGACACACAGACAAGACTGAACAGCAGACTGACAGAGACACAGACACAGAGAGACTGACAGAGACACAGACACAGAGAGACGACAGAGACACAGACACAGGGAGACTGACAGAGACACAGACCTGGGGAAGCAGAACTGAACCTGAGAGACACAGAGACACAGACACAAAGGACTGACAGAGACAGAACAAAGAGACTGCAAGAGACACAGACACAGAGAGACTGGAAGAGACACAGACACAGAGACTGACAGAGACACAGACACAGAGAGACTGACAGAGAACCAGACACAAAGAGACTGACAGAGACGAACACAGGGAGATGACAGAGACGAACACAGAAAGAGACTGACAGGAACACAGACACAAAGAGACTGACAGAGACACAGACACAAAGAGGACGACAGAACCAGAACAAAAGAGACTGACAGAGACACAGACACAAGAGACGACTAGACACAGACAGAAGACACAGACACAGAGAGACTGACATAGCAGACAAAGACACAGACACAAAGAGACTGACAGAGACACAGACACAAAAGAGACTGACATAGACACAGACAAAGACACAGACACAGACAGACTGACAAAACACAGACACAGAGAGACTGACAGAGACACAGACACAGAGAGACTGACAGAGACACAGACACAAAGAGACTGACAGAGACACAGACACAAAGAGACTGACATAGACACAGACAAAGACACAACACAGAGACGAGACAGAGACACAGACACAGGAGACTGACAGAGACACAGACAAAGAACGAACACAGGCAGACTGACAGAAACACAGACACAAAAAAACTGAGAGAGACACAGAACAAAAGAGACTGACACAGACACAGACACAAAGAGACTAGCCAGAGACACAGACACAAAGAGACTGACAGAGACACAGACACAAAGAGTCTGAGAGACAGACAGACACAAAAGTTGACAGAGACACAGAAGCAAAGAGACTGACACAGACACAGACACAAAGAGACTGACGACAGACACAAAGAGACTGAGACTGACCAGACACAGACACAAAGAGATTGACAGAGACACAGAAGCAAAGAGACTGGCAGAGACCAGAACCAAAGACGACAGAGGACAGAGACACAAAGAGACTGACACAGACACAGACACAAAGAGACTGACAGAGACACAGACACAAAGAGACTGATAGATACACAGACACAAAGAGACTGACAAAGACACAGACACAAAGAGAGACTGACAGAGACACAGACCAAAGAGGCTGACAGAACACAGACACAAAGGACTGAGAGACACAGACACAAAGAGAGCTGACAGAGACACAGACACAAAGAGACTGACAGAACACAGACACAAAAGATGAGACAGAGAGACACAGACACAAAGAGACTGACAGAGACATAGACACAAAGAGACGACAGAGGCACAGACAAAGAGACTGACAGGGACACAGACACAAAGGACTGATGAGACACAAAACAAAGAGACTGACAAGACGAACCAAAGGACTGACAGAGACACAGACAAAAGAGACTGACAGAGACAGACCGAGAGACTGCAGGACACAGACATAGAGAGACGACAGAGACACAGACACAGACACAAAGAGACTGACATAGACACAGACAAAGACACAGACCAGACAGACTGACAGAAACACAGACACAGGGAGACTGACAGAGACACAGACACAGGAGACTGACAGAGACACAGACACAGAGAGACTGACAGAGACACAGACACAAAGAGACTGACAGAACCAGAACACAAAGAGACTGACAGAACACAGAAACAAAGCGACTGATAGAGACACAAAAACAAAGAGACTGACAGCACAGAGAGACTGACAGAGACACAGACCAAAAGAGACTGACAGAGACACAGACACAAAGAGACTGACAGAGACACAGACACAGAGAGACTGACAGAGACACAGACACAGACACAAAGAGACTGACATAGACACAGACAAAGACACAGACACAGGAGACTGACAGAGACACAGACACAGAGAGAACAGGACAGACACAGACACAAAGAGACTGACAGAGACACAGACACAAAGAGACTGACAGACACAGACACAGAGAGAGACTGACAGAGACACAGACACAGAGAGACTGACAGAGACACAGACACAGAGAGACTGACAGAGAACACAGACACAAAGAGACTGGACAGAGACACAGACACAGGAGACTGGACAGAGACACAGACACAGAGACTGACACACAGACACAAAGAGACTGACAGAGACACACAGACACAAAGAGACTGACAGAGACACAGACACAAAGAGACTGGACAGAGACACAGACACAAAGAGACTGACATAGACACAGACGAAGACACAGACACAGAGAGAGCTGACATAGACAGACAAAGACACAGACACAAAGAGACTGACAGAGACACAGACACAAAGAGACTGACATAGACACAGACAAAGACACAGACACAGACAGACTGACAGAAACACAGACACAGAGACTGACAGAGACACAGACACAGAGACTGACAGAGACACAGACACAAAGAGACTGACAGAGACACAGACACAAAGAGACTGACATAGACACAGACAAAGACACAGACACAGAGAGACTGACAGAGACACAGACACAGGGAGACTGACAGAGACACAGACAAAGACACAGACACAGGCAGACTGACAGAAACACAGACACAAAAAACTGAGAGAGACACAGAAGCAAAGAGGACACAGACACAGACACAAAGAGACTGGACACAGACACAGACACAAAGAGACTGACAGAGACACAGACACAAAGAGTCTGACAGAGACAGACAACAGACACAAAGAGATTGACAGAGACAGAAGCAAAGAGACTGACACAGACACAGACACAAAGAGACTGACACAGACAGAGACACAAAGAGACTGAGACTGACACAGACACAGACACAAAGAGATTGACAGAGACACAGAAGCAAAGAGACTGGCAGAGACACAGACACAAAGAGACTGACAGAGACAGAGACACAAAGAGACTGACACAGACACAGACACAAAGAGACTGACAGAGACACAGACACAAAGAGACTGATAGATACACAGACACAAAGACTGACAAAGACACACACAGACACAAAGAGACTGACAGAGACACAGACAAAGAGGCTGACATAGACACAGACACAAAGAGACTGACAGAGACACAGACACAAAGAAACTGACAGAGACACAGACACAAAGAGACTGACACAGACAGAGACACAGACACAGACAGAAACAGAGAGACTGAAAGAGACACAGACAAGGACACAGACACAGAGAGCTGCCAGAGACAGAGACACAGACACAGAACAGCAGATACACAGACACAAGACTGACAGAGACACGGACACAAAGAGACTAACGGAGACACAGACACAGAGAGACTGAGACAGAGACACAGACACAGGACACAGACAGAGACACAGACACACGAGACTGACAGAGACACAGAGAGACGAGCAGAGACACAGACAGACACAGGAGACTGAGACAGAGACAAGACACAGACAAAGACACAGACACAGACAGACTGACAGAAACACAGACACAGGGAGACTGACAGAGACACAGACACAGGGAGACTGACAGAGACACAGACACAGAGAGACTGACAGAGACACAGACACAAAGAGACTGACAGAGACACAGACACAAAGAGACTGACAGAGACACAGAAACAAAGCGACTGATAGAGACACAAAAACAAAGAGACTGACACAGACATAAAAACATAAGAATGGAGGAAACTGCAGCGGGCCTATTGGCCCATACTGGGCAGTCCCGTTTACACCCAACCCCTATTGCTCATATGAGCATCCAACCTATGTTTGAAGTTATTCAGCGTATTCGAGTTAATGATGATATTTGGTAACTTGTTCCATTCATCCACTACTCTGTTTCCAAACCAGTGTTTACCTACACTCCTAAATCTAAATTTGTCTAATTTAAAACCATTGTTACGAGTTCGCTCCTGGTTGGATAGTTTGAGTACCTTTGTAATGTCCCCTTTGTTTAGCCCTGACTTTCATTTATACACCTCTATCAGGTCGCCCCTCGCTCTATGTCTCTCGAGGGAGTGCAAATTAAGATGCTTTAACCTGTCTCTATACTCAAGGTTCCTAATGCCCGGGATTAGTCTTGTCATTCTCCTCTGAATTCTTTCCAATGATTCTATATCCATCCTGTAATACGGTGACCAGAACTGAACTGTGTAATCCAGGTGTGGTCTCACAAGCGCAAGATACAGTTTTAGGATGACCTCGCTATTCTTGTAACTAACACTCCTTTGTATGAACCCAAGTACTTTATTAGCCTTGTTATGAGCAAACACACATTGTTTACTTGGCTTAAGGTTCCTACTTATCATTACTGGTAAATCTCTCTCACAGTCGGATTTCTCTATGGCATCGTTGTTCATCTGGTATCTGGTTTCCCTGTTTACATCTCCTATACTGAGTACTTTACATTTGTCCACGTTGAATTTCAGCTGCCATTTTTCAGACCATTCGAAAAATTTGTTTAGATCTTCCTGTAGTTTTGCGGAGTCCTCGTCAGATTTAATAACACGTCCTATTTTAGTGTCATAAGCAAATTTACTTATGTTGCTGTCTATGCCGATATCTATGTCGTTTATGTATATAATAAATAATAATGGTCCAAGTTCTGAGCCTTGGGGAACTCCACTTGTGGCGTTGCTCCAATGGGACTTAGAGCCGTTAATACTCACTCGCTGTTTCCTGTCCTGTAACCACGCCCTAATCCATTTAAGGATGCTACCTTTGATGCCATGTGCTTCTACCTTTCTAATTAGTCTTTCGTGGGGGACTCAGTCGAAGGCTTTGCTAAAGTCGAAATATACCACATCATAATTATGCCCCTCGTTCACCGATTCGAAAACTGATGAAAAGAATGTTAATAGATTAGTTAGACAAGAACGTCGCTTGTGAAGCCATGTGGGAAACATTGATCAATCGGTGCTTCTCCAGGTGATTTCGTATAGAGTTTGAAATGATTGCTTCCATTTATTTGCCTACAATTGATGTTAAACTTATTGGACGGTAGTTAGAGGATAGTGATCTATCCCCCTTCTTGAAAATCGGTATTACATTCGCTATCCTCCAGGATTCTGGCACTACACCTGTTTTTAAGGACATGTTAAACAACTTTGCTAAGGGCATACTAAGCTCTTCCTTACATTCCTTTAATACTCTGGCAAATATCTCATCGGGACCAGGTGACTTATTAGGCTTTAGTTTGTCTATTTGCCTACTAACATCGTTACTCGTCACTACTATCTCGCCTAATTTGTTTTCTTCACTATCTCTGAATAGAGTCGGTGCCTCGGGTATCATGTTTAAATTTTCAGTGGTGAAAACTGTTGAAAAATATTTATTCAAATTATTGCTTATTTCTCTGTCATAATCAGTGAGCTTGCCGGTGTTTGACCGTATTGGTCCAATCTTTTCTCATGTTTTAGTTTGATACATTTGGTAGAATCCTTTGGGGTTTGTCTTCACCTCCCTTGCTATCCTTACCTCATTATTCCTCTTGGCTTTCCTTATCTCGGTTTTAACCCTACTCGCCAATATCTTATAATAATCCTGGAGGTAAATTTCGCCACGCTTTATCCTTCTACCTATAGCCTTCTTTGGCTAATGATGTTCTTTAAATAATTATTTATCCATTTAGGGTCATTGTTGTCTGATCTGAGTTTTTTGTATGGTATGTTCTGCCTTTGTGCATTAAGTAACTCATTATTTAAATTGTCGTGGAACTCGGCAATCTCAGATCTCGTTATCAGGTCGGAGTCATCTGTCAGGTTCACCGCCGAGAGCGGCACCCCCTCTCTCAGCTGCCTCTTTAAACTGTCAAAGTTTGCCCTTCTGAAATCTGGTACTTCAGTGGAATTTTCCTTACGTCTGTATCATGGTTTTGGGTGGATCGGTGGTAGTAGGAGTGGATTATATTATATAAGGATAATAATACGTCGTATTTCTTATTTCTTACCGTAGAGTTCGATACCTTCACACTGATTACTTTCAGGAGATTATGGCTTATCTACGTAGAAGTTCACTCCACCACTCGACATTCCATGATTTATACTTGATAAATGAGGATTTAATGAATTCATTGAATTTTCAACATCCATCTAAGTTATTGGTTATACTTTGTCATAACCAATCAGTCATTACCTTTAGTAATAATAAGATAGGATCACAGATTCGGGCAGATAATTGCACTTACATTTATTTGTCAAGCTTCCATACAATGATTTACAATTTGCTTGGATATATGATTCACTCACGTTCACGCTGTAATAAAATTAATCTTCTAAAACAGGGAATTTCCAACTTGGGGACACATGTGATTACTCTACTGTGAGTATGACTTAACAGAGCCTTAATTCCTCAAGTGATACATTTACTGCCAGCCTGGATTGCTTTGTTAAAACCAGGCTTCATCACAAGAACTTCTTTCCACGGCCATAACAACAAAAAGTACTCTTGGGTTACCACACATAGTCTCGCGTCACTGACAGTCACTATAGACCGTTGTCGAGGCAAGGAGAACTGGTAAGCGTGACTTGAATTTGCCATTTAGGTGTAATAGACCAGCCTGGATTGCTTTTGTCGCAACCAGGCTTCCACATGTGATATTTCCACGGGGATAACAAACCTAGGTTAACACACTTAGTCTCGTGTCGATCACGGTCACTGTAGACAGGTGTCGTGCAGGAGAACTCTGTAAGCGTGAATAAATTAACCATTTACTGTAGGTTTGATAGGCCAGCCTGGATTGCTCTTGTCTCAACCAGGCATCCACACGTGATATTTCCATGGGGATAACAACCTAGGTTAACACGCTTAGTCTCGTGTCGACGACGGTTCACAGGATGGAGTGGCGGTGCAGGACTCTGTGTGGTGTGGTGTCCCGCCCTCTTTCAGGAGGGAGAGGAGGGAGACGACGTCTTAACTAACCCATGGCTCAGGGGATACTACTTAAAATGAGGTTTTTGGGTGTGAAGCGATGAACAGCGCAACACTGTTTCACTGCCCACCCCTCCCCTAAAGGCTGGCTAACACACACTAATTGAAAAATACATGTCCCAGTTATGCCTCGCCAGGCGTCTTATCTCTAGTAAAACAAACTTTGGCGTTGGTTGCGTGGGTAAGCCTAACGCAACCCATGACAGTCTGCCCTGAAAATCTAACTGGAATCTAATTTCTTTGTGATCGCTGTTTGCAAGTTCGTTCCCTACCTCGACATTGCTAATTAGGTTTTCTCTGTTCGACAGAACTAAGTCCAGTATATTATTACCCCGTGTAGGTTCGGTTATATGTTGACTTAGGAAACAGTCCTGGATCGTCTCGAGAAAATCCTGTGATTCTGAGTTACCCGTAAGGTCAGTCCAATCTATTTGGCCAAGGTTAAAGTCGCCTACTATACAGACTTTGTTGTGTATGGAAGCCCTGCACATTTCATCCCAGATAAGTCGCTCATTGACTCTATCAAGATTGGGAGGTCTATATATTACTCCTGTGATTAATTTTTCCCTACCGTCACTTAATCCTATCCAAATTGTTTCTGTATTCCGCTCAGTTTTTATTTCCTTAATTATTTCACACTTCAGATTATCCCTAACATAGATTGCTACTCCGCCTCCTTTCCTGGTCTGCCTACTGGTATGGAAAAATTTGTAACCCGCAATTTGGTATTCGACCGGCAACTCACGTGAGTCTAGGTTGATCCATGTTTCAGTGAATGCTATTATATCGATTTTTTCGGTACATACCAAGGCCCTAATATCATCCATTTTGTTTCTCATACTTCTACTGTTCGCGAAGTAGACATTTAAGTTAGTCTTGTTCTGAGTCCTCCCTTTACCGCGTTTAGTTTTAAACTCCCTGTTTAATTTAGTTTTGTCATCATTCCTAACACTATTTCCCTGTAATCTTTTACTTTGTTTACCCGTTCCCACTGCAGTTACCCCCACCCCCGTGCCCATATGTTCCCCTAGCAGTTTAAAGACTTCGATATCCTTTGAACTGCCCCCTCTAGAGACTCAGCCAGGGTTGCCACCCCATCCCGAGACAGGTGCACCCCATCCCTAGCATAAAGGTCCCTTCTGCCGTAGAAGTTGTCCCAGTTGTCAATGAATGGGACAGATATTGACTTGCAATATCTCTCAAGACGGTCGTTGACACAGACACAAAGAGACTGACAGAGACACAAAGAGACTGACAGAGACACAGAAACAAAGAGACTGACAGAGACACAGAAGCAAAGAGACTGAGAGCCACAGACACAGACACAAAGAGACTGACAGAGACTGACACAGACACAGGCACAGACACAAAAAGACTGACAGAGACACAGACACAAAGCGACTGACAGAGACACAGACACAGAGAGACTGGCAGAGACACAAACACAAAGAGACTGGCAGAGACAGAGACACAAAGAGACTGACAGAGACACAGACACAAAGATACTGGCAGAGACACAGACATGTACTGGCCCCTGTCTCATCAACAGAAGTATTATATAAATGGGCTCTTTACATTTGATTTATATTCAAATTCATCCCCTGTAACTTTCCACTGGCTATGAGATGTCATGACCATATCACGTGAGCGGTAGCTTCTCCAAGAGGTGCGGCTCATTTGACTATATGTCAGCACTTGTGTAAGCGCGCATAAGGTGGCGCACATTGTCAGTCTGACTCATAAACTTACATCGTACGGACGTTGATTCATGTCTATATACATAGACGCCGTCCTCTCTCTTCACGCTCATAAATAGTGGAAGTTACGGTCGATCTACACTCAGGAATTATACAAACAATACTTTTTAATAAAAGAAGAAACTTCAATTGGGTTTCATTACTAAAGCCCAATATAATATATATGTGTACCAACCTGGTTAACTTTGAATTAACCAGCCGGTTCATATAGGTGGCAGCAACGGTGGTTAATGGACATTCTTTTCTGGTCTACATACCAAGACGTCAGTGTTTTGTGAAACAAGAAAAACAAAAAACAGTGACGCGTTACATAACGTATCCGAGTGTCGAGATAATATCCCGTATTGAGACTATTGTAAGTGAGTGTTTCTCATTCTGTCGCCCAAAGGAAGGTGCAGAATTATTCCAATAACCGTAACTGAGTTATTGTTGAATTATTACCAATACAGCTAGTTGATGAAATCCCTGTTAGCAACAAGTAAGGGCGGACAAGAAAGCGTATTGTCAGCAGTCTTCCCCTGTGTCGTCTACAGTGTTGCAAACAGTCTCATAAACTTTCGGGGTTTACTAACAACCAGACCTTTCACAAGTGTCTGGACGGCTGTTGTGGTTTCACTATCGTTGATTGCTGTATTTCCGGTGTCCTCCATATATACGGGATTGCAGAAGGTTTGGCACACAGAAGAGGTGATATCGTATCAGCGGGCAGTAGGACTTGATTCGTCTTAAGTCAGCAGCATCTGATCATAGTGTGGAGGTATTCCCCTGTCGTGAAGTGGGCTCACCCGACGTTTGTGATTGCAGTGCGTCTCCTCGTTGCTAGCGCAACCGGCCAGCGGCGCAAGCACAGAGACGATTGAGGAAGTCACCAGACTCCCCACCCCACCAAACAGAGCAGCTGGGCGGATCGCGTTTTCTATACAGACGCCATAACTCCTGTATTAGGTATTTCAAAAGTAACATCTTTTATACATACATTTCATGTTCAAGACATAACTCCACATCGATAGGTCATCGGATAGGTCATGTCATTGAAGTATGTGTCTTTCGTATATTAATGTATGCTGACGTAATATAATTTGCAGTGGTTATTTCTTATCTGTTCAATTATTAAGATTTTAATTATTTTACTATAATTTTTATCATTTCATGTACATGAGAGGCAAGTATTTTGCTCTTACTGTTAATCATTGTCTGGCCCAAGTGAGACTTAATGGATAAATTTTCAAAGTCTCCAACGTTGAAATCTAAAGACCTTACTTACCTAGCAGAACTATTTGCTGACGAATTATAAATAGAGGATAAACGTCAAGTATCTACTGCAGAGGTTGAGTTAGGATTTAAGCCGGAATCACAGTTAGACGTTTCGGTAGAGAGTAGTGAGCGATTGATTGAGGATTCATTTGATGACTTAAACCGTCGTACCTTAAGGTCGGGGAATCAATATAGTACCTCGCCTGGACATACACATGTAGTTTCTAATCTTGTTCCGGGTGACAGTGTGTCGGTTGATTTATCATTACCCCCCCATTAACTGAGCCTTCAGCTAGGAGTGAAAGTACTGGCTTGCTAACTTCTAACGCTAACATCATGGCTTACTCTAACACTTTCCGCAATGATGATGCTGCGTCAACTAACAAAGATAATGTATTTCATATGATGCCACGTGCCGACAACGTACGTGATTTTACGGGTCAAGATGATTATCGTGTGGCACACTTCATTCGCGCGTGTGAGGACACTATGCACAATGTCAAAATTACCAGTGATATTGATAAAAAGGCGTTTGTGCGTTCCCAAATTACGCAGGGATAATTTGGTAGCAATCACTTAAATGCGTATGGCTTAACGGCCCCTGACTATGAGAAATTTAAGCGCACCCTTATTGGAATTTTCGGGGGTGGGTCCCATTTGGGCCAAATGCAGTGGATTTTCAGGTGGCTGGATCGTTGTGCTCCAGTGGTTCATGCAGAAACACCTATGGTGGCTGTTGATATTGCAGGGGAAGTGCGTCAGGATATGGAAGCGACCTTCCGGAATTCGAATTGGTACGACCAGGATGGGAAAATGTCAGTGACAAATGTGGAAACACTGATGAAATTGATTTGTTTCCTATTAGTGGTTCATCGTCCTATTTACGGCCGGGCACAGGAAGTACAGTTTGTACCGCCTACTGATATGGTGGATTATGCAAACAAACTTTCTCCCAAGGTTACGGGACCTCTGATGGCGCGTCCCTCCCAGGTTACGGCACCTCCCCAGATAGCGCAAATGACACCGTTGGCTCCCATTGCACCTCAACACTGGACTTTCAAGCAACGTCGATCTATGAGATGTACCCACTGTAATTAACGGGGCCATTTGATTGATGATTGTTTTCAGCTCCAGGGTGGTGGTGCTAAAACACCAGAGACAATAGGCGCTAAGCAGATGTCAAGGTCATACACGGAGGCGGCTAAAGCTACGCCTCCACCTAGCCAGAAATCACGATCGTGGTGTGCACTCCACAGGTCAACATCTCACAACACAGATGAGTGCAGTTTAGTGTTGAAGGTTAGGAATTCAGACTCTGGTGTACCCCAGGTGACGCAGAAGCGTAAAGAGCATCGTCACCAGGAGAAGAAAGCGGAGGAAGACCAGCGTCTGTCACAACACGAGGAAGGGTAGGTACGTTATTGCCTGCTTCCCACAACACTTCTATAGCAGCCTCATTAGTAGCGGCGCTAAGTAAAGTGGAAGTGTTGTCAGTGCCGGTGAGAGTGGATAATATAAGATTGATTCTTGATATAGATACGGGTGCATGCACTAATGTTTTGGCCTTGACATCCTATCAGGAGTTACAATGTAAATTCCCTCACTGTGATTTCAAATGGAGACCTACTGACGCCGATCTCGAAGGAGTATCTGGCACGCAGTTGAGCATTGATGGAATGGTGACGTTACCACTCAGATTTTCAGGACGTGGTACTCCCTTCTACGTGGATTTTTATGTGGTTCAGCAGTTTAACTTGCCAGCTGACGGGTTAATTGGTCTCCCAACCCTTAGAACGAATAAGATAGATGTTCGTCCACGCAATAATACTCTTACGTTTAAAAATGTTTCCTACAGCGCTATGCGTCATTCTGCACTATGCTCACCGCTAGGTCGAAAGTGTTGTCCACCATTCCCACTCAGGGGAAGGCGGAAAATGTGTTTGAGCTAACCCAAGACCTCACACCCTCACTTTCCCAGCGTGATTATAGCAGCAACAGTTGGAAGATCGTACCTGCAATTTTGAAGAGTACTCTCCATTACCAGAATGAGGAATTCACCAAGGCCACTGTCGAATAACCTGACGTGTATACGGGCACTGATGTTGTATGTCTCCCGGAAACGTGCAAGGTAAAAGGGTTGTCGTGCGAGTCGACGTTAAGCACGATACGACCTGGACGTACTAGTTCTGAATAGGACAGGCGTTCAAAGAATATTAAAGAAGGGATGTTATTTGTGTGATTTTCTAGTATATCACACCAATGTCGAATTACAGGCTACAAAATTCCCAATTGGTAGTATTGTTACTCAATCACAACAGACTAAGCAAGGGAGGATAGATGAAATAGAGCCACATGTTAAGGTGATGGATCATCCTCAGGGCAAGACACGCATTTTAGAGCTGCTTGCTGACTACACAAATATTGTAACCTTGCCGGGGGAAAAGCTAGGCCAGACAGATTTAACATCCCATCATATAGCGTTTAAGGAGGGAACAAATCCTATCTATGTACCAGCTTACAGATTACCTCATAGCCAGCGCGCTGTACTTCAGGATATGGTGCCCGCGCCTGGTGGCCCGGAGTCTGCCCGCACTACAACAACCCAACCCGCGACCCATCTATGTCCGCCATAGTGATCCACCTTAGATTAAAACTTAGATGGTATAAATTCACATTTAACAAGTCACAATCAAGTGAGTCCATAACGTAATACAGTATAAGATTTTAATAAACTTGTAATTGTAAAATAAATCTAGTCATTGTCTACTAAAATAACCATTGTGCAACCTCATCCTAAATCCTAGGTTAGCTTAGTTAGGCAACAAACTCTGTAATATGTAAAACAAGGGGTGTCGTCCCCCTCTGTTAAACTCATTAAACTTCTTTTCCAACCTTTCCCCCCACGACTATATGTTGTGACTTCTCCATCCCTCATGTCTGGCTGTGCCTTGAACCCCAGCATGTCTTCCATCCTTTCCCCACCTTAACCTAAAAAAAAAAAAAAAAAAAAGCATATGGTGCAAGATATGTTGGATGAGAATGTTATTACACATTCTAAGTCCCTTTTAATAGCCCTTTTTTCCTCGTCCCGAAAAAGGATGGTGGTTGGCGACCTGTTATTGATTTCAGGCGCGTTAATGAATGTACGATCCCAGATAGGTACCCTATGCCTGTCTTGAGTGACAAATTGCAGTCCTTAGGTAAGGTATATGCTGTATTTAGCAACTTAGATTCGCTTAGTGGGTATTAGCAGATACCACTCGATGAGAAATCACGAGAGGTCACGGCATTCAGTACGCCCCTGGGCCACTTTGAGTTCCTCCGGATGCCATTTGGTCTCAGGAATGCCCCACTAACATTTCAAAGAATGATCAACACCCTGTTTGCCGGATTGATTGGTACCACAGTCTGCGTTTATTTGGATGATCTAATAGTAGTCGGTAAGGATGTTGATACCCATCTGATTAAACTGCGTGAAGTGTTGGACAAACTTTCCACAGCAGGACTTAAGATTAAACTCTCAAAATGTGAGTTTTTAAAATCCAGAATCCATTTCCTTGGTCATGTAGTTGACGGTGAGGGCATTCATGCAGTAGATGATGAAGTGAAAGCTGTATCTCAGTTCCAGCGTCCTACATCAGTTGATCAAGTGCGTAGTTTTCTTGGTTTATCTGGATATTATCGTTCTTTTATCAAGAACTATGCAACATTGGCATCACCCTTAACAAGGTTGCTGAAGAAGGACGCAATGTTTGTATGGGATGTTGAACACGAAAATAGTTTTGCGGCATTGAAGATAGCGCTTACCAATGCCCCTGTTCTAGCATTCCCTGACTACACTCAACCTTTCACCCTCTGTACTGACGCTTTTGGACTTGGAATCGGAGCCGTACTCATGCAACAGGATTCGCGTGGAAAATTTCGAGTGATAGGTTTTGCAAGTCGTAAACTTATTGATGCTGAAACACGTTATTCGGTAACGCATTTGGAAACGTTAGCTGTTGTGTGGGCACTAAAGAAGTTTAAAGACATTATCTTTGGATACAAAATAACTGTGTTTACTGATCATGCGGCAGTGACTGAGCTGTTCCATGGCAGGAACTTATCAGGCAGATTGGCATGCTGGTATCTGACAATTCAGGAATTTGACCCCGAGTTTAGGTATTTACCGGGAAGGGCGAATGTTGTCGCCGACGCTTTGTCAAGAAATATAGCACCAGTGATGCCTGTATCAACGTTCACTCTTTCACAACTGGAGGATGAGCAACGACGGGACCCATTATGGTCAGCAGTCATTTTTGCTCTAGAATCGGGAGAGGATGTTAAACTCCCCAAATTAATTCTTCCCTTAAGTCAGTTTGAATTACGACATAACATACTCCATAGGTCGAAAAAGACGCCTGAGGGTACTGTTTCTCAAATAGTCGTACCTGTGTGAAACGATTATAACCTTGTTCTATGATGTTCCACAGGCAGGTCACCAGGGACGTGACAAATGCTTGGCGAAATTAAGAAAGAAGTATTTCTGGAATACACTGAAGAAAGACATAGAATTACACATTGCTAAATGTTTGGCATGTGCTCAACATAAAGGTACTACGGGATCACCGGCACCGATTCTACAATATCCTACACCAGATCGTCCATTTGACACAGTCGCTATTGACTTGTTACAACTTCCGAGGAGCCATCAGGGATCCTCGTACGTCTTAGTGTGTGTGTGTGGATCATTTTTCTAGATTCGTGATTTTGGTCCCACTAAAGGATAAAACAGCCGAGTCTGTGGCCTATGCCTTAGTGATGAATCTTATATGTCCATATACTACGCCTACAGTTCTTCTCTCTGTCAATGGGACAGAGTTCAAGAATCAGCTAGTAGCGCAAATATGTGTGCAATATGGAATAAAGCAAAGTTTTGTGACAGCTTATCATCCACAGGCTAATGGCCTTGTTGAGAGAACCAATCGCAAGATCCGGGAGATACTTCGTCCGATTGTGTGTGATTTGCAATACACATGGGAAGATTGGTTACCGCAGGTTGCAGCATCCATTAATGGGTCGATTAATAGCTCTACGGGCAAATCACCCTACTATATCGTCTATGGTACAGACAAGCGTCGACCTTATGATGTACTTACGGACACACCGAACCCTGTTTATAATTTGGATGATTTCGCGAAAAAACAAATCCGTGTTTTTACGGATATTCATAGCCAAGTACGATCACATTTAGCAGCGTCACGCGCTGAAATGATGGTCAAGCAACATAAACATGCTAAACCTGTCGTGTTAGACGTAGGAGATGCTGTTATGGTAAGAGAACCTGAAAGGAACTCCAAGGTTTCGGCTAAGTTTTCGGGTCCATTCCGCATTATTGCCACAGAAACAGGCAACAAATTTAAAATTTGGAAACCTAATGCCCAGATTGCAGATGTCGTGCACGCGGACCGTCTTAAGAACACCCATGAAAATTTATTGCCTACAGCTGATAATGATGTAATAGACACCTCCTTACAGACTGTACAGATGGAGAGTGTGCCTAATGAATATTGTATGAAGCTTCGTTCTGCAAGCAGATATTAAAACGAATGTAATCTCATACAGAATGGTTTGGAACATCATTGTGTTGCTCCTACTGTGTTGTGGCACCGTTGTATTGACAGACATGTCCACATCCGTCCTCAAGCTGGGTGCGCTCGTTGCCCCCCTTGGACGCGTTCTCCGTCGACGCGCAACTACAATCAGCATTGGACATCCTCCATGATCTCAGTTCAGTTATTATCTCAGTTCAGCTCCTAATGTATCGACGATGGTTACACAGACTGTTGACCTTCTACACTTTCGTCTCATGAACCTTCGCAAGCTTCTCGTCGTTGTTGGAAAAAGAATATCAACGTCTGAGGTTGATCTTGCAAAAGAAGATGCGTTCTCAAGCACGACGAAAAAGAGGTTTATTTAATTTTGTGGGTCTTATCCAAAGCACATTGTTTGGCACGGCAACGGCCGACAATGTAGCTAAATTGGGGGACCGCATGAACATTGTCGATCAAGCTGTATCTCAGCAGAATAGTGTTATATCTCAAACATTCCATGCGATTACTAATTTAGAGTCAAAAGTTAATGCGATAATATCGGAGTCTAACCATATATCTAGGGTTGTTTATAAATTGCGGACATCGCTCCCTACGTTAGAGTGGCTCCTTTATTTCTCGGAATATTTGCATGCTGCGGAAACTTCGGTTCAGAATATTGTTACCAATAAAAACGAACTAATTGACAGCATAGTAGATGCAGGGATAGGGCGTGTGGACGCAAAGCTTGTGCCTGTACAGACCCTTCTTGACGCAATACAAATTGCCAAGTTGAAGTATAACTTAACTCTTATTTTTAATGATATTTTTTTTTTTTGGGGGGGGGGCACTCCCCTAACATCCTTGTGTAAGGTGAAGCGCAGAAGCGTTTACAATGCCCAGCAGGGAAGCATGCTAAGTTCATGCTTGCCTTTATGTCTCATGAGTTAAGGGCGTAGAAGCCTGAAGAGTCAAGGGCATAGAAGCCTGAAGCGTCAATGGTTTATGTCATCAAGTTATTGGAAGCTCCAACAACTTGACCCTGAATACAAATTCGCAACTTTCGATTTACACCAGGTACCTACTTTATTGCTAGGTGAACAGGGACTAATGGGGGCTAGGAAGTATGTCCAAACAACTTCCACCGGCCCGGGAATCGAACCCGTGACATCTCGCTTGCGAAGGCAAGAGCAGTACCACTCTACCACCAGCAGCCCCTTTTTAATGATAATGAGGTAGAATATTATTACCCTCTGTTGGAGTCAACTCTCACGCACAATGCTATTCTCATCCACATCCCTATGCGAGGGCAACATCAGTTTAATGCATGGCATTTAGAACCTTTCCCCTGGTTTGTTAACGACACATTGTATACTCTGGATAGGCCTAAAGAACTTTTACTGGTAGATGAAGAATATTCTTTATTGGCATTAGATGATCCTGAGGTACTCTTGCGGTGTAAGTCGTCATATCTACACCTACACTTATGTCCAGCCTATATGTTCGCGTTTATTCCTGCTGCAGAGGGAATATGTGAATTGGCAGTCATACAAACTAATGTATGCACAGCACTTGCGCAATGCAGCTATAGGCCAGTTAGTGTCAAAACTGCGTTTCACGCTCATCTCCACAATGTGCAGTATTTATTCTTTCCAAATATTACTACTGTTATTTTAAAATACCACTATGGTGTTTAGCAGCTAGTTGTGAAAGGTCGCTATAAGGCTCCGGATTACTGTGAAATCACTTGTAGTTCCTTACTGACCTTGCCTACTCATCAGCACTTTGCTTTAAATTTGAATCTCAAGTCTGCTTTAATTCCACTGTTTCCTGTCATGAACTTCACTGTAAAGGATCGTCAAATTGTTTCAGAGAAATTGAAGGTCATTGCATTCGTGAAAAAGACAAAATTTGCTGATTTAAATACGACTGTAAATTGACATTTTATTTATCACGGGAATTTGCTATGCTAGGTCTCACAATTCCCACCATTATGTTAATTTTGGCAGTCATGTTTCTTTTCTGTTATTATAAGCCAGTATCATTCAAGATGAAAATTGTCCATAACATTTTAACCCGTAAGACACTAAAGTATAAGACCCCTGTAGTAGATAAAACCCCTACAGTTGTAAAATCCCCAGCTTAGTGTCTACACCTATGTTTATAACATGGTTAGGGTTGTGTAGGATGTACTGTACTCTGTAAGTTTATTTAGGCCTCACGGAGCTCGGCTGGTAGGTGACCGAGCGATGTAATGGCCCCTGTCTCATCAACATAAGTATTATATAAATGTGTTCTTTACATTTGATTTATATTCAAATTCATCCCCTGTAAATTTCCACTGGCTATGACATGTCATGACCATATCACGTGAGCGGTAACTTCCCCAAGGGGTGCGGCTCATTTGACTATATGTCAGCACTTGTGTAAGCGAGCATAAGGCGGCGCACATTGTCAGTCTGACTAATAAACTTACATCGTACGGACGTTGATTCACGTCTATATACATAGACGCCGTCCTCTCTCTTCACGCTTATAAATAGTGGAAGTTACGGTTGATCTACACTAAGGAATTATACAAACAATAATTTTTTATAAAAGAAGAAACTTCAATTGGGTTTCGTTACTAAAGCCCAATATAATGTATATGTGTACCAACCTGGTTAACTTTGAATTAACCAGCCGGTTCAGACACAAACACACTGACAGAGACACAGACACAAAGAGACTGACAGAGACACAGACACAGACACAAAGAGACTGAGACACAGACACAAAGAGACTAACAGAGACAGAGACACAAAGATACTGGCAGAGACACAGACACAGTCAAAAAGAGACTGACAGAGACACAGACACAAAGAGAGTGACAGAGACACAGACAAAAAGAGACTGACAGAGACAGAGACACAGACACAAAGAGACTGACAGAGACACAGACACAGAGAGACTGGCAGAGACACAGACACAAAGAGACTGGCAGAGACAGAGACACAGACACAAAGAGACTAATAGAGACACAGACACAAAGAGACTGACAGAGACACAGACACAAAGAGACTGACAGAGACACAGACACAAAGAGACTGGCAGAGACAGAGACACAGACACAAAGAGACTGACAGAGACACAGACACAGACACAAAGAGATTGGCAGAGACTGGCAGAGACATAGACACAGAGAGACTGACAGACACACAAACACAGACACAAAGAGACTAGACACAGACAAAGAGAGACAGAGACAGACACAAAAGACTGATAGACAGAGACACAGACACAAAGAGACTGACAGAGACACAGACACAAAGAACTGACAGAGGCAGAGACACACAAAGAGACTGGCAGAGACAGACACAGACACAAAGAGACTGGCAGAGACACAGACACAAAGAGACTGACAGAGACACAGACACAGAGAGACTGACAGAGACACAGACACAGACACAAAGAGACTGGCAGAGACACAGACAACAAAGGACTGACAGAGACACAGACACAAAGAGACTGACAGAGACACAGACACAGAGAGACTGACAGAGAGACACAAAGAGACAGAGTCACAGACACAGAGACTGACAGAGTCAGCAGACACAGACACAGAGACACAGACACTGACAGAGACACAGACACAAAGAGACTGACAGAGACACAGACACAGAGAGACAGAGAGACAGAGAGACAGAGTCACAGACACAAAGAGACTGGACAGAGTCACAGACACAAAGAGATGGGACAGAGACACAGACACGAAGAGATTGACAGAGACACAGACACAAAAATACTGACAGAGACAGAGACACAGACAAAAAGGGACTGACAGAGTCACAGACACAAAAAGACTGACAGAGACACAGACACGAAGAGATTGACAGAGACACAGACACAAAGAGACTGACAGAGACACAGACACAGAGAGACTGACACAGACACAGAGCGACTGACAGAGACACAGACACAGAGAGACTGACAGAGACAGAGACACAGACACAAAGAGACTGCCAGAAATAACATACTCATTAACACAATTACTCATGTTAGTTGTGTACAAATCAGGTGTTTGTCGTCACGTTCCAGAGTTTCATTTAACAGTGTTTAGTGCTGTGATGTTGACGAGACCACTAAACAAATAGGGACCTGACTAACAAGAACGAGACCTGTAGTCCTATATATCTGAAAACGAGACCTGTAGACCTGTATATCCGAGAACGAGACCTGTAGACCTGTATATCCGTGAACGAGACCTGTAGACCTGTATATCCGAGAACGAGACCTGTAGACCTGTATATCCGAGAACGAGACCTGTAGACCTGTATATCCGAGAACGAGACCTGTAGACCTGTATATCCGAGAACGAGACCTGTAGACCTGTATATCCGAGAACGAGATCTGTAGACCTGTATATCCGAGAACGAGACCTGTAGACCTGTATATCCGAGAACGAGACCTGTAGACCTGTATAACCGAGAACGAGACCTGTAGACCTGTATATCTGAGAACGAAACCTGTAGACCTGTATATCCGAGAACGAGACCTGTAGATCTTACTATCCGAGAACGAGACCTGTAGACCTGTATATCCGAGAACGAGACCTGTAGACCTGTATATCCGAGAACGAGACCTGTAGACCTGTATATCCGAGAACGAGACCTGTAGACCTGTATATCTGAGAACGAAACCTGTAGACCTGTATATCCGAGAACGAGACCTGTAGATCTTACTATCCGAGAACGAGACCTGTAGATCTTACTATCCGAGAACGAGACCTGTAGATCTTACTATCCGAGAACGAGACCTGTAGGTATGTTTATAGTAAACCCTCCTACTATCAGACTAATTCGTGTCTATTACTGGGAGGATGGGGGAAGGGGGTGAGATGGGAAGGGAGAGGAGAAGGGAAGGGGAAGGGGTGAGAAGAGGGGAAAGAGGGGGAGGGGTAGGGGAAGGAGGTGAGAGGGGAGGAAGGTAGAGGAGGTGAGGAGGGAAAGGGGTGAGGGGAGAGAGGGAAAGGGGAACGAGGCGGAAGAGGAAGGATATAGAGGAGGGGAGAGAGAGGGATTGAGGGGGAGGTGGGGGAGACGGGAGCAAGGGTCGAGAAGTAGAATATACTGTATACGCTAAGATGCCATCAGTCTCCATCACTACAGTAGAAGCATGGGCCACACACTCTTGGTATGGGGGATATGAAGCTCCAGCGTGACTTTTCTCCGTTCTAAGACTTTGTAATTAAACTTTGTGGCGACTTTAAGGCATAAGTTGCCAGCACGACTAAACTTACTAGAACTAATAAGAGTTTTTGCCTTGAGAGCCTGATCAAAGTTCTATATCGTGTAACATATTTTCTGTCCTAACTTATGAAATGGCGGCGACCTTAAACTGAGACTCAACTGGGGGGGGACTCTTGAATATTAAAAAAAGTATTATTCCTCACAGAGAAAAATTACCCATGTTATGTCAGGAAAGCCGGAAAACAGATTGAATTAACCCAACTTAAAACATCCTCATGGGGGTAAAACTCATCCAACCGTCAGATTAATTAAGGCGGGCACCGGGATTACTAAAACAAAGCCTAAAATTTACCGTAAACAATTTTCTACTCGGGCCGTGTTGATCCTCGTCTCTCACCACTGAGGGAAACACACCAAGTGGCTGAGACTATAATGTCTGCAGGGAATTTTTTATATAATTTGTATTAGCCTGAGCAACGGCAGGTGGGGCAGGGGGGGGTTGTTGGTGTGCTCTCTCTCTCTCTCTATTAGATATTTAAGTAAGAAATGTCTCTGTACACTGAGATATAATAAAGTCAATACCAGACATAACACAAAATCTATTACATTATCCTTCCGTGTTTAACTTACTGCTTCTACAATCTATATCAACAGAAATATATAAAGTAATGGCGCTAAAACTTTGTTAAATTACCTTTTATATAACATCTACACGTTGTTTCCATCGTATGTGGACATAAAGTTATTACAGATTAAAATTTCACATGAACTTTATAAAACACCCATCAGTCCCCTTCACTAGTGCGTTTATAGGGGCTCGTCAGGTTTTCTTCAGTGTGGCAACCCTGTGTTTGTTTACATTCGACAAGAGGAAACTCCCAAGTAAAGCAACATTAAAACATATAGTTCAAAGATTTGTGAAATGTTTATATGACAAGCCCCCTGATAAAACACTATAGTATTTCCAGCTAACCTGGCCTGTAAGCCACGCCCCTCGTCTTTAGCTACAAATAGCTGATTGGTTCCCCTGAGCGTTTTACCGCCCCCCAGGACTGAGCGTGTACGAGTATATAAGCAAGTATTTATATCAACCTTTTATGATAAATATTTACAATTTTCTAACATCCTCTCTGAAGTGCTAATGCCTTGAAATTATTTGCATTTTGATCGTCCAGATATTAAACATTATTTTAGATAATAACAAGTCTGCTGCTTACCAATTGTGAACACATTTGTGTTGAATTTTCTATGAACCAATTAGCTATTATTATGGGTTAACAATATACTGTACAGTGTACATGCACAGTCCCGGACGAAAGGTGGATGGCGCAAATTCAGCCCCCACCCTTACTGGACGGCGGGTCGTTGTCAGAGCTAAATGTTGAACCGCTTGGGTGTTTGTTTGTGCGTTGGAGGCGATGGCTGAACAGCGAACCGCCGTCCAGTAAGGGTGGGGGCGGACTTTACATCCTCCACCATAACTGTATCAAGAACTTTCGTCAGGGACTGTACATCTTTTAACACACTTAAAGGCCTGTGTAACTTCTCTTTTTGTTTTTTCACTTTGCAATAGACATCAAATAAAGGAAATATGGAGTGCATGGTCAATATTGTCTGTGATTTCCAAAATGCAGGAGAGATTGGACCCGAGGACTGGACCCGAGGAGACAATGGTGATGCTGACACAGAGATTCATGTTAATCTGTCCAGCCAATTATGTATACAGGAGCATTCATATGTGGTGATTGATGGTGGTGGTGATTGATGAATGCTAATGATGATGTTGATGATGATGGAGGGTACTATTGATGATGATTATTGTGAATGATAAGTGACAGTGGTGGTGATGATGATGATGATTAATAATAAAGATAATGACGATTCTTAGTGATGATGAAGATGAAATACAATATAAATAAACTTCCAGAAGACTTATTTACATACTAACCAACTTATTAATAGCTTCACTAGTAACTTAACCCTAACATTACTGAGATAAAACTCAAACCAAAACAAACAATTGCTTGTTCCTCCAACCCTCAGCGGTCCGTTCCTGCTACCCGGGAATTAGGCTTTTTAGCAACTTATTTAGGTTAGGTTAATTTACTGCATGACAACTTTACAGAAATCCTATCTATCTATCTATCTATCTATAATTGGATATTAGACTTAACCTAAATATTTAAACAGCAAGGCGAAAGGGGGGGGCGGGAGAGCCATCTGGGATGTATTGCAATTTCTACTTCAGGTAAACGTCAAATATTCCTCACGTGACATACAAACAAACAAAGAATAGTCTCTTAATTCCCACGGCAGAGCTTCAAGTGTTTACTAACATTATGACGTCATGTACTTGAGCTGGTGTCCTGAGTCAAAAACAGATATATGTACTGTAGGTTATGTATATAAGCTACTGTGCCGAGTAGCAACCCTGTATATAAGCTACTGTGCCGAGTAGCATTTATATATATCATCACGTGGCAACACTGCACGTTATGTGGCAACATTGCCCCAAGGCTGCCATATGGCAAGGCAGCCTTAGTCTGACTGTGTGAGCCGTGCATGGCACACGCGAGTCACCACTTGTATTTCTCTCATCCATAATAAACGGACTCAGTGTTACTCAGTGTTTCCCTAGCCATCACTGCATTCTTCAGGGCACACTAGTAACCTTCATGGCGCAGTGAGTAGGATCTGTGGACTTACAGAGTGTGTGAACAATGCCGACAGTTACGTCTGCCGGTGATGCGCGTCGACTCATAGTGTGTTGTGTTGTGTTGCGCTGTGTTTCGCCGCTATGTGCAGTGTTGCGCCGTCACAGTGCATTTTAGTGACGGTGTCAGTGTTAGTGTCAGTGTATTAGTGCGTGTCTGGAGCTGAGTTGAGCATTGGCCTGTTTTTTGTGGTACCCACGGAGCACGCAGGCGCACACCATTCTCGTGCGACATCCGGGGGACACTGACGGTCTTGCCTGACCACGCTCCGCTCTCTCAGACACACACACACACGCACGCACGCACTCACTCACGGACAGAACAGTGGACCATATGCGTGATTTTTGCGCTGTTTATGTCATATATATGTGGTTCGAGCTGTTGAGACGCCACTTTATATATTAAACAGTGCAGTCCACGCACACACAAAGATGGGAGGTAAGAAGGGACAACGTCAAGATGGGAGACACAACTCCCCACCACCTTCCCCTCCACCGGGCGCAGACTCTCATCCTCCACCTCCAGTGACGGACATCGCCACAATTCTGAAGTGGATGGACGACCGGGACGAGAGACGCAGAGAGATGTACCGATTTTCAAGAAGGGAGATAGATCACTATCCTCTAACTACCGTCCAATAAGTTTAACATCAATTGTAGGCAAATAAATGGAAGCAATCATTTCAAACTCTATTCGAAATCACCTGGAAAAGCACAAGTTGATCAATGATTCCCAACATGGCTTCGCAAGTGGGCGTTCATGTCTAACTAATCTATTAACATTCTTTCATCTGTTTTCGAATCAGTGGACAAGGGGCACAATTATGATGTGGTGACAGTTGCCCCAACTTTGTCCAATAATGCTGTTCAAAATTTGGTGTTGATATTGACATAAAAAATACCCACGTGCATTTGAAGATTCATGCATATTTGAGTGAGCACCAGTGTCGCGATCCCACTACCTTTATACTTGGGGAGTGAAACCTACCCCAAGTTATTAACAATAAAGGAATAAATAGGGAACACGGCAATAATTGTCCCCACCAAAAACCTACTCAATTAAATGTACTTGAATAAGTATGAACAAGTTGAAATAAGTAAGTCACAAAAGGAAGATAATTATATTCAATTTATGTTCTAAAGGAGTAATGACTAGCAAACATGAATTTAAGGGAATAAGTAATTGTATAATAAAATAAGAGTGATGCGGAAGGGCGAAAATATACCGTAAAGGAGTTAGACCAAACAAATATTACTTAACATTACTATATTACACAGATATACGAAATATATATATACAACAATCACTACAAAATGATTATTTCCTACCAAACAGGAGATTCCTTACCACCAGGATCCTTCCTAGGCCTAACTAAACGTGTCACTAATACCTGATACCCCTAGGGCATTGCAGAAAACTGGACAAGGCACTAGACAAGGGTCAAGGCTAGAGAATGAATGGACACGTCTACCCTATGCCACGAGCTACTTGGGAGGCGTGGGCACGAGGAGCGCATCTCATATCACATGATCCAGGACATTTGCTGGATATTTTGTATAATTTATTAATACTACTCTTGATTTGAACTTAACAGAGTAACACAATGATGCATATTAATAACATACATAAATATACAATTAACCTAAGTAACTAAGAACAATAATAAAATAATAAGTACAATTAACAAGTAATAGCTATGAAATGTAGAGCGTGAACAAATGCCTTTACGCTATAGTTCGAGCCAGGCAGTGACACCCCCAAAAAAGTGAGCTTACAACTAACTGGAAGAAAATGATATATACAGCACAGTGAAAGTAACTAACAATCAGTTTAAATCAATATGAAGCAAATGATTCATAATATAAACACAAGGTACTCAATGACAATAAAACAAAAATAATTTGCATATAGACATAGTTACTAAATAATCAGACTCGAGAAAGTGCATCAGCCAACACGTTCTCTTTTTCTGGGATATGGGAATGTTCAAATTATAGGGCTGAAGTGATAGAGCCCACCTCAAAGTCTTTGGTTGGTATGTTTCATCTTGTCAACAAAAGGGTGGTTATGATTAGTGAACACTTAAACGGGATAAGCAGTGCTGCCAATATATACTTTGAAGTTTTCTAGTGCCATGATCAGGTATCATACACGGAGGCGTTTTTTTTTTGAGTTTGAAAAATCGGCCCATGGTATTAATGATGGAAGTTCTATGTGCAAAAATCGTGATATCTTCAGATTTGAAAAGTTTATTTTTTGCTAGGTAAATAATCTTGAAATCTTATGAAAATTCAGTATTCCCACCCTTTATACACCACTAAATAGCTTATTTAAAGTAAAGTAAATGTATCAGGTTAATTTATTAGGATGAAAATGATCCAGAATAGTGAAAGAATGATCTTGACACATTTATTAAATTTAATATTCCTTTAGAAAACAAAATCATCAACTACAAAAACCGGTTTTACTACTTAACCCGGTGTTGCACACC
>NW_024723541.1:6441605-6469105 GCF_018991925.1 Homarus americanus
TAAACCGTTAATTATTATTATTATTATTATTATTATACACACACACACACACACACACACACACACACACACACGCACCTCGTCACTGTTCCGTCAGTGTTTTGAGACACATAAACACACTGTACCCTGGACCACCTCTTAAAAAGTGAAGGCTGGCTCACTGGTTTCCACCCTCACCTCCGACCAGAGATCCATCCCTGTTCGAGCCCCAACGTTGAGTTATATGAAAACGAAAGTATACCATTGTGAATTTATTGAAAGTATTAGAAAAAAACCAAGCAAAACACTAAATATTCAGGCATTTTGATGGATATATTTTACAGGTGAGGTCACTGCCTGGGGCCAAGTGGTAAGTATTCTTCACTCTCTCAATTTTTACGGTGATATTAACTCCATCTAATGACTTTATTATGGTGATCACATGAGGATGAATCCCTCTCTCTCAGGTCATTTTACCTTATTAACCACCATAACCTAACCTAACCTAACCTAACCTAACTTAACCTAACTTACCTAACTTAACCACTCTCTCTCAGGTCATTTTACCTAATTAACCACCCTCATACCTTACTAACTCACACACCAACAACAACCCCCCCCACATTTTACAATTAACACCCAACACAAACCCTGATGTTAACCCTAACCAACTAACCTAACCTAACCTAACCTAACTTAACCTAACCTAACCTAACGCATTGCTGTAAGCTTACAAATGTCTTACATATACATAAATGATATAGTAGTGAGAAGGAGAGAGAACCAGCTGGTAGATGGCGAGGCATTATATTAAACAAACAAACAAACACAGGCTTAACTACAATGGGAAGGGTGTGTGTGTGTGTGTGTGTGTGTGTGTGTGTGTGTGTGTGTGTGTGTGTGTGTGATGTGGAATGAGTGTAGATGCCTGAAAACATCCCTTTCAAAATTTGATCTAACCTCCCTCCTCCTCCTCTCCTCCTCCTCCTCCTCTCCCTCCTTCTTCTTTATCTTCTTCCCATTCTCTTCCATCTCTTTTCCTTTCCTACTATTTCTCTTCATCATTATCCTTCTTCTCTTCTTATATTTTTTTCTTCTCTTCTCCTTCCCCTTCTCATCCTCTTTACCACCACCTCCTCCTTCCTCCCACTTCACCCCACCTCCCTCCCTCCTCCACCTCACCAACACCACCACCTCTCTCTCCTCCTTCCCCTTCCTTACTTCACCACACCCCATCTCTCCTCCTCCTCCTCCTCCTACCTCTTCTGCTTTACCCTCCCTCCTCCCTCCCCTACCTCTTCCCCTGCCCCACCCTCTCCCTCCTCCTCCTCCTCCCTACCTCTTCTTCCCACCTCTCTCTCCTCCTTCCTCTTCCTTACTTCACCAACACCACCTCTCCCTCCTCCTCCCTACCTCTTCCACCCTCTCCCCTCCTCCTCCTCCTACCTCTTCACCAACACCACCACCTCTCTCTCCTCCTTCTCTTCCACTTCACCACCACCTCTCCCTCCTCCTCCTACTCTTCCACACCACCTCTCCCTCCTCCTCTCCTCCTCCTACCTCTTCACCAACACCACCCCTCTCCTCCTCCTCCTACCTCTTCCTACCCACCACCACCTCTCCTCCTCCTCCTACCTCTTCCACCACCACCTCTCCTCCTCCTCCTCCTCCTACCTCTTCACCAACACCACCACCTCTCCTCCTCCTCCTCCTCCTACCTCTTCCAACACCACCACCTCTCTCTCCTCCCTTCCCCTTCCTTACTTCACCAACACCACCACCTCTTCCTCCTCCTCCTCCCTACCTCTTCACCAACACCCCCTCTCCCTCCTCCTCCTCCCCCCTCCCCTCCTACCACCTCCTCTCCCTCCTCCTCCTCCCTACCTCTTCAACACCACCACCTCTCTCTCTCCTCCCTTCCCTCTTCCTTACTTCACCAACTTCCTTCCCTCCTCCTCCTACCTCTTCACCAACACCACCACCTCTCCCTCCTCCTCCTCCTACCTCTTCCAACACCACCACCTCTCTCTCCTCCTTCCTCTTCCTTACTTCACACCACCCTCCCTCCTCCTCCTACCTCTTCCAACACCACCACCTCTCCCTCCTCCTCCTCCTCCTCCTACCCTTCACCAACACCACCCCCTCCCTCCTCCTCCCCTCTTCACCAACACCACCCCTCCCTCCTCCTCCCCTACCTCTTCACCCCTCCCTCTCCTCCTCCTCCTCCTCCTACCTCTTCACCAACCCCACCTCTCCCTCTCCTCCTCCTCCTCCTCTTCCTCACCACCACCTCTCTCTCCTCCTTCTCCTTCCTACTTCACCTCACCACCTCCTCTTCCTCCCTCCTCCTCCTACCTCTTCACCAACACCCCCCCTCCCTCCTCCTCCTCCTACCTCTTCACCAACACCACCTCCTCTCCCTCCTCCTCCTCCTCCTACCTCTTCACCAACACCACCCCTCTCCCTCCTCCTCCTCCTACCTCTTCACCAACACCACCACCTCTCTCTCCACCTTTTCATATTTCCTCTATAATTAAATCTGCATCAGATTTTTTTTCCGTAGTCTCAAAAACAATGATGAAATTAACCTGATAATGACTTCTGTACCAGCAACATGACCCCAACTTATAGGTCAGGTCAGGTCAAAGGTCTCGGGTCGGGAAGATTGTTGAGGGGAAAATCAATTATTGGACGATGATGAAGACGAGAAGGAAGTTAAGGGTGAGAGGAAGAATGAAGGAAAGATGAGAAAGGAAAAGATGGAGAAAGAGGGAAAAGGAGAGGGTGGAGAAGGAAGGAGTGAGTGAGGAGGAGAGGAGGAAGAGGAAGAGCAGAGGGAGTAGAGGGTTGAGGAAGTGAGAGGAAACAGGGAGGATAAGGAAGTGAGGAAGGAGGAAGATAGTTGAGGAATGGAAGATATAAAAGGTGAAAAATTAGAGAGAGAGGAGAGAGAGAGAGAGTGAGAGAGGAGAGAGAGAGAGAGAGGAATGAGGTGACGGGTGAGAGATTAAGATTTTTTATCAGATTTGCCCCGCAGCACGTAAAGGAGAGAGATGGAAGAGAGAGGAAAATCATTAAGCTCTCTCTCTCTCTTTCCATCTCTCTCTCTCTTTCCATCTCTCTCTCTCCCTTACGTGCTGCGTGGGGCAAATCTGATAAAAAAATCTTAATCTCTCACTCCGTCACCCTCATTCCCTCCCACTTACACTCACTTCCTACCCCTCATCCCCATCCCTCCCCACCCCACCTCACCCTCACTCCCTCACCCCACTACAATAATCAAGTAAGGTTTTCGCCTCACAAACTCCCTCACACCCACACCGACAGACTCCCGTCACCGCCTGAGTCGCTTCTCTCAGTGACCAGGACGTCTTCCCTCGAGGCAAAGATTACAGACTTGGTTCCCCCGTGGCCTGGCCGTGAACACTCCGCTATTATCGACAGCTGTTCAAGACCCACCTCGCGCCCCACCAGGAAATGAGGGGCCGAGGAGGTGACGAGCTGAAAATAGCTGCGATATTTCTGGTCATCGGCGGTGAATACGAAAGTGACATCTTGGGTTTTCGGACCAAAAGACGACAATTACTGGCTCCTTCGGGGACGAAAAATACTCGGAATGGAAAGGTAGACGTGAATGAGATCATTAACCTGTGAGAGTTTTAAAGGTCAATGTGGAGTAATTAATGACTCACCTGGACACGAAAAATACCTTGAGTATCATGGGATTAATACTAACACTTTGACCTATGTGACGAAGAATGGAGTTGTTATCTCCTCTGGTCATAAATACAGTTCTATATACATTATAAATCAGATAGCCATTATTATTCACACAACAATTGACCTTTGACCTATTATGTACCACCAGAACCCAGTGCTAAATAGACTGTCTCTAGGATATTAATATGAGGAGTTGTTAACCAGTGGGTGTGTCCTGATTCACTTTGTATACCGTGTGTGCAAGTTGAACACCTATGACTGCCCAGTTTCCTCGCCTCAACACAGCAAAGAGATTTTTAAACGATAAATCTATACTTATACTATAAAAAAACTTGGAAAATAACTCTTTTGTCATCACACACACACACACACACAGTAGCATCCTCTCAGCCTTGTCTATAAAGTGTCAAGGTGTGTTAAACAGTAGGGAGAGGAACACACACCCCCAAGGCCATAATTATTTCATCACCCATAACCCGTCACCACCAACTTGTGGAGACACGCTTAACCTGTGTGTGTGTGTGTGTGTGTGTGTGTGTGCCTCTTGTCGTGCTGAGCTGTAGTGTAGTGTTCGTAATAATGCTAATGAAGAATATATGATCACATTTTTATATCGATAAGAACCGATACTACTACTACTACTAATGATGATGATGATGATGACGACTACGATGACGATGATGGTGATGGTGATGATGATGAGGACGACGACGATGATAATAATAATAATAATAATAATAATAATAATAATAATAATAATAATAATAATAATAATAATAATAATAATAATAATAATAATAATAATAATAATAATAATAATAATAATAATAACCGCTATCACCATGATGAGCCCAGCCGTAGTAATCAGACATTAACCTTCCCAAAGCAGTCAGTCATTAACACACCACTAGACCTTTAACGCAACTCTAACTTCTTTAACATATAAATAATGCTTTCATCTGTACGTTAAGCTTAAATTTTCTGCTTTACGGTTAATTAGCTGAAAAATAATTGTGGTTGAAGGTAAAGTTTTAGTATTTTAAGCTGTTAAGAGGTCAATTTATTATAGGTTTACCAGTGTTTGTATAGATCACCCCTTTCTTCTTATTATTATTCGTTTTCTTGTTCCTGTTATTGTTCTTTTTATTTTTTCCTTCTCTACTTCATCTTTACTTCTTCTTTATTTGTTCTTCTTCTCCTCCTTTTCTTCTTCATGTTTATATTATGTCCTTTCTCTTCCTCTTATCTCACCATCATCATCATCATCTCAGTCAGTATACACCACTTTGGCCATCAGCCAGAGCATCAAGTTATATAGATCTCTTTACTGGGCGAATCTTTTGAGTCTCTCATGTCAGGAGCAGCAGTGATGGTCTATGTCCTCACAACAAGAAAGTACAGAAGTCTTGTCGAGGTGTTTTCCTGCTGTTGTGTATCTACAGTAGGTGAAGGGCGTCACAAAAAATGTATACACACTACCTTACAGATTTTCATGGAGATCGCAACATTGTCCTCACTTGTTGGAGTTCTCGCCCATCAACATGCGAGGACAATGTTGCTGTTGGGATACAAGTATTCACACGATCTCCACGGAAATCTATAAGGCACATTACCCTCTTCATCCCTGGGCCCGAGGGGTGTGACGAAGCCTTGTTGTTTCAGCTGATAGTGAGATGCATTTATTAATAATTATGATGTTTTTTCAGTATAGCTCTTGTTTTATTTATTTTTTTTTTAATAAAGAAACAAAATGGGGTGAAATATAATAGCTCTTTAGAAAAACAATAGAATTTACTTCGTTGTTTTACTCATATAGTTCATTATTTCCCACTGAAAGGATGACTTACCATATAGAAGTATAACGTATGAGTATTATGAGAGGAACTAAGGGTAGAGCGGAACAGTTTCTAACACACGGAACACACACAGACTCGACGTCGTAAATTTCTGTCATGGCCATGGCCTTCAGTGTGGAGACTTCACATGCAACACGAGACTCACTTCAATCATCATCCTTTACGGTCAGGGTCTAAGCCACAGTGAGACTGCACGGCTGATTGATGTGTTGACGCACGCTCTAGCCTTATGGATTAGGCGCTTTGAAGATACTGGCGCCACCATAAACTGCCACCCTCGCTGCACAACACCTGAGCAAGAAAGGGTCATGGCAGCTGTGATCCATACTGGCCGCTGTGCCACCACCGTCAGCATCCGAAAACAACATGGGATCAGGTTCACGCCCAAGACTATTAGAAACAGACTTTATAGTATGGTGCTCCATGGCCGTATACCAGCAAATAAACTCCAGTTGACTGAACTCAAAATGGAAAAACGTTTGTAGTAAACTTTAGAAAATACAGAGTAGCCGCCTCTAGCTTCTGGTACAACGTCATTCTCCGAGACGAGATGTTCTGCACACATGATAACAGAACTAATAAAGTCTGGCACAGGAAAATAGGTTAACTCACTCTCTCTCTCTCTCTCTCTCTCTCTCTCTCTCTCTCTCTCTCTCTCTCTCTCTCTGTTCAAGTGCGTGAATAAGAGCAGAGTAAATCCATCAGTAAGGAATTAATCCCTTTCGCTGTCTTGTTGGTCAGATACACAGCAAAGCATATGGTGGGCAGCGGATGGTAGCTGTTGGGGTGTTTGGGCGGATCCAAGAGGGAGGTGTGTAGCAGCTCTCAGATGTCGGACTGGGGCGACCCACAGAGAATAAATATGCATGTATAGAGCTTGGAGGAGGTCTGCTACCCTCGGCGAGAGCGATGTTGTTCCCTGATACAACCCCCTTTACCTTGCTCACTCACACACACACACACACATATCCTTGACCACCGTAGGGTCAAAACCTATTCAGGCGCTGCTCCTGCTGCCCCCCTTGGCCATGTTCGGCCCCACTCCTCAAGTCCCTCTCCCCGACCCATCCTCACCACCGGGATATCTACATAATCAAAAGTGACAATTTCGTTTCGGAAAGAAGTGGGATCAGTGTTGAACAGTGATGAACAGTGTTTAAGCCAGTAAATTCAGCACTACAGTACCAGTGAGAGCCGTGACCCACCACTTATTAATAATTATGATGCTTTTTTAGTATAGCTCTTGTTTTTTTTTTTTTTTTAATAAAGAAACAAAATGGGGTGAAATATAGTATCTCTTTAGAAAAGCAATAGAATTTACTTCGTTGTTTTACTCATATAGTTCATTATTTCCCACTGAAAGGATGACTTACCATATGGAAGTATAACGTATGAGTTGTCAAACACACCAGTGAGACAAGCACCCCTGGGAACCATCCTCTGACCAGGAGGTGCTAATCAGTCCACCATGGGAACAACACCTGACTACGAGATAACATAACACCGCCCAGCAGAGTGAGGTGCTGTGACACCACCCCACACCACACGGTGTCCCCATGATTACGTGAAATCCTTCATATTAACACCCGAGAACGAGTTACTACACCACGTGAGCACCACACCACCCGGTGTCCCCATGACTACGTGAGGTCCTTCATATCAACCCCCAAGGACGAGTTACTGCACCACGTGAACACCACACCACCCGGTGTCTCCATGACCACGTGAGGTCCTTCATATTAACACCCAAGGACGAGTTACTGCACCACGTGAACACCACACCACCCGGTGTCCCAATGACCACGTGAGGTCCTTCATATCAACACCCGAGGACGAGTTACTACACCACATGGACACCACACCACCCGGTGTCTCCATGACCACGTGAGGTCCTTCATATCAACACCCGAGGACGAGTTACTACACCACGTGAACACAACACCACCCGGTGTCTCCATGACCACGTGAGGTCCTTCATATCAACACCCGAGGACGAGTTACTACACCACGTGAACACAACACCACGCGACGTATCAATGACCAGCCCAGCCCGGGCCATCAACTGTAAACTATAATAATTTGTATGTTCAATCATTGTTCCTTCATCTTTCAGTAATGAAAGCTTTTGTTAAACGACCCACCCACCCCATGTTTTGTATGTAATAAGTCATTTTTGTCCAATGTATATTTTCAGCCTTCGGGCTGCAGAACTTTTTCAATAAACCGTTAATTATTATTATTATTATTATTATTATTATTATTATTATTATTATTATTATTATTGCACACACACACACACACACACACACACACACACACACACACACACACACACACACACACACACACACACACACACACACACACACACACACACACACAATCACCGAGTCATCCGCGAAATACGCACTGCAAAGAAGTCCCACTACCCAACCAAATTGCAACACCTGAAGCAGACCAACATCAGTCAATGGTATGGTAAGCTTAAAGAACTCTGTGGACTAAACAATAAGACACACCCCCTCCCCTTCCTTAGCCATCTCACTAATGGTGACGCAGCTGAGCAATCAAATAACCATTTCGCTACTATATGCCAGACGCTCCCCCGGCTTGACACAACCAGTCTCCCTGCTTACCTACCAGCCCCCTTTCCCACTGACTTAGTAGAAGAATTTGAAGTGGCAAAACGTCTGGACAAACTGAAGTTAAAACGCTCCACCACCCCCATTGACTTACCAATGAAACTCTTCAAGGAGTTCTCCCCGGAGCTTGCTAGACCCCTATGCTCCATCATTAATGCTTCCCTCAGTCAAACCAGATGCCCAGCTGACTGGAAGACTTCTTATGTGTCACCATTGCCCAAGTCAACCAGCCCACAATCCTTAAATCAGCTACGACCCATTGCAATCACCCCAATACCCAGCTTAATCTGTGAAGGTTTTGTGTTCGACTGGGCTTATGCTGATATTGCAGGAGTCGTAGATCCTCAGCAATTTGGTAATATGAAAACTTCCTCCACCACTCGCTGTCTTGTCAGCTTTCTCGACTACATATATCGCCATCTGGAAAAACGAAAAACGTCTGTAGCTGTCGCCTCCATTAACTTCACCAAGGCATTTGACCTAGTCGACCACAATTTAATCATCAACAAAGCTATCGACCTCGGGTTTCGAAGAAGTCTTATACCATGGCTTATAGACTTCCTCAATCACCGACGCCAAGCTGTACGCTTCCGAGGGGCTGTCTCCACCTTTCAGTCACTCACCTATGGCGTCCCCTAAAGCACCAAGATGGGACCACTATGCTTCCTTATGCTTATCAATGATGGCCTCAGAGAAATCCCTGCTCGCTGGAAATATGTAGACGACTCTACCATTGAGATCAGTGTCAACAATTCTGCTCCCGACTATACCGCCCTTCAGGATTTATTGAACAGTCTCCAAAACTGGGCCACCAACAGCCACGTCACCATCAACCATACCAAGACCATGGTTATGCACATCAACCTGTCCTCCGACGTTGTCCCACCCCCTTCCATTTCTTTAGGCCCCCAACACACTCCAGGTTGTAGATTCCACTAAGCTCCTCGGCGTCACCATAGACAACAAACTAAATTGGAAACCACACGTCAGTGAAGTTTTGGCAAATCCTCCAGTTTCCTTCTCCACCTCCTCAACCTACTCAAGTCCCTCGGAGTTCCTGCGCCCGAGCTCCTCAGTGTTTACTCAACATTCATACTTCGCAAGCTCACCTATGCCTCCCCTACCTGGTCTTCCTCCCTAAATGCCACACAACATAAACACCTAGAAGAAATGCAAAAGAGGGCATGCAAGATTATTCTCTCCCCTTCCTATTCCACATATCAAGAAGCGCTCAACATACTGACCCTCTCGGCTCTCTCTGACCATCACCACGACCTCATCTGCAAATTTGGTGAGAAGCTTCTGCACCATCCTCGACACTGGCTCCTACTACCACCTGAGATCCCTCGTCCGAGAATTGCTGTTCGACACCACAACCGCATCCAGCTCATACGAGCACGAACTGATCGCTATTAGAACAGTCCAGTCCCAACCATTGTAAAAATTATCAATAACTTGTAATCAACCAGTGAATTCACTCCCAGTAAATCTTGCTTTTTGCACTGTCACTATATTGAAATGCCCTGTAGTTTGAGCTTCTCCCCACCTAGTTATTATATAGCCTATTTGTATCACTTATGTTACTTGTATATTATTTGTAAATCAAGAGACCCATTCCCAATTATGTAACTGTACATTTTCAGTCTTCCGGCTGCCATGCTCTTTCAATAAACCGTTAATTATTATTATTATTATTATTATTATTATTATAATTATTATTATTATTATTATTATCAAATGCTGTAAAAGCCTGGTTATGAGAACATCCTGAAATTACAATTACACTTGTTGCCACGTCCTCCAGGCTTGCCAGAACTCATCTCCACCGAACAACGTCTGGAAAGTAGTAGTAGTTTTGGAGGATTACTGGCCACTTCGCCGTTAAGCTATTTCGGCCGAAGCTGTTTTTTTCCTGAGTCAGTTTCTTTGGACTTCTTTATTTTGTTCTTTTTATTTTTCAATTGCCATTCTTCTTCTTGGTCTTGTTCTGGTATATTCTCGTAAACGTCTAAAAACGGTGATGATGTTAATGTTACTAAATCGTTTTATTCGGTCTTGTTTAATTCTGGCTTCCTTTCTGTGGTCTTCTTGGGGTCTTGATTTTTCTTTTCTGTGGTCTTGTTGGGGACTTGATTCTTCTTTTCTTCGGTCTTCACTACAAGAAGAGCCTCCTTGTAGCTCAGTTTTTTCTTGCTTCGCAGCTTAGCCACCCTACACTCCTCCCTCCACTTGGGGCACTCCCGGTCGGAGGAGGAGTGATAAACCTGCAGGGATTTTATCAAGACAACATCCACGGTAGCCGACCGCGCTTCATAAATAATATAATGATGTCCTGGGAAGATCTGACGCTAACGATATAATGTTATTACTATGCTTAAACAACTATGGTTATTAAACGTGTAACAAGGCTGGTAAATACACTCGCCCTTCAACAAATAAAAATTATGAGACAGAACTGTTTCTAAGGGAACAACCAAGAGGTCCGGCGGGACTGGCTTTGACTGGTGTCCTCACCTCGGAGGCTAAATTGTGTCATGGCAACACAGGCGCCTGCACTAAATATTCAAGGAAACAATAATGTCTGTGAATATTGTTTCCCTCTCCTGTACATAATTACTAAACTAGCTACGAAAAACAGAATTCTGAAACTATAAGATTGGCTTCTCTGCCTTCATTTATTTACTTATTATGAACCTAAAATAAACACTTCCCCTTCACTACAGGAAGCCACTTTTAATATTTTATTTGGTTAACGTCAGGGAAGTTTATTCAGCAGAGAGAGAGAGAGACCCCTCGGACACACGGGGTTTATTGTATCTCCCACTTGATCAAGTGACGCACACCCTTGTCGTCCACTCCTTAAACTGTTCATTTAATTGATTATTTTGATATAATGTCAAGCGACCATGATCACCCTGAACCTTCTGCTGTCTATTGCTTTCATTATTATAGCATAATTTTCCATCTTATAACATGACTGACAGTAGGAATTATAGTACAGTTACTATAATGATATAAAGATATACATCCACTGAGGTGAGTATTGTTAACGACGATAATTAACTTGACAGTGTTCCAGGATAGTGATGCCTCAAGTATAGTGATAATGTTTATTCCTTCAACCCACATTAAATGACACCTTCAGTTAAGACGCACAATGGTATTATGTTCATTTCAGCAAACGGCAGGAATAGTTAATGGTCAATCAGCTTATGGTCGTTGTCATAACAGGAGCTACCGAACCATGACTCGAGAGCAGTGGTGTCAGAATACTTGGACCATAGTGTCATACTGATATGACATTGAAAAGTTAAAGATATTTTATTTGTTGACTTAGATACACTGCATGAATATATAGAATACTGTCTGAACCTCATGTCTTCCTGGTACAATTGTATGCAAATGAGGCGACCTTCCCTCACGAAGCGTCAAAGCTCTTCATTAGGTGAGGTGAAGCGTGTATACTGAGTGAGAGACGACCGTGTGTGTGTGTGTGTGTGTGTGTGTGTGTGTGTGTGTGGAACTATACACCATCAGAAAGACATCATAATCATCTAGCAACTTTTTTCTTTATTTTAATTCATTTATTAATTCACATTTACTCACAGGAATTAATTATAAACGAAATACTGTTGATCTGTTCCAGTCGCGATGCTGAGACACTAATGGACCTGGACACATTGTTTTGATCATTGGTCGTGTCAGTAACTCCTGGTCCCACCTCTTTCACGGATTATACGGACCACATGAGGTTTAAACACCCCACCTTAATTCACTGGCATCCAACGCTAATCTTAATCTAACATAATATAACCTAACCTAAGCTCAACCTGATCTAATCTAACGTTACCTGAGAGACTACGTTAGGTTAGGTTAAGTTAGCATTTACCGAACCTAACTTAACCCAAACCTAAATAAAACCCAGTCCAATATACCTGTACCACAACCCAACTTAACCCAACCGAACCGGAGGATGAGAGAGAGAGAGAGAGAGAGAGAGAGATGGAAAAATCGGATTCGGTTCCAGGTTCGGGCGTGGAGGGAGGGAGGGGGGGGGGAACTCATTTATATTAACATGATCAACCTCCTTATACTCGGAAATGCTCAAGGGAATCATAGTTCGTTCGCTTGTGGTCTATTGGAAGAAGAAGAAGAAGAAGAAGAAGAAGAAGAAGAAGAAGAAGAAGAAGAAGAAGAAGAAGGAGAAGAAGAAGAAGAAGAAGAAGAAGAAGAAGTCAGTAACTAACAGCTCTTGACACTTACGCCTTACCACTTGAGGAACAAAATTAACGTGAAATTATGTGAATCCGAACCCAAGTGAAATCTGACCTAGGTTAATCCGAACCCAAGTGAATCCGGACGCAAGTGAATCCGGACCCAGGTGAATCCGAACCCAAGTGAATCCGAACCCAAGTGAATTCTAACCCAAGTGAATCCGGACACAAGTGAATCCGGACCCAAGTGAAATCGGACCCAAGTTAATCCGAACCCAATTGAATCTGGACCTAAGTGAATCTGGACTCAAGTGAATACGGACGCAAGTGAATCCGGACCCAAGTGAATCCGAACCCAAGTGAATCCTAACCCAAGTGAATCCGGACCCAAGTGAATCCGGACGCAAGTGAATCTGGACCCAAGTGAATCCGGACGAAAGTGAATCCGGACCCAAGTGAATCCAAACCCAAGTGAATCCGAACTGTGTATACTGTATTTCTTGGAGACCTCGAGATGAAACACAATTATGGACGAGTATATTGTTCATACATTATCGAACACCTAATGTATACTGTACACATGAGTGAGTGAGTGAGTGAGTGAGTGAGTGAGTGAGTGAGTGTCAGTAAAAATGTACTCATGTGAACATTTATACAAACATCACGTTCGTATATTGTTTTATATATACAACAATTCACACGTCAAACATTCTGTAAACACATTTCACGTTTTCTGACCTCGTAAATTCTGCCTTTCATGTATACGTAAATTTATCTTCATGCATCTGTAACGTAATGAATAAATGCACACACACACACACACACACACACACACACACACACACACACACACACCTACTTTCACCAAACACTCTCCCCAACTTTCTAACGACAGACACAACATATCCCGTACAATAAACAAACAAACACAAAACAGAATAATGCAACATATAATAAGACACTCACAAAGGTACATAATATATTTAATTACTAAACAACCCCCCCCGACGGCCACTGACAAGTACAAACAGACACAAGATTTGTTGATAAGCTTTTGGTGTTGCTGAGGTTAAAAACATTACGTGTGACGGGGGAACACATTGTATATATTTACTGGTGATAATTAATGTTTATAGTGGTCCTGTTTATTTATTTCAGTTATTCATTTGTTTGTTTTGTTTGTTCATTTGTTTGTTTGTTTTAAATTAATTTATATAAAGGCATTATATATTGATTACGAAAACCAGGTCACATAAGCTCACCTTCCCTCTCCTCCTCACTGTCTCTCCTCCCAACATATACACCCAACCTCTCTCTCCTTCCATCCATATTTATCCTCCCTCTCCCCTCACCCTCTCTCCTTCCCTCCATACATACCCTCCCTCTCCCCTATCTATCCATCATTCCATACACACCCTCCCTTTTCCCCTCACTCTCTCCTTCCTTTCATATACATCCTCCCTCCCCTCACTCTCTCTCCTTCCCTCCATACACACTCTCACATCCACCCATATAGACTGACCTTCCCTCAAATCAATCTCACACACACACACACACACACTACATCCTTGACCACCGTAGAGTCGAGACCTATTCAGACACTGCTCCTGCTGAGCAGCGGCCCCACTGGCCAATGTTCGGCCCATTCCCCAAGTCCCTCTCCCCGCACCATCCTCACCACCTGGATATCAACATAATCAAAAGTGACAATTTCGTTTCGGAAAGAAGTGTGATCAGTGTTGAACAGTGATGAACAGTGTTTAAGCCAGTGAATTCAGCACTAGACAGTACCATTGAGAGCCGTGACCCACCAGTGAAACAAGCACCCCTGGGAACTGACCGCCATCCTCTGACCAGGAGGTGCTAATCAGTCCACCATGGGAACAACAGTGGGTCGGCTTCACACCTGACTACGAGATAATACAACAACACCCAGCAGGGTGAGGTACTGTGACACCACCCCACACCACCGGGTGACCCCATGACCACGTGAGGTCCTACATATCAACACCCGAGGACGAGTTACTGCACCACGTGAACACCACACCATCTGGTGTCTCCATGACCAGCCCAGGCCCGGGCCATCAACTGTAAACTATAATAATTTGTATGTTAAATCATTGTTCTTTCTTCTTTCAGTAATGAAAGCTTTTGCTAAACGACCCACCTACCCCATATCTTTGTATGTGATAATTCGTTTTTGTCCAATGTATGTTTTCAGCCTTCGGGCTGCAGAACTTTTTCAATAAACCGTTAATCATTATTATTATTATTACACACCCACACACACACACACACACAAGGATTTACGACTCTTATCAATAACTTCTCAGTATTTGGTGGTTTATGGGTCGCAGAGCTGTTCCACACAGCCAAGGTCTCCTGCAAGTGTGTGTGTGTGTGTGTGGGGAGGCAGGGGGGCACTCTTATATACACAAGTATAAAAGTAGTTTATAATTTTGGGAGTTAAATGCGACAAGAAGAAAGTCTGCCACGCTAGAGAATTCTCTCTCTCTCTCTCTCTCTCTCTCTCTCTCTCTCTCTCTCTCTCTCTCTCTTTGGTGAATATTTTTGATGCATGACTCTGAAATCCGTTTACAGTTCTATACGACTCTCATGCATAGAAAAATCAGGGGAAGAGATGAAACGCACACACACACACACGTGCACAGAGAGAGAGAGAGAGAGAGAGGAGAGAAAGTCAGACAGAGAGAGAAACACACACACACACACGTGCGCACAGAGACGTCGCAGGTACAACAAAGATACAGATGTTGACAAAGACCATCTCTTGCCACACTGCCCAGATGTGGTCCGTTCCCTCACCCAGAGCCACACCTGTAACACTGTACACGAAGAAGGAAGGCAGGAGGGAGAGATCGGCACTCTCCTTGTGTCTTGGCACTGTTAAATGTTGGTAGCACTATCCTTGAGTGGTGGCAATGCCTTGGGGTCTTGGTACAGTCATGAGGTTGTGGCACTGTCTTGAGGTCTTGGCACAGTAAAGAGATTGTGGCACTGTCTTGGGGTCTTGGCACAGTAAAGAGATTGTGGCACTGCCTTGGGGCTTTGGCACAGTAAAGAGATTGTGGCACTGTCTTGGGGTCTTGGCACAGTAAAGAGATTGTGGCACTGTCTTGGGTCTTGGCACAGTAAAGAGGTTGTGGCACTGTCTTGGGGTCTTAACAGTAAAGAGATTGTGGCACTGTCTTGTGTCTTGGCACAGTAAAGAGGTTGTGGCACTGTCTTGGGATCTTAGTACAGGTTATCATTTTCCAGGTAGGTGGCACTGCAATACTTGACCAAACAGAAACATAATTTACCATTCGGTGTTGGTTTCCCAGACAGAGCACCATCAACCTTCCTTAACACAGTTGACTAAAAAGGCCGATACGGGACTGACAGGGTCGGTCACAGATTCATATGTGCGGGGCTACATCTAGTGCGGGAGGGGCGGTGGCAACGTCTTTCCGGCGTTGGAACTTGTCTGCCTCGTTATGCAGTCGGGCTAATTCGAATGTATTGACACCTTTTTGTGTGGTGCTCCTCCAAGCGTTACGATGTGGAGTAATTGTCTCCCAGGTGAAGGGGTCGATTTGGCACTTTTTCAGGTTTGTCTTAAGACTATCCTTATACCACTTCAGTTGCCCACCAGCATTACGTTTACTATTCGTTATATGACTGAAAAGTAGCTGCTTTGGCAGTGTACTATCGTCCATGCGGGTAACATGCCAGCCCAACGTAGTTGGTGTCAGCGAGAATACTGGCCGGGACTCACTAATGGCTGCTATGTCGATGTTATACCAAGCCAGCTCTTTTTCCTCAAGGATGCTAATTTGTTCTAGTATCCAGAAGGGTCCTGACATTCCATGCACCGACCATAACAGGTTGTTTAATTTGTTTTTGCTTTGATCAATGATTATGATTTCGACCGCATTAGGATGACCTTACTGGGTGCGGTTGCACAGTCAAGTTGTTTTTTTTAGGTAGGATAACACACACACACACACACACACACACACACACACACACACACACACACACTGTTAAAATCATCACATACATAATTCTCTTTTTCTTCATAACATACAGCCATTCAGGTTCTGGTAGCAATGATGTCCTTCAGGGTTCTGGTAGCAATGATGTCCTTCAGGGTTCGTAATGATCCTCAGGGTTCTGGTAGCAATGATGTCCTTCAGGGTTCTGGTAGCAATGATGTCCTTCAGGGTTCTGGTAGCAATGATGTCCTTCAGGGTTCTGGTAGCAATGATGTCCTTCAGGGTTCTGGTAGCAATGATGTCCTTCAGGGTTCTGGTAGCAATGATGTCCTTCAGGGTTCTGGTAACACTGTGCTGATTTACTGTAGGCGGAGTGTGGTGGGCGTGGGATTGTCAATACTCTCCATCCCACGCCCATATTATTTACGTGCAACAACACTGACAGGAAAACAAATGAATAAGTACTAAAATAAACGTGAAGAGAAATAATGGAAATGTAAAGAAAAAGAAACTGAGATACTTGGGATGAGAGGATAATAACAAATATAAGGGAAATTTGAGTGTAGGAGAGCCAGGGGAAGGCAGAGACTGAGATGGATTAATGAAATTAAAAACTGGGTCCCCAGAGAGATACACAACCTTGAAGGATTAATATAAACAGCCCGAGGACGTTTAGAATGGAGGACTGTGGTTACCAACCCTGAGATATGAGGACGGTACTCTCTATGTAACCTGGTAAATATTTTGGCCTAACTCCCGCTGCCACGAAAATGTTTAAAGTGATCTCTCTCTCTCTCTCTCTCTCTCTCTCTCTCTCTCTCTCTCTCTCTCTCTCTCACACACTTCAAACATCAGCTGGTGGGGACACGTTTGTAACAAAGTCAAGATGGACCAATTTTAACCCACCTTGGATAAGATTTTCGACGGTAAGTTCATCAAAAAGAAATATATTAAGCACTCTTTCTCGATGTTCAGTGCTGAAATTTTAGACTAAGATAAATATGCCAACAAAAAACCGAAGAAACATTTGGTAATAATGAAAAAGGAAAATATATTGACCATACTGAATTATATTGTCGACCATAAGTCCACAAGACCTCTCTCTCTCTCTCTCTCTCTCTCTCTCTCTCTCTCTCTCTCTCTCTCTGTCTCCTCAGTATCGATCCAGCAGAGATGGGCTGCCTACGTCACAAAAACGTCACGTCACACACACACACACACACACACACAAACACACACACGTGCATGCACACACACACACACACACACACACACACACACACACACACACACACACACACACACACACATACACACACACACACACACAGTCTTACATTAGGATTTTCATCATGTGTTCCTTTAGGTAAATGTTTTTGTATGAGCTGATTGAAAATGTTTCTCTGTCACGTGTTTTAAACGCCTCTGAGTCTTACTAAATAAAGACGTTTTAGTGTTTCTTCATAACTGACCGTACGTTTCTTTCCTGCATAACAACAACATCAACAAAATAATAATAATAGAAATAAAAATAACCACAATAATAATAATAATAATAATAATAATAATAATAATAATAATAATAATAATAATAATAATAATAATAATAATACTGTAATAATAATAATAATAATAATAATAATAATAATAATAATAATAATAATAATAATAATAATAATAATAATAATAATAATAATAATAATAATAATAATAAAAATAATAATAATAATAATAAAAGTAAATAAATAAATAAATAAATAAATAAATAATAATAATAATATTAATAATAAAAACAAAATATTTTCCAAACTCTCATTCACAAACAAAACCGATATAAAACACCAGCCAACAAATAAACTTAAACACCAGCGTCACACCCAGTTAGACAGGCCACAGCTTTCAACTAAGGAAATTATACGCCAGACATACCTAATAAATACTTAATGGCTCTCTCATGTTTGTGTAAAGGTCCAAATATAAACAATAAAAGCGTTAAATTTATTACATCATCACAACGAATGGAAACAGTATATTTAAGAATTATTGATGTCGATGTTTTCTTTGTAATATTCATGGTATGACATAGTGTTGTTATTATTATTATTATTATTATTATTATTAGCAGTAGTAGTAGTAGTTATGTTGTGGAGGGAGGATGGGGTCGTGATAGCTCCGGGTTTTACGTCAAAAACCGGGGTCTTAACAGGAACAGCCAGCCAGAACTACAGGAATTATTACTTATGGATGTGTAGTGCATCAAGTGATCACAGTGTCATCCACCTGTGGGCCTCCTGAGTGGATGTTGGTGATAGTTATTGGAGAGCCGGGGACTGTGTAGCAGATGGCGCCGGTGTTGGCCAGTGCCACGTAGGCCGTGGCTCGTAGCCCGAGCAGGTCAAGAGTGGGAACAGTCGCCCCACGCCAAGCCTTCGCCTGCCCCGCCCCGCCCCGCCCGGCCCTACCCCGGCCCCGCCCGGCCCCTCCCCTCCTAAACCACAACCATCTACCTCTCAAGATAGCCGACATATTAAGATTGTATCCACACTTTTGCACTTAGTAACTATATCAGTTCTCATGTACAGAACCAAATACGCAATGTGCTTGAATACCTCTCACGTAAATGTGAATAACAAAGTGTGAGGCCAGACATACTGCCTCACACGCCTGTGCTCACACATTTGTGAATAAGTTACCCTTTATGTATAGAACTAAACAAATAATGTAATTGAAATACTGTGTAACATTCAGTGCCATAATATCCTGACAACGGGAGTTAATTATTATGACCCATTGTAAACTCTACTCTGTAATCCTTTTGCGCTACCGCTCACAGGATGAGTGTGGGGTGCACAATAAAGTAGCCGCTGTAAGCGGCAAAATCAAATCAAAATCAATCCCACTGCCCTCTCTTTCCCAGGACATCATGGCTGGGAAATGTGCTTGTCAGTGCTCAGGCCAGAATCAGAAATGCACAACCTGTATATGTGTGAGAAGTAACACACGATGTGTGGGTTGTATGAAAGGGACCAGCTGTCAAAATCCATACGGCAGAGAACCATCACCTGATGACGACATGACAGACGATAGTAGTGAACCCACTCAGTCGGATCATACTGTTCATGAGGCGAATGACATACAGTCAACAAATTGGAAAGACATGTCGGGGGACGATGCGGTGAAATGGATCGAAGAAGTGCACTCAAAAGTGGCCAGGTGGTCGCCAGCTAACCTCTTTGAACCACCGAAGTGTGCGGCTACCAAGGAAATGATCCGGGAGATGACTTGCCTCATAATCAATTACACTCCTGACAGCCCCCTGGCCCCACTAGCTCCTCAAATACTGGCCATAATACCCCATCTATTCTGCCAGAGGACACACGCAAGGTCTGAGTGCAAAAAAAAAAAAATGTGGCCGCAATGAAAAGGAGATTAAAAATGTGGCAAAAAGGGGCCCTTGCTGATCTCCTACGCGAAGCAAGAACACTCTCAACTGGCTCAGCCATGTCAATATTATGATTTCTAAATCGACTCTCTATCTGTGTTCATCTGGCTAAATAAACTATTTCAATATCAATATTAATGTATCAGGAGAGTCTAAAATTCATAGGAGGCAGAAAGCAAAACACTAATTATGTTGTCAGAAAATTTGGTTACAAGATGCGTGAGGGAAAAGTGTCCTTGGCTGTAAGATCTCTCACAGAGGAATCTTCTGGTGGTGTTCTGCCAATAAACAGAGAGACATTACAACAAGTGAAGGAAAAACATCCCCCTGCAAGTCAAGAGGAAGGCATAAGGTTCCGGGGAGCCTATATCCCTCCTAATGCTGTCATGTTCGAGAAAATAACAAGCGGGATGGTGTGGAAAAAGGCACTGAAAACACAGGGAGGGGCTCGCCCTTCAGGCCTGGATGCAGACGAGTGGAGAGTCATCCTCAGCACTAACAAATTTGGAGTCGTAGCAAGTGATCTCTGCAATGCCGCCGCTGTATGTATATTATGTATGCTGTATGTATATTATGTATGTGCTCCATTTATATTCATTATTTATTCAGCCTAGCTAGCAGCGTGTGGCAATGTATTTACCATGTCCCACACGCTTAATTAATGTGCCTGGCGACATATGGAAGCTGCTAATGTATCACTTGCCACATGTCGCCTGAAAGGCTAGTTGACCCCCCAGACAGAGTAAGGAGAGCCACCTCGCTTGTGTATCTCTGTTTGTCCAGTAAATAGATCCTACGAAAACACTACAGGTGTTTGTGTTCGCTCCTGTAGATAGAACTTGGTACCCAGAACATATACATGGCACAGTGTGTTAATTAACTGGATCATTATACAAGTGAAGTGTAAAGTTTGTGGCAAGACCGGCTTATGGACCCCTGTTCTGTCGTCAACCGCTAATGGCCGCTCCTCCATGAATTTATAGCAACTTTGAGCAGTGTCAGTGACAGCAAGTTCCTGTGAAGTGTATCAGTGCATTGTGTGTTTAGTGCCATAACTGTGTGACCATTTTCTAAAGGATTCCCAAGGCGGAAGGCATGTTCAGGGCATTCGTGAGGAGTGGAGTTCAGTGCAGCCTCCTCCGGCCGTGCCTAGAGGGTAACTGACTGACTGTGAGTCGACGCCTCCATCCCCTCCCAGCGAGACACTGCCCGAGGCGCACACACATACAGTACACACACGCACGAACTCACTGACTGCAGTCATTCCTTTATATATGTTTTATATATATAATCTACTTATCTGTGCATTTAATTTATTTTTTTTGTCTCAGATCTTGTTGATACGACGGGCTGACCGGTCAACACTGATTTAAGACATAGTACACAGATTAAGTAATTATATCTCGTGCCTTACGCAGTTGTGGAGCCAACGCCTGGATGAGTCAGTCGGATGACAGCTCTGCAGAGATGGATGACCAGGCTGCACAGGATGCTCCAGTTCCTCCCACCACATCGCGCAGCCCTTCACCTCGATCTTCAGCATTGTCTTCAGAGATAATCGCTTTAATGAAGTTTCTGAGGGATGAAAGGCGTTACGACGAAGCTAAAAGACGTGTGGAGGATGAAAAATGGAGGCAAGCTGAGGCAGAGAGAGACCACCAACAAAAATTGGAAGACAGTGCACGGTTTGAAGCTTTGATATCTCGGCTCACTGTTAACCAAGCCCCTGGCTCTAACACTGCCTCGGTATCGACTGGTTCAGATACCTCATCAACGCTTTCTTCACGCCCCCCAGCCCCACCTAAAGGGGCCGCTCAAACACCACCCATCTTGAAGCCTGATGTGAATTTCCAGACTTTTCGTGAATGGCGGCGACGGAAGACTGATTATGCTACAATGGTGGATCTCCAGAGCTTGTCACAGCCTAAACAAATTATTCAGCTGCGTATGTGCATGTCCTTGGAAACTCAGCGAGTCTTGGAACATACGTTGCAGGTACCTCCGACCTCTTCGTTATCTGTAGAGGCGGTACTGGATATTCTACAACGGCACATCAAAGGGCAGCGGAACGAAGCTCTATGCAGGAGGGAATTGTTTAGCTGCAGACAGATGGAGGGCGAGACTTTTGATGCCTTTTATGTACGACTCAAGAGAGCCTCGGAAGAGGTAGATATATGCCCAGGGAACCACCAGCAGTGCGAGGAGACCCAGTTGAAGCAGGTGATCCTGATGGGTGTTAAGGACGAGGAGCTTGTCCAACGCCTCACCTCCATCGACTCTTCCTCTTCTCTTAAGGATGTGTTGACAATATGTCGCTCCTATGAGGCTGCCAGGTGTGCCGCCTCTGCCATCCGAGCTCCCCCTACAGCTGTACGCGCTGTGTCCTGGTACAAGAAGAACAAGAAGTCTACTCCAACGCCTTCGCCCACCACGCCCACGCCCGGTTCCTTTTGTAACAACTGTGTTAAGCAGCACGGAACACAGGTGTGTCCAGCTGCTGAGTCTACCTGCAACAGTTGTGACCGTAAGGGCCACTGGTCACTCACAGTAAGGTGCCCAGCCAAACGCGTCCAGTGCAATGTGTACAGTCGTCTGGGCCACTACGACAAGTGTTGCCCTACCAACAAACCCAAGGGACAGCGTCGGCGGAAGCTTCAGCGCCCTTCCACCAGTGAGGGCCGTCCACAGTCTTCCAATCAGAAGCATGACGACCCTGAACAACGCTCCAGCCATATTAGGAAGGTGTACTCCCCCTCGCGTCCCAGGACCAAAGTTCCCAAGCACATCAGCGTCATCGTGACCTATGGCAGTGTATCATCCCGTCTTCAGATGTTGCCCGACACCGGCGCTGATGCTACAGTCATCGGTCCCCAGCATTTGCAATGCTTGGGGCTCTCTCCAAGTGATCTAGGACTGCCCCTCAAGGATCTCCGCTTCACGGCAGATGGTTCACAGATGGCCCCAGCCCTAGGTTCACTCCAAGCACAGGTCACCTTTGGCAACAGGTCGTGTCAAGCCTGGATTGATGTGCATAATGGTGTCCCGACTCCTTTGCTGTCCTAGAGACATTGTCAAGAGTTGGCCATCATCTCCCAGGGCTTCCCCAAACCTATTCTCGAGGTAAAACACGCCAACAGGGTGCACGAAGAGAGCAGCAACTACCCTGCTGTCTCCCTACCCCTACCTCTTGCCAGTGACACCTCTCCTTCGGAAGCTCGGAAGTACTTCCTGAAGGAATTCAGCGACGTTCTGGTGACCAAGTCCGCTCTGGAATCCAAGCCTCTCAAGAAGATGTTAGGCCCCCCCCATGAGGATCCACTTGAGGGACGACGCGAAGCCCTTCGCTATCTACACCCCTCGACTGGTCCCCCTGGCCTTCCGTGATGCGGTCAAAAGCGAGCTGGACTCCATGGTCGCCCAAGAAATTATTGCACCAGCCGGCGATGACCCGTCTCCATGGTGTCGCCCTATGGTAGTCGTCGCAAAACCCAAAGGTGGTGTTCGGATCACCACTGACCTCTCCAAGCTCAACAGCCAGGTGTCTCGTCCTGGGCACCCTTCTCCCACACCCTTTGCAGCTATACGCAGTGTGAACCCGAAGGCGCTCTTCTTCACGACGATGGACGCCCTGTGTGGATACTGGCAGATAGAGCTTGCCGAAGAAGACCGACCACTTACAACTTTCATCACTCCGCATGGACGTTACAGTTATTGCCGTGGCCCCATGGGATTCGCCGCTACAAGAGATGCTTTCTCCCTTCGAGGTGATATGGCTCTACAAGGTCTGGCAAACTGCGTGAAAGTGGTCGACGACATACTCGTGTACGATGAGGATTACATGGATCACCTCTGCCGTATCTACAAGGTACTCAACAGATGCGGAAGCACGGCATCACCCTAAATGCCGACAAGTTTGTTCTGGCCAGCTCTTCAGTGGACTTTTGTGGGTACACCCTCTCAGGGAATGGCATTGCAGCTGACCCGGAGAAGGTCCGCGCCATCACGGATTTCCCCACCTTGCTAACCTCACCGACTTGAGGTCCTTCATCGGTCTCGTCAACCAGTTAGCAGAGTTTTCGCCGGACATCTCCGCAGCTGCCCAACCACTTCGCCCCCTGATGAGCCCCAAGAGGACATTCCTGTGGACCCCCGACCACGACAAGGCATTCCAGCAAGTGAACAGGCCCTGTCTAGTCCACCTGTCCTCGCCACGTTTGACCCAGCCTTGCCGACGGTTCTGCAGACAGACGCCTCACGCTTGTATGGCGTGGGATACGCCCTATTGCAGGATCATGGTGGAGGGCAGTTCCGGCTTGGCCAGTGTGGCTCGCGTTTCCTCTCTGACACCGAGACGCGCTACGCCACTATTGAGTTGGAGCTGTTGGCTGTGGTTTGGGCGATGTCCAAGTGCAGGTTTTACCTCATAGGCCTGCAACACTTTCACCTAGTGACCGACCATCGCCCGCTTGTCCCGATCCTCAACCACTACATGCTGGACGCCGTTGAGAACCCTCGCCTCCAGCGTCTGAAGGAGAAGCTCTCGGCGTACATCTTCACAGCAGTGTGGCGTGCTGGCAAGGAGCTCTGCATCGCTGATGCCTTATCCCGCTCTCCTGTCAGCCGCCCTACTCCAGAAGACCATATGCTCGACGCCGATCTCACTCTTTCCGTCAGGACTGTGGTCACCCTACACGCCGTCCAATCCCTTCGTTCGGACCTGTCACCAGATGACGACAAGGCAATGGAGGACCTTCGAACAGCAGCCCGAGATGACCCTTTCTACGTCCGACTCGTCGAGTGTGTGAGGAATGGATTCCCTAGCAACCGCTACGACCTTCACAACACCCTGCTTCTGTATTGGAAACTCCGCGATGAACTCTACTGCGACGGAGACCTTGTTCTGTACGGAGCACATGTAGTTGTCCCTGCTGCGTCACGTCCCCACGTCTTGGCTCGCCTCCACGACAGTCACCGTGGAGCTGAGGCCACCAAACGACGTGCACGACAGACTGTGTTCTGGCCCGGCATCGACTCCGACATCTCCAATGTTGTCCGTGCGTGTGAGCCCTGCCAAGTATTACAACCCAGCCAGCAGCAGGAACCCTTCATGAGTGACGACAACCCCACCCGCCCCTTTGAGTCTGTGTCGGCCGGCTTTTTCTGAGTGTCAGGAAAGTCCTTCCTTGTTATCGTCGACCGTCTCTCTGGTTGGCCGGTTGTCATCAAGTGCGGTAATGACACGACGTCTGCCGCCACCATCAGCAACTTCCGCCACTACTTCCGTGACGTGGGCGTTCCTGTGCGCCTGCGAACCGACGGAGGGCCTCAGTTCACAAGCCGGGACTTTGCTGTGTTCCTTGACCGATGGGGAGTCCGGCATGTGTTGTCATCGCCCCATTACCCGCAGTCCAACGGCCACGCTGAGGGTGCTGTCAAATCCCTGAAGCACCTCATCCTCAAAGTGGCCCCTTCTGGGAATATTGACTGCAAGGCCTTCGACCGGGGTCTTCTTGAACGCCGCAACACACCTAACTACACCGGACGCTCCCCTGCCCAGGTCTTGTATGGACGCCCCCTTCGTTCTTGTGTCCCTGCTCACCCTCAATCCTTCTCCAAGGAGTGGCAGGCCAAGACAGAGGATTGTGATCGCCGAGCCGCCAAACGTGTTCAAGACGTCGTCGCCCGCTACAACGACCACGCCCGTTCTCTCCCCAGGTTGAGTGTCGGCACCCAAGTCCGTGTTCAGGACCCGACCTCCCTACGTTGGGACAAAAAGGGCGAAGTCATGGGTCTCGGTAGTTCACGGGACTACCAGGTGCGGTTACCCAGTGGTTGTGTGGTGGAGGAACCGCCGTTTTCTCCGCCCCGTAACAATGCCTTCTGCTGACCCCGCCACCAGTGTTGAGTCCCATACCCTTCCCAGTGATCAAGTCCCTCGACGCTCAGAACAGATCCAAAAGAAAAGGTCCGTTCAAGACTTTGCTATGAGCGTATAGGGGGGGAGGGAGGTGTATGTATATTATGTGTGCTGTATGTATATTATGTATGTGCTCCATTTATATACATTATTTATTCAGCCTAGCTAGCAGCGTGTGACAATGTATTTACCATGTCCTACACGCTTATTTAATGTGCCTGGCGACATATGGAAGCTGCTAATGTATCACTTGCCACATGTCGCCTGAAAGGCTAGTTGACCCCCCAGACAGAGTAAGGAGAACCACCTGGCTTGTGTATCTCTGTTTGTCCAGTAAACAGATCCTACAAAAACACTACAGGTGTTTGTGTTCGCTCCTGTAGATAGAACTTGGTACCCAGAACATATACAGCCGCCACCCTTGCAAGAAAGCTCGCAATCTCGTGCTGCCACCACCTCCATATTCTGACGGTTTACCGCCTCTTTCCCCTGGATAAAAATTCAGAATGTAGGCCTATAGGAGTGGGGGAAGTGCTGAGGCGGATCATTGGATAGTGCAAAATGGAGGTGGTAAATGATGATGTCAGGGCAGATGGAGGGAACCTGCAAGTATGTGCTGGCCACCAGGCTGGAGGGGAAGCTGCCATTCACTCCACGAGAAAGGTATTTGAGCAGCATGATTGTGAGGCAGTACTTCTGGTCGACACTTCCAACGTATTCAACTGCAAGGCTACACTGCAGAACATCAAGATCAACTGTCCAAGCTTTGCAATGTATGTTGAAAACACCTACAGGAATCCATCAGACCTCTTAATAACAAGCTTCAAGGCCCTAAGAGGAGATACCACCATACAGTCAACTGAGAGAACAAGGCAGGGGACCTGTCGCCATGGCAATGTACGCACTAGGCCTGTCTGTGCTCCAACATACAATAAAATATGAAACAACCGAGGTCAAGCAAGTGGCATACGCTGATGACCTAACAGGAGCAGGAAAAGTGGAGGACATCAAAAAGTGGTGGGACCTGGTAACATCACGAGGTCCACAAATAGGGTACCACCCAAACGCCAGCAAGTCCTTCCTCATTGTGAAGCCAGAACACTATGAACGGGCAATGGAGGTGTTCGGTGGAAGTGGGGTAGAAAATAAGAAAAGATGGCCAAAGTCATCTAGGTGCGGGAATTGGAACAAAGGACTTCAAGACCAAGTACGTAACGGGAAAGGTGAATGAGTGGGTGAAGGAAATCCAAGCTCTGTCTGATATTGCTAAAACAGACCCACATGCGGCGTTTGCGGCATTCTGCCATGGAGTCAAGCAACCCTGATATCGGCCCCTCCTCCGCCCTCTGGAAGAAGCCATCAAGGTCGCTTTTATCCCAACACTACTGAAAAACCCCTCTTTAACCCCAGCACTACCACCAACACTGGGAGGAATGGGATTGACTAATCCAGTGGAACTTGCCGTCACAGAACATCAGAACTCGGTCAAGCTCATGGCAACACTCACTGAGCATATAATAGACCAGAATGCAGCAAGTGAGGTGGATACAAACGAATTAAACAAAATTCGACGGTCCATTACGACAGAACGGCAGCACACCCAAAGCGATAAACTACAACAACTGTTGCAGCAATTGCCAGAGAACTTGAAAAAAATAGCTATAGCGCAGGAGGTGGGCAGTGTTGGGCACCTCGAACTAGCTAACAACGTTACCGATAAGGGCAAAAGGTT
>NW_024723541.1:6473841-6491341 GCF_018991925.1 Homarus americanus
GGGGAAAACATATACACCACATGTGATGCCGAGGAAACATATACCACCTACATGGTAATTACCGGGAAAATATACGCACCTACATGGTAATTACCGAGAAACATATACCGCACCATGTAAATGATGCAAAACATATACCGCACCTACATGGTAATTACCAGGAAACATATACCGCACCTACATGGTAATTACGGGAAAACATATCCGCACCTACATGGTGATTACCGAGGAAAACATATACCGCACCTACATGGTAATTACCGGGAAAAATATACCACCTACATGGTAATTACCGGGAAAACATCACGCCTACATGGTAATTACCGACATATACACACCTACATGGTAATGCCGGAAAACATATACCGCACCTACATGGTGATGCAGGAAAACATGCACCTACATGGTATTACTGGGAAAACATATACCGCACCTACATGGTAATTACCGAGGAAACATATACCGCACCTACATGGTAATTATCCGGAAAACATATACACACCTACATGGTAATTACAGAAACATATACAGCACATGGTAATTACCGGGAAACATATACCGCACCTACATGGTAATTGCCGGGAAAACATATCACACCATGGTAATTGAGGAAACATATACCGCACCTACATGGTAATTACCGGAAAACTATAGCACGTACATGGTAATTACGGAAACATATACCGCACCTACATGGTAATTACCGGAAAACATATACAGCACCATGGTAATTACGAGTATATACCGCACCTACATGGTGATTACCGGGGAAATATATACAGCACCTACATGGTAATTACCGGAAAACATATACCGCACCTACATGGTAATTGCCGGGAAACATTGCGCACCTACATGGTGATACCGGAAACATATACCGCACCTACATGGTAATTGCAGGAAAACATATACCGCACCTGGTAATTACCGGGAAAACATATACCACCTACATGGTAATTAGGAAAACATATAGCACCTACATGGTAATACCGGGGGAAACATATACCGCACCTACAGTGATTTCGGAAAACATATACCGCACCTACATGGTAATTACCGGGAAAACATATACCGCACCTCCATGGTAATTGCCGGAAAACATATATACCATGGTAATTACCCGGGAAAACATATACCACCTCATGGTAATTATGGGAAAAATATACGCACCTACATGGTAATTACTGGGAGAAAACATATACCGCACCTACATGGTAATTAGGAAAACATATACGCACCTCATGGTAATGCCGGAAACATATACGCACCTACATGGTAATACTAGGGAAAACATATACCGCACCTACATGGTAATTCGAGGAAAACATATACACACCTACATGGTAATTATCGGGAAAACATATACCAGACCTACATGGTAATTACCGAGACATATACACCTACATGGTAATTACCGAGGGAAACATATACCGCACTACATGGTAATTACCGAAAACATATACCGCACCTACGGGTAATTACTGGGGAAAACATATACCGGACCTACATGGTAATTACGAGAAAAACATATACCAGACCTACATGTAGGATACCCGGGGAAACATATACCGCATCCACATGTAATTATCGGAAAACATATACCGCAGATCTACATGGTATTACGAGGATATACGATCATGATTACTACCGGGAAAACATATATCAGACCTGCATGGTAATTATCGGAATACCGCACCCTAATATGGTAATTACTGAGGAAAACATATACCGCACTCTACATGGTAATTATCGGTATACACCGCACCTACATGGTAATTATCGGGGAAAAATATATACTGCACCACATGGTAATTACCGGAAAACATATACCGCACCTACATGGTAATTATCGGGAAACATATACCGCACCTACATGGTAATTATCGAAAACATATACCGCACCTACATGGAATTATCGGAAACATATACAGCACTACATGGTATTACTCCGGAAACATATATCGCACCTCATATGGTAATACTGGGGAAACATATACCGCACCTACATGGTAATTATCGGGAAATATATACCGCACCTACATGGTAAACCGGGGAAACATATACAGCACCTAATGGTAATTACCAAACATATACCGCACCTACATGGTAATTATCGGGGAAACATATACCGCACCTACATGGTAATTACCGAAAACATATACCGCACACCTACATGGTAATTATAGGGGAAACATATACCACACCTACATGGTAATTACCGGGAAAACATATATGCACCTACATGGTAATTACAGGGGGAAACATATATACACCATACCACATGGTAATTACCGGAAACATATATCGCACCTACATGGTAATTACCGAAAACATATACCGCACCCACATGATAATTACTGAGGAAAACATATACACACCTACATGGTAATTAATGAAAAAACATATACAGAACCACATGGTAATTACTGGGAAACATATACCGCACCATGGTAATTACCGGGAAAATATATACCGCACCTACATGGTAATTACCGGGGAAATATACAGCAACTAGCAGAATTACAAATATACCAGAACCTACATGAGAATGGGAAAACATATACCACACCTACATGGTAATTACCGGGGAAACATATACCGCACCTACATGGTAATTACCGGGGAAACATATACCGAACTACATGTGTAAACTGGGGAAACATATACGCACCTACATGGTAATTACCGAAACATATACCGCACCTACATGGTAATTACTGGAAAACATATACCGCACCTACATGGTAATTACCGGGGAAAACATATACACACCTACATGGTAATTACAGGAAAAACATATACGACCTACATGGTAATTACCAGAAAAAACATATACAGCCCCTACATGGTAATTACCTGAAAACATATACCGACCTACATGGTAATTGAGGAAAACATATATCGAGACCTACATGGTAGTAATTACCGGGAAAATATATATCAGACCTACATGGTAATTACCGAAAAACATATACCGACCCACATGGTAATTACCGAGGAAAACATATACCACCCACATGGTATTACGGAGGAAACATATACCGCACCTACATGGTAATTACCGAGGAAAATATATACCGCTGATCTACATGGTAATTACCGAGAAAACATATACCGCACCTACATAAATTATCGGAAACACATATGACCTACATGGTAATTACCGAAAACATATACCGCACCTACATGGTAATTACCGAAAACATATACCGCACCTACGGTAATTACCGAAACATATACCGCACCTACATGGTATAGTCAGAAAATATACCGCACCTACATGGTAATTACCGAGAAAACATATACCGCACTCACATGGTAATTACCGAGGGAAACATATACCGCACCTATATGGTAATTATCGGGGAAAACATACCCGACCTACATGGTAATTTACCCGAAAACATATACCGCACCACATGGTAATTACCACATAGCACCTACATGGTAATTACCGGGGAAACATATACCGCACCCATGGTAATTACCGAGGAAAACATATACCGCAGCCTACATGGAATTACTGAGGGAAACATAATCATGGTAATTACCGGAAACATATATCACGACCTACATGGTAATTACCGGGGAAACATATACCGCACCTACATGGTAATTACCGAGGAAAACATATACCGCACCTACATGGTAATTACCGAGGGAAATATACCGCACCTACATGGTAATTATCGGGAAAACATATACACCCAGTATGAGAAAATACCACATGGTAATACGAGGGAAAATATACTGCACCTACATGGTAATTATCGAAACATATACCGCACCTACATGGTAATTACCGAAACATATATCAGCACCTATATGGTAATTACCGGAAAAATATATGCACCGACCTACATGGTAATTACCGAGGGAAACATATACCGCACCTACATGGTAATTATCGGGAAAACATATACCGCACCTACATGGTAATTCGGAAAACATATACAGCACCTACATGGTAATGCCGAGCTTACCGCACCTACATGTAATGCAGAACATATACACACCTACATGGTAATTATGGGAAAACATATACGCACCTACATGGTAATTACGGAAAACATATACAGCACCATGGTAATTACGGAACATATCCCGCACCCATGGTAATTACAGGGATATACTGCACCTACATGGTATTCTGGAACATACCGCACCTGCATGGTAATGCGGAAAACATATACGCACCTACATGGTAATGCGGAAATATATACGCACCTACATGGTGCGGCATATGCACCATGTGATTACGGAAACATATACCGCACCACATGGTGGTGGAAACATATACCGCACCTACATGGTAATTACTGGAAACATATACCGCACCTACATAGGTAATTACTGGGAAACATATACCACACCTACATGGTAATTACCGGAAACGCACCTACATGGTGATTACTGGGAAACATATACCGCACCTACATGGTAATTACGGGGAAACATATACGCACCTACATGGTAATTACTGGAAACATATACCGCACCTACATGGTAATTCGGAAAACATATACCGCACCTACATGGTGATGCAGGCACCGCACCTACATGTGTATTACAGGGAAAACATATAATACAGGACCAAATTGTGAGGTCTGAGAGGGTGGACCGTTGCCATTACACGACTGTAATAACTAGAATTGATTATCATGAACCTTAGAGTGATGCGTCAAGTTAATGGCGCTAGCGCTAATCAGCCTGCCTGAATACTCTTCCCTACCAGTCTGGACTTTGATGTGTCGGTCATTAAACTAGTTGAATCTGACTCCACTGCACCCGTAGAATATGCCGTGTGTGTGTGTTTGTGTGTGTGTGTGTGTGTGTGTGTGTGTGTGTGTGTGTGTGTGTGTGTGTGTGTGTGTGTGTGTGTGTGTGTGCGTGCAGGGTGGTGTAAAGCATCTAATGTGGCAGCATTATGTTAGTGTTAGGGTGCAAGCACTGCTTGCTTCCTCTCACTTCAGGTACCGCCGCTGGCTAGCCCCAGTGGCGAACAAGGCAACTTGCATAAGTCTTCCCCTGCCAGTACACAGCCTCTTCACCATCAAAACTCCTACTGTGCTTCCTCGTGGCAACCCACGGTAACTGGGTGCCTCGTGGGCCAAGCTAGACCAGCAGGGGATCCCGGAGTAACAGTGGGTCTCAGAAGGACGGCGCATAGGCCCACTGCCATGTGGACACGTCCTGGTGCCTACTAACCATACCCCCGCTGCCTTGCAAATTACCCTCGGTAGGTATAAGGCTACGGGAGTAAACCCCAAACGAAAAATGTGCAGTGGAGCCCTGAATTAGGTAGACAGAGCTCCAACAAGACCCCAACAGTGGTAGAGGCAGAAGAGGTGACCACCATAGGAACCCAACAACTACACCGGCGGACGAAGGCAATGCCTGGTGGACAGGCTACAAAGGCTAAACCCAACAAATTGGGCTATCGACAGTCCATTGCAACTCTCCCTCTCCCCAGTCGTTGCAACATGTGCACCACTGGAAAAGGAAAATGGAGAGCCAAGATGCGTGGTTGCAGTCTGCACTCCTGCCTTACCACATAAACCAACTCACACGTAGCCATCATCCACCTCATCATACTTCTCATCATCATCAAAATCCCTATACCCACAAAAGTCCTGTGGCAATAGACGAGTGGCGACGAGGATAGGCAGAGATGATAGCCAGGAGTCTCCAGTCACAACTCTGCACATTGGTGGCACATATAAGATGGTCGTTTATGCACTGGGATCTAGGCAACAGTGCAATACGGTCCTGTCTGTTCGACTGAGCAACCCTTTTGAGGAAGCACTCTGTTCACCCCACATGGAGAGGGGGCCAGAAAAGGTACCCTAAACAATTTAGGGTGTGTTGTACGGAGGCGAATTTTTTTTTTTTGAGTTTGAAAAATCGGCCCATGGTATTAATGATGTGTCTATGTGCAGAATCATGTGATATCTTCAGATTTGGAAGTTTTCATTTTTTGCTAGGTAAATTTTTAACTTGAAATCTTATGAAAATTCAGTATTCTGCACCCTTTTACCAACACCACTAAATAGCTTATTTAAAGTAAAGTAAAATGTATCAGGTTAATTTATTAGGATGAAAAATGATCCAGAATAGTGAAACTTAATGATCTTGACACATTTATTAAATTTAATATTCCTTAGAAAACAAAATCATCAAATACAAAACCGGTTTTTACTACTACGACCCGTGCTGCTGCACAATCATAGAGAACATGTCTTTCTTGCTTTTGTTTCTACTCATCACCTCCTGCTGACCACCTGGAGTCGTGATGTAGCCTTCCTCCTCTCCCAGTTGTACACGCGGACTGCTGGCCTCAAGCCACTTGCTGTACACAACGCCCCATACTCTGGGTGTGCGAGGCTTTCGCCAGGCAGGGACATGTGCCAGTTGTCCAGGAAAGCCTGGACTTGAACATTGCGAGTGCCGCAGGTAAGTAGGGGGCTCAATGCCAGCCTGATGTTATCCAGATCTATGAGATCAGTGAGGGTCTTGGCACCTGATTGACTTCAGGAGTCTCCTTCTGACCCTGGAAGGAATCGTCACCAACTGATTCGTCAAATAAGTGCCCAGATCCTCCCTATAAGTCTCTCATATCCAAAATCTTTTTGACTGCCACTCTTCTCTCCTCCTCATCCTTACTGCAGAGCATTGTCTGCAGAACTGCTCTCGGATGAGCATACCAGGAAGATCTTCTCACAGTCTGCTCCACAATCTGAACAACCTTTCCTGGCTGACTCCCAGGAGCTCAAGCTGGAAGAGAACATGCCTGGACCTGGAGAACGATGACTTGACCTTTGGTGTTGGAACCAATTTGGCAAGTAGACACTCAATGGCGAATTGACAATAAGCTCCAGGTTGTGCTGGTTCCCTTTCAGTTTATGATGAGTCGAATCTAAATTCTGCAGAACCTGAGAGCCAAGTAGAGCCACTCTAGGAATGTGAGATCGGACCTATCTGCAGGTAAGCAAGTCTATCAGGCATGACCCCAGTTTTGGCGGTGGCACTGTAAATCATGTAACCATAGTACTGGTCAGTACTCAGGTCGTCAATGACAGTATGTGCAAGCTCAACGAGTGGGAGGGGCCAACTGTGATTTTTCAAAGCTCGCTGATTTATTTCTAACTCAGTGGCAGAGTCCAGCATCTTGCCAAGAGGACCAGACCATCTGTTGTTTGAAAGAGTCTTGCCATCCAGCTCCTGGATCAGATGTCTGAGTGGCAACCTCGTTGGGTGTGGAGAGGTCAAGCCAAACAATCCAGACCAGCTTCCTCCCACCTTCCGCTCTATCCACTGTATGACCCCCTTGCCACCCCTGTGTTCGTGTTGGTGCTGTCCCCTCCAATGGCCTGCAGGGTCTGGTCTACGTTCCTCTCTCTGGAGCCAGTTCACAATGTTATCTGCCACTATCTCAGCTGGTTTCCTGATGTCATCTTTTCTGGAGTGAATGCCACAAAATACTCTCTCCTGGTTCACTTCTGTGCAGGAGTAGTGTTCCTTCACCATGGCAGGGAACAACTTGTCAGAATCTCCAACTTTCATGAACACTTTAGTGTCATCCCTTCTCCCATCAAAGAACAAACAATTGATTCCATTTTTCTCTATCCCCTTATCAAACTCCTCTTCTAGGTTACTGACAAGTTTCTCCTGAGCTCTCCTTACTTTGTTATGATCTATCACCAGGTGAACATCATCAGGTGTTATCAAATCCACCGTCAATCCAGGCAGCTGTTGCTATCTCTGCAGTTTCTCTGAGACCAGTGTGGTGTCGCATGCTGCCAGAGCTATGTCGGATACCTTTCCTCTATTTCGAATCTTATGCCTGGAAGGTTTGGGATCATTATTTTCGGGTTAGGGACAAAGTCACCATTCTCCTGGTCAGCACTGATCAGCCATGGGGAAGTCATTAAACCTCTGAATCAGCTTGACTCCAATCATCGGCCTTTTTTACCTCACCCTCTGGGCCTTCTCAAGCCCTTTTCCTCGCAACTCTTCTCCTCTTCTGTCTCTGTGGCAGCCTCCTGTCTCTTGGACTCCGGAAATCTTGGTTGCCAGAAATCATGAGAGCCCCTATACGCCAGTCTTCTCTCTCTGTGCTTTGACAAAATGCCAGTTCGATCACAGGAATCTTCAGTTCACGCTGTAAATACAGGAGATGTGGGTTCTCGGATTTACAGTCACGATCGCATCCAAACTCAGGACAGAACAATTGGGCACCTGCAAGTAATTATGTCAAATAACTGGTCCAGTTAAGCTTGGCAAAAGCTGTCCTTAACTGCAAGTTTTCCTCTCCTAAGAGAGATATCTTCTTGCCTTTTCCCAACTGGGCTAGCAGTCTCACTAATCTTCTTCTGATTTATTATAGACTGGAGGCTTGAACTGAGCGTTAGCTGAGTGTAATCGTGCCAAGACAGCTTTTGGTCATATCACCTGGCAATGTCTTTGTTTGTGTCTCTTGGTTCTTTTCACTGATTTGCCTGATTAAAACACTGCATTCTCAGCATCTCTCAATGTAGGCAACCTGACTTCAGGAGCTTTCTCCCAGACCCAAGATATGACTGAGATGGTTGGATTTTTGGTTCCTCGTCCTGACAGCAGCCATCGCAAATATTATCAACTAATAAATGTATCAGAATCTGAAACAGAAAAATATTGTTAGTTGTTAAAGAATGAAGTCAGAAAGCAATGTTCACTATTTAATCACGCACTTAATGCAGCTGTGGCCGTTAGATTTTCGATAAATTTCACGCTAAAATTTACCTAGCAAAAGGATGCAAAAATATTAAAACTGGTATTATTTTCTGTTTATATACACTAAAATCTACCAAAAAAGTGATGGGCCATTAGTTTTAGCTGATCTTCCCTCCTATGACACACCCTACTAAACATAGACTTCCTAAAACAAAACCAACCTTACTGGGCAAGCACATCCAGTAAGGTCATCCTTATGCAGTCAAAAAAACAATCAAAATCACATATCCAAACAAAAACAAACAATACAACCTCTTATGATCGAGGATAGAATGTCAGGACCCTTCTGGATACTAGTACAAATGAGCGTACTGGGACAAGAACCGCCCTTGTGGCAAAAGAACTGGCTAGGTATAACATCGACATAGCAGCCATTAGTGAGTCCCGGCTCCCACACGAGGGTCAACTCACGGAGCAGGGATCTGGCTACACCTTCTCGAAGGAAAACCTGCTGCGGAGTCGGCTTTGCTATCCGCCAACGCATCCTAAGCTAACTGAAATGCCTATTGGGATGAACGAGCGCCTCATGACGCTCCAAGTCCCACTGAATCACTTACGTCATGCCTTTTTTAACAGTGCGTACGCCCCAACACCGGATGTCACCAAGGAGGCCTTTTATGCAGTCCTTGACAAAGTGCTAACCTCTATCGCCAGAGAAGATAATGTTGTGCTCGTAGGTGACTTCAATACCAGAGTTAGCACAGATGCTGACATTTGGCAGGGAACCATCGGGAGAAATGGATTAGGCAAGTGTAATCCCAACGGCCTACTCCTCCTCAGCAAGTGTGCTGCACACAACCTCATTATCACCAATACTTTGTTTAGGCAGGCCGATAAGTTCAAGGGTTAATTGCAACACCCACGATCCAAACAATGACATCTCATTGACCGCATCATTGTTAGAGAAACAGATCGTCGAGATGTCCCCATCAACCGTGCCATGCGTGGCTCAGACCACTGCGACACTGATCATCGGCCCATCAGAGCCAAACTCTCACTTCACATCGCCGCAAAACGGCGAAGGCAGCAAGCCTCTAGAAGAGGTATTAACACTAAGCATCTGGAGAAGCCAGCGGTAGCACATGCATTTAGAGAGCAGCTCGAAGGTGGGCTGATAAACAACCCGACAATAAACAACCCAAATCCCAATGCCGAATTGGATATTCTCAACACTGCCATGACAAAAACCTGCAGAGACCCTCGGCCAATTCGAAAGAATACACCAGGACTGGTTTGATGAAAATGACCCAGCAATCAATGTACTAGTCGATGATAAACGTGCTGCTTTAATTGACTGGCAGAACAACCCTCAGTCTCGGACCAAAGCTGATACCTGCCAGAAAAAGAAAGCTGTGGCCCAGTGATTGGTTTAAAAATAGGGCATGTGAACCAAAAAATATTTGCAGATCAGCACAAGATGCGCGAATTTTTCAATTTCACCAAAACATTTTATGGTCCAATCACTCATGGCGCAGCCCCCTTCCAACGGTAACCTCATGATTAAAAACGATGAAGGCCTCCTTCAGTGCTGGAAGAGAACTTCCATTCACTGCTCAACAGAAACACGGATGTGGATGTCCTGACTATACAGCAGATCCCTCAGCATCCAGAGCTGACCCACCTCAGTTATCTTCCATCCCTGGATGAGGTCGCTACTGCCATCAAACAGATGAAAAATAACAAAGCCTCAGGGCCTGATGGAATCCCACCCGAGGTGTATAAAGCAGCAGGACCTCTGCTTACCAGCCATCTCCACTCTCTCCTGGAGATATATATGGGAAAAGGGGAAAATCCCCAAGCTCTTGAAGACGCCTCCATCGTCAATATTTATAAGAACAAGGGAGACTGGTCAGACTGTCGCAGTGGCAACTACCGCGGGATCTAGCTGCTGTCCGTAGCTGGCAAGATTATTGCCCGAGTCCTCCTAAACAGACTTCTTCCTGAGGCAGAAAACTTCCTCCCAGAATCTCAATGTGGCTTTACACCATCACGTGACACCACTGACATGATCTTTGATGCCTGTCAGATACAGGAAAAGTGCAGAGAACAGCGTCGTGACTTGTACATGGCCTTCATAGACCTAACGAAGGCCTTCGACTTGGTCAACAGGGAAGCCCTCTGGCGGACCCTCAGCCGTTTTGGCTGCCCACCAAAATTCATCGACATTGTGAGGCAATTACACGATGGCATGAACGGCAGTGTCCTGCACAATGGCAACCAATCTGAGTTCTTCCCCATCCAAACGGGGGTTAAACAAGGGTGTGTATTGGCACGAACTCTCTTTTCCATTTCCTTGGCTGCCTTTCTTACTCTTGCGCGTGCCAATTTAGCCGTCGGGGTGGACATCGAGTCCCAGATGAAGGATCTTTTCAACATTAGACGACTCAAGGCAAGATTAAAGGCGTCGGCAGCTTCCATTACTAAACTTCAGTATGCAGACAACCTCACCCTTGTTGCCAGAGTTGCCAACTTAGCGACTTTGTAGCTAGATCTAGAGCTTTTTGTTTTTTTCTAGCGACATTTTAGAGCGATTTGCGACTTGTCGCAAATCTAGAGATATCCACAGAAATCTAGCGACTTTCTGGATACTTTTGGACTGTCCATGAAAACTCAGTTTTCCTAATTTCGAGCCATAATATATAGCAACGGGGTTACAGGGACAATAAATAATAAGAAAAGTTTAATACATTTGAACGGGTCGTGGTACAGAAGGAGGGACACGTCTATTTCCTGATCACTTGATGTCAGCCTGTCCATGGCTAATGTTGCCGTGTCGTCATTTATTTGTCTATTACCTTCGCCTTTGTAGCACCTGGGTAACTTACCTTTTTGTCAGATATGCAATATGAATTTCATTAATACGCTAAATTTTAAAGAATATTAGCAAAACATCTTATAGAATTTATTCTATCAAGCCTGCGTGGTTCCAAACTTCTCATACGCGTCCACCATGGGTGACCCATAGACTCCATACAGTTGCCCAGACACTGTTCACCCGCTTTGCCAAAAACCATCAAGGAAAGTTTCCGCTTGTTTGCATGCTGTTTATTAATTTGAACCCTTCATAGTCCCAATAGAAAATGGGTAAGCCACAGTATTCGCAGCGATTTAGGAAGGAGTGGCTCAGAGATGACAGATACAAAAATTGGCTTCTGGAGGTGCCAGGAGATAATAAAAAAGGATTTTGTAAATTTTGCAAGTGTACTTTGTCTGCTAAGTTGTGCGACACTGAAAAACACAAAAACACTAAAAAACACAAGAAAGCAGAAGAGCCGTTTAGTGCAGAAAGACAGACAATTTTACCATTCAAGAAACTTGGTGAAGCAAAAAAAGTGGAGGGAACTCTGGCCATGTTTGTAGCTGAACATTGTTCTATTCGTGTGGTAGAACACTTAGTGAAGTGTGTAAAGTATGTTTTAGTGACAGCAAGGCAGGCAGTGAACTCAGGTTAAAAAGATCAAAGTGTTCTGGGATAATATGCAATATTCTTGCGCCACATTTCACAGAAAATCTGAAAAATGATATTTTTACATAATGCATTTTATTTATACTCAGTCCATTATAGTCGGCATTATGAAAATTTTATTTGCATCAAATTACTGAAGGGGGGAATAATAGCTAGCGACTTTCCATGGAAGATTTAGCGACATTTAGCTACTTTTAGGTACCAGCCTAGCGACATTTGAAAATCCGAGGTGGCAACCCTGCTTGTTGCTCACACTGAACAGGAGATCTTGAACACCTATGCAGATGTAATGCAAGCTTCGGCCTTGAGGTGAATATACATAAGACTCAGATTCTCTTTCAGCCAGCCTCTGGTTCAGCCACACCTCAACCATCCATCCAGGTTAACGGTACTACCCTCTCTAATGTTACCCACTTTCGGTATCTCGGCTCCCACTTGTCCACCAGCGCGGACATCGATGAAGAGATTCGGCATCGGATCAAATGTGCATCTCAAGCCTTTAGCAGACTCCGAAAACGTGTCTTCAGCTGTAGGGAGCTGAAATTATCTATATAGTTACACATATAATGAGCTGTGGTCCTCCCCACCCTGCTATATGGCAGCGAGACATTGGTCACTTACAGGAGGCACGTCAAGGCACTTGAAAAATTTCACCCACGTAGTCTACGTTCCATCCTCCGAGTTCACTGGGAAGAAAATGATAACAAATGCCAGTATTCTTGCTGACACCAACTATAGGACATTGAGGCTACCATTATCCATGAACAACTATGCTGGACTAGCCAAGTTACCAGCATGGACGACAATAGACTGCCAAAGTGGCTACTTTATGATCAGCTAACAAATAGTAAACGTAACGACAGCGGCTAACTGAAAAGGTATAAGGATAGTCTAAACACAAACCTGTAAAAGTGCCAAATCGACCCCCTCACCTGGGAGACGATTACTTCACATCGTAACGCTTGGAGGAGCACCACACGAGAAGGGGTCAATACTTTCGAGTTAGTCCGACTGGAAACCGAAGGAGACAATCGCCAACGCCGGAAAGACGCTGCCGCTACCCCTCCCGCACTAGATGGAGCCATCCACACATACAACAGCTGTGAACGACTCTGACTGTCCTGTATCAGCTTCTTTAGTCACCTCAAAACTCATCAATGAAGGTGATTAATAACTCATATCATTGTCTCATAACTTGATGATCGTCATACTCGATTCCGAGTGACAGCAAAATAGTAGTTGTAGTTGTAGTTGTAGTAGTAGTAGTAGTAGTAGGCCCGGGCGGCGTGGGTGTGTTGGAGTACCTTCCCTGATCTAAAGTGTTATTGGAGGGGATATACTCAGTTTGTGGGAGCAAGAATTTTAAAGTGTGTTGATGAATATTGGATGTCACCTTGAGCATCGTCGCCGACGGCTCTTTTCATCCTTACGGCATAAATGCAAATATTGCGTGTGTTCACCGGCGATCTTCAAGTAAGCCTGTGAGTATTTGAATGGACAGCGACCGCAGTTGCCAAGTGTCAGTGCTAGTGTGTCGATAGGCCTACTTGAGCAGGGGTGGCATCGCGACTCTCGCCCCTATGGGGCCAAGTGCTCCGCGCTTGCGGTCGCCCCCCCGCCCCCGCACTCAAGTAACGGCCACTTCATGTAGTGTCGGCTGACCAAGTGAGTATATATAACTAATACTACATCAGTGAGACCATAGAAATAGTGGTTATCTCTGCCAAGGATACATAAACAAGTGTTAGGTGTGACAATTCTTGCTCCCAGTGGATCATTCTGATGTGTGGATTTTCGCCCATAGGGGGGATGCCCGACACAACCGCGCGGGCATGCCCATACTACCCGGACACCGCAGGCCAGCCCGTCACCTCTTTGCCCTTTACTTATAAGAAATAGTTTCTTCGTATGTATGGGACCAAAGCAAAGGTCGGAGGTGGAAGTATTTGTCGCCCAAGGTGCTGCTCACTATGCCTGGTAACAGACATTGCTGCATCTGGGGGACCGGTGGTAGAAGCGGTACCGTTCTTGCCTCGCAAGCGAGATGTCACGGGTTTGATTCCCGGGCCGGTGGAAGTTGTTTGGACTTACTTCCTCGCCCCCATTAGTCCCTGTTCACCTAGCAGTAAAGTAGGTACCTGTTGTGAGTCGCAAGTTGCGAATTCGTAATCAGGGAAAGTTGTTGGAGCTTCCAATAACTTGATGACATAAACCACTGACTCTTCAGGCTTCTACACCTTTGACTCTTCAGGCTTCTACGCCCTTAATTCGTGAGACATAAAGGCAAGCATGAACTTAGCATGCTTCCCTGTTGGGCGCTGTAAACGCTTCTGCGTTTCACCTTACACAAGGATGTAGGGGAGAGCCCAATAAATGAAAAAAAAAAAAATATTGCTGCACCTGTGCTAGCCAGAACCAAAACTGCACAAATTGTGAATGTGCGAGAAACAACCGACCATGTGTGGATTGCAGAAAGGGAGACCATTGTCGGAACCCACGTCGCAGGGAGCCGACACAAGAGGCCACAGTGCATATCGCCGGGACCCAACCGCCCCATGATATGCTAAATGATAGCAGTGAGTCTACTCAACCAGAAAATGTAGTACTAATAAATGCTGCTCCCTTAGTAGCAGACGTCCACGAGGAGAATGAGAGACAGCCACCAAAGTGGAATGGCATGTCGATGGAAAATGCAGACATATGGGTCAAAGAAACCTACTCATAAATTGTCAGGTGGTCGCCCGCTAACCTATTTGAACCACCCAAGTGTGCGGCCACCAAAGAAATGATTCGGGAGATGACTCGCCTCATGACTGATTACACTCAGGACCGCTTCCTCGCCCCTTTAGCTCTTCATATATTGGCAATAATACCACATCTATTTTGTAAGAGGACACACACAAGGACTAAGCACAAAGAAAACGTGGCAGCAATGAAGAGAAGATTGTCAATGTGGCAGACTGGGGCCCTTGATGATCTCCTATGTGAAGCAAGAACACTGCAGGAGAGACTAAAAATTACGGGTGACGGAAAGCAAAACACCGATGACGTGGCAAGAAAATTGGGAAACAAAATGCGTGTAGGAAAAGTGTCTCTGGCGGTAAGATCTCTCACAAAGGAATCCTCCGGTGGGGTGATGCCAATAAACCGAGACATTAAAACTACTGAAAGAGAAACATCCCCCTGCAAGTGACGAAGAAGGCATCAGGTTCCAGGGTGCCTATATCCCACCAAACGCTGTCCTGTTCGAGAAAATAACAGGAGAGATGGTGTGGAAAAAGACACTGAAGACTCGAGGAGGTGCCGGCCCTTCAGGTCTGGATGCAAACGGTTGGAGAGTCATCTTCAGCACAAACAAGTTTGGCCCTGTAGCAAGCGATCTCTGCACTGTCATTGCCGTCCTTGCAAGAAAGCTGGCATCCTCTTGCTGCCATCACCTTCACGCCCTGACGGCCTGCCGCCGTATTCCTCTGGAAAAGAATCCAGGATGTAGGCCTATAGGGGTGGGGGAAGTGCTGAGGTGGATCATCGGAAAATGCATAATGGAGGTGGTAAAGGATGATGTCAGGGCAGCAGCAGGGAACCTACCAGTGTGTGCTGGCCACCAGGCTGGCGGGGAGGCCGCCATTCACGCCATGAGATTGATATTTGAACAGCGTGATTGTGAGGCCGTTCTCCTGGTGGGTGCTTCAAAATCATTCAACATAATTAACCGCAAGGCTGCACTGCACAACATCAAGATCAAGTGTCCAAGCTTTGCAATGTATGTTGAAAACTCGGATAGGAATCCATCAGACCTCTATATAGTAAACAACAAGGCTCTAAGAGGTGATACCATCTTACAGTCAACCGAGGGAACAACACAGGGGGACCCTGTTGCAATGGCTATGTATGCAATAGGCCTAACAGTGCTCCAACAAGAAATAAAATTTGAAACAACTGGGGTCAAACAAGTGGCGTATGCTGATGACCATACAGGAGCAGGAAAAGTGGAGGACATCAAAAAGTGGTGGGACTTGGTAACATAGCGAGGTCCACAAATAGTGTACCACCCAAACGCCAGCAAGTCCTTCCTCATCGTGAAGCCAGAACATTATGAACGGGCAATGGAAGTGTTTGGCTGAAGTGAGGTCAAAATAACAAAGGACGGCCAAAGACATCTAGGCGCAGTAATTGGCACTTCGGACTTCAAGACCGAGTACGTAGCGGGAAAAGTGAATGAGTGGGTTAGTGAAATCCAAGCTCTGTCTGAGATTGCTCACACAGAACCACATGCGGGTTTTGCTGCATTCACCCATGGAGTCAAGCATCGTTGGAACTACCTGATGCGTACTATCCCTGATATCGGACCACTCCTCCACCCTCTGGAAGAAGCTATCAGCGTCAATTTCATTCCCAAATTAGTGAAGCACCCCCACTTATCCCCAGCAGGAAGATCACTTCTTGCACTTCCATCAAGACTGGGAGGTATGGGACTAACCAATCCAGAGGAGATTGTTGCCACTGAACATCAAAATTCACTTAAGCTCACGGCAGCCCTCACGGACCACATAATAGCCCAGAACGCAACAGGGGAGGTGGATACCAGTGAAGTAAACAAGATTAGTAGGTCCATTACAACAGAACGACAACACTGCCAAAATGATAAGCTGCAGCAACTGTTGCTGCAGGTACCAGAAAGTTTGAAAAAAAAAGTAGCTATAGGGCAGGAGGTGGGCGCCTCAAACTGGTTAACTACATTACCGATAAGGGCAAATGGTTTCAGTCTCAATAAACAAGAATTTACAGATTCCATTGCTCTAAGGTATGGTTGGCCAGTAGAAGGTTTGCCCTCCCAATGCGTGTGTGGCTCTTCCTATGACGTCGATCACGCCATGGTGTGCAAGAAAGGGGGTTTCATATCCATAAGGCATGACGAAGTAAGGGACCTCACAGCAAATATGTTGAAGGAAATCTGCCGGGATGTCATGGTAGAACCGACCCTCCTCCCTTTGGATGGTGAGATCTTCCAACATAGGACTTCAAACACATCTAACGAAGCCCGTGTTGACGTCAGTGCTCAAGGATTCTGGACGCGGGGACAGCGAGCTTTCTTTGATATCAGGATTTTTTATCCCATGGCCGCATGTCACCGTAACCTAGCTCTTGATGATGCACACAGGAGGAACGAGAAGAAGATAAGGGCATATGGGGAGAGAATTCAAAACGTTGATCAAGGCAGCTTCACTCCTCTAGTGTTCACAACCTCTAGTGGGATGGGAC
>NW_024723541.1:6496341-6503841 GCF_018991925.1 Homarus americanus
TGGGAGGAAGTTTTCTGCCTCAGAAAGAAGTCACACACACACACACACACACACACACACACACACACACACACACACACACACACACACACACACACATATGTCACCCCTATCCCCAAGGTCCCCACCCTACAGTCCCCTAGTGACCTCAGGCCAGTTACCATCACTCCCATACCCAGTCTACTCTGAAAAGACTTTGTTTTTTGAATGGGAATTTGCTAGTATTTATCAGGCAATTGACCCACAGTAATTTGGCAATATGAGGACCTCCTCTACATTACATTGCTTAGTTAGTTTCCAGAAATTTCTGCACAAAAACCTGGAGAAACGTAAGACATCACTGGCTGTTGCCCTTGTTGACTTCAGAAAGGCTTTTGACCTTGTTGATCACTGCACTGTTATCAACAAGGCCATTGCACTCGGGCTGCCCACCAACCTGGTCTCATGGCTCACTGATTTCTTGAGTGAGTGTCGTCAGGCTGTGTTCCCCAGGGGACAAAGATGGGACCACTGTGCTTCCTAATCATGATTAACGAGGCTCTATCGGACACTCCTCACAGGTGGAAGTACGTGGATGACTGCACTGTGGTGGTTACAGTGGACAACACCTCAACGGACTACTCATCGCTACAAGGCACCCTGGACAGGCTACAGGCATGGACTACAGAAAACAAGGTCACCATCAATCACACCAAAACCGTAGTCATGCACATCAAAACCGCCACCACTCCAGTGCAAGCTCCAGCAGTTACAGTGGGTGTCCATCCTCTCCAGTTAGTGCAGTCTGCCAATTTCCTGGGTGTAACTATAAACCACAAACTGGACTGGAAGGCCCATGTAAACAACATTATCAAGGCAGCTTCGTACCGACTCTACATGATACGACGACTCAGGTCACTTGGGGCACCCACGCCAGAGCTGAGGACTATCTACAACACATTTATACTCCCAAAATTATCGAATGCCTCACCAGCCTGGTCGTCTTCTCTCAACTCTACCCAACAACGTCAGCTAGAGAAGGTACAGAAGAGGGCCTGCAGAATCATGCTCGGTGCAGACTACTCCGGCTACAACAACGCTCTCTCCATCCTGGAAATGCAATCCTTTAGTGACCTCCACCACCACGCACTAGCAAGGTTTGGTAGTGAACTACTGCACCATCCTCGTCATCGCCGCCTACTACCACCTGCAGTCCCCTGCCCACCTCGCGCAGTCCGCCACTACAACAAAATTCAGCCCATAAGAGCCCGCACCGATAGATATAAGAACAGCACCATCCCATCTATTGTTAAAATAATAAATAGCTCCTGATTTATGTACTGTACAGCCCTACAAATGTATTGAACGTATATTATTATGTCTAGATCACATGTAGGTTTGTATATTTTCAGCCACCGGCTGCAACTCCATTAATAAACCGTTTATTATTATTATTATTATTATTATTATTATTATTATTATTATTATTATTATTATTATTATTATTATTATTATTATCATTATTATTATTACACACACACACTACCTACCTCCTCCCACATACGCGGCCCAACTTGCCAGGGTTCAGTAGCACATCAGCATTTATTCAGCACCCCGACGTCTGCCACAACCACGAATTATTTACCACCACTACTAATGGCTTTCTCTTGTCCTACATCAAGTTTTAGTATTACCTGAAAATGATAATGGTGTGTGCGTGTGTGTGTGTGTGTGTGTGTGTGCTGCTGTTTCAACAATTAAGATTATCGTCTTTACGATCGACACACATGCACCTCTCCTATGTGACACATACACCTTACTGAGTATGTCATCTACACACACACACACACACACACACACACACACACACACACACACACACACACACACACACACACACACACATCTTCAAATCTCTGTAATACTGTAGCAGTTTGTATTGTTTTGAGAAAGGTTTGTGTATTTTACCAGTTATTTCTCCTAGTACAGTGTTCAGGTGGCCTTTTTGGATGACCTCTGACCTTGAGGTTTGACCCTGACAACAGAACAATGGCGGAAGTAGAAAGAGACAGAGAAAGAGTATAAGAAAAAAAACAGAGACGAGGAAATCTCTTACAAGGTGAGGATGAGCATCTGGCACTGCCATCCAGCCCTGGGAGTGTGTGTGTGATGGCAGGCTCTCTGTGGGTTGCTGGTACTAATGCTTCGTTCTCGCCCCCCGTAAATCTTGTTGATGATCGAACTGTGTTGCCCCCGTGACGAGTTGCCTGTACTGATGGTTTTGTGTGTCTAAGGGTCTCTCTCTCTCTCTCTCTCTCTCTCTCTCTCTCTCTCTCTCTCTCTCTCTCTCACACACACACACAAACATACTATACCACCTAACCCCAAATCCTCTTTGTCTCTAGCATCGAAAGACAAAACAAACATGTGTCAACAAAATCGATTCAATTCCCACAGGTTAGGAAAACGACCACCACCGACCCTTGACAGGAGCGAGTCCACCGAGTCCTCTGGGTCGCCCTCCGGTGTAATTAGATCACTGTGTACCTGTAGCTGTGTCAGGGATGGTGGGGAGGGAAGGAAGGGGGTAGTCTGGGGGAGAAATGTGGGAGAGGAGGGGAGGGAAGAGGGTTCTCTGTCGAGATACAAAGAGACCTGAGAATAAAACCCACCAACCAGCAGCTGCACACCCTGGCCAGCAGAGTCTGGCAAAAGATAGAACGTTCAGAGCAAGAACTTCTTCAAAGACTCCCACCAGACAACAACAATAAACCATGGTTCCTGAAAAGTTACCAAATCTCAAAAGGTCCATTACCACCCCCGATCTATACGGCCAGGCAATAGACAACCTCCCTAGACCAGCATCCGTCAGTAGGGTCGGCGGAATATGATCTAAGGCCCTCTAACACCCATATATGGGATAGGGTAGGCTGTCTAGTGCCTGTAACGACAGACAATAACTAACCCATGACACAACCCTAACACACTATTAGCTTAGCTAACCTGTAGCAAGGCTGTCAAGCCCGCCCTCTCTTACCTCCTCCTAGATTTCTTCAATTTTCGAACTATAACTTCCTCCACTCCTACTCTTCTTTCCCTACAAAAAAAAGGGGGAAAGGAGGGAAAGGGGTTTATTCTGGGAGAAGTTGAGAATAAAGAGAGGAATTGGCTTACACTACAATGATAACAGAGAGATTATAAGTCATATACGCGTCAGTATGGAATTGATCGTACGTCTGGCAGGATACATAGAGTGATGTCAAAAATAATCATCTCCAACACGTAAAAAAATCTAACAGTCAATAAAGAAAGACACAATGAACAGACTAACAACACACCCCACACCACCTCCACCCAACACCTCCACCCCATCCCGACACCACACCACCTCCACCCAACACCTCCACCCCATCCCGACACCACACCACCTCCACCCAACACCTCCACCCCATCCCAACACCACACCACCGCCACCCACCCCTCACCACACCACCACTCCCCACACCCCACCGCGCCCCACCCTTACACCACCCACCCTCACATCCACCCTCACCCTCCACCCTCACACCGCCCATCCACCCCCACCCCACACCCCACCTCCCACCACCCCATCCCCACACCCACCTCCACACCACCCCTCATGTAATAAGATCTGTCCGTCTGTGAGTCAAATTACTGGAGCAATGTTGGATATACAAATGTCACTCCGCCACACACAGTTCATTCTTGGTCACTCTGCTTCACCTCTGCTGCCTGAAGCTTCCTTGATGGACACGATTTATATGCTAATCACACATGCGAGTTGGTCATGAGAGAGAGAGGGAAGGAGATGAAAAGGCTAAGAGATAGAGATAGATAAAGATGGAGTGATAGAGATGAAGATGGAGAGAGATAGAGATACATAGAGATAGAAAGATAGATACTGTATAGAGAGATAAACATGGAGAGAGAGAGATAGAAACGGAGATGAATAGAGAAAAAAGATGGAGAGAGAGAGAGACTTTAACCCTCTTCACCTATAGTCACCACTAAATAACACACCTTTTCACCAAAACTTTCACCAATGATGTAAATCACGTTCTCAAACCTCTAACCAGCTATTCAAATGCCGTATTTTTTTAAATTAAACCTTAATTTGAATCGAAAATAGCCTGAAGCCGCCTACACTGACCTGCTGTACAAGACTGTTTTTCCTAAGTGCAGGTGTATGTTGTGGTGCAGGTGTGTGTTGTAGAGTATATGTGGTAGTGGTGGTGTGTGTTGTAGAGTATATGTGGTAGTGGTGGTGTTTGTTGTAGAGTATATGTGGTAGTGGTGGTGTTTGTTTAAGAGTATTTTTTTTTTTTCGGGAATTAGCCCACAGGGACAGGTCACTGACCCACATCGGGGCCTGGGGGTAATAATAATAATAATAATAATAATAATAATAATAATAATAATAATAATAATAATAATAATAATAATAATAATAATAATAATAATAATAATAATAATAATAATAATAATAATAATAATAATAATAATAATAATAATAATAATAATAATAATAATAATAATAATAATAATAATAATAATAATAATAATAATAATAATAATAATAATAATAATAATAATAATAATAATAATAATAATAATAATAATAATAATAATAACAATAATAAAGAACCACAAAGAAATACAAAATGAAAAAAGAATCAAAAGTGAGGAACAATATATGTATGTTGTGTTGTCAAAGTAAGAGAAACAATTGAGACCCTGCAATTGTGTAAATGAGGCAGAAAGTCAGATCAGCAACCTGGGACTTGGTCACAATATTCGTGATGCCATATGGCAGCAGGGTCTACCATTAGACAATACATTATGCTCCCAATATCTTCCCAGGCGGTAGTACCTCCCTGTTTGGTAGCTGCCGAATACCTACTATATATATGTGGTGAGTGGTGGTGTGTTGTAGAGCATATGTGGTAGTGGTGTGTGTGTTGTAGAGCATATGTGGTAGTGGTGTGTGTGTGTTGTAGAGCATATGTGTGAGTGGTGGTGTGTTGTAGAGCATATGTGGTAGTGGTGTGTGTGTGTTGTGGCATATGTGGTAGTGGTAGTGTGTGTGTTGTAGAGCATATGTGGTAGTGGTAGTGTGTGTGTTGTGGAGAGCATATGGTAGTGGTGGTGTGTGTTGTAGAGCATATTGTGGTAGTGGTAGTGTGTGTGTTGTAGAGCATATGTGGTAGTGGTGGTGTGTGTTGTAGAGCATATGTGGTAGTGGTGTGTGTGTGTTGTAGAGCATATGTGGTAGTGGTGGTGTGTGTGTGTTGTAGAGCATATGTGGTAGTGGTGGTGTGTGTGTGTTGTAGAGCATATGTGGTAGTGGTGTGTGTGTTGTAGAGCATATGTGGTAGTGGTGGTGTGTGTGTTGTAGAGCATATGTGGTAGTGGTGGTGTGTGTGTTGTAGAGCATATGTGGTAGTGGTGTGTGTGTTGTAGAGCATATGTGGTAGTGGTGGTGTGTGTGTTGTAGAGCATATGTGGTAGTGGTGGTGTGTGTGTTGTGAGCATATGTGGTAGTGGTGTGTGTGTGTTGTAGAGCATATGTGGTAGTGGTGGTGTGTGTGTTGTAGAGCATATGTGGTAGTGTTTGGTGTGTTGTAGAGCATATGTGGTAGTGGTGGTGTGTGTGTGTTGTGAGAGAGCATATGTGGTGGTGTGTGTTGTAGAGCATATGTGGTAGTGGTGGTGTGTGTGTTGTAGAGCATATGTGGTAGTGGTGGTGTGTGTTGTAGAGCAGATGTTTAGTGGTGGTGTGTGTTGTAGAGCATATGTGGTAGTGGTAGTGTGTGTGCAGAGCATATGTGGTAGTGGTAGTGTGTGTTGTGGAGCATATGTGGTAGTGGTGGTGTGTGTGTTGGAGAGAATGATGGTAGTGGTGGTGTGTGTTGTAGAGCATATGTGGTAGTGGTGGTGTGTGTGTTGTAGGGGCATATGTGTGGTAGTGGTGGTGTGTGTTGTAGAGCATATGTGGTAGTGGTGGTGTGTGTGTTGTGGAGCATATGTGGTAGTGGTGGTGTGTGTTGTGGAGCATATGTGGTAGTGGTGGTGTGTTGTGAGCATATGTGGTAGTGGTGGTGTGTGTTGTAAGAGCATATGTGGTAGTGGTAGTGTGTGTGTTGTAGAGGCATGTGTGGTGGTGGTGGTGTGTGTTGTAGAGCATATGTGGTAGTGGTGGTGTGTGTTGTAGAGCATATGTGGTAGTGGTGGTGTGTGTTGTGAGCATATGTGGTAGTGGTGGTGTGTGTTGTAGAGCATATGTGGTAGTGGTGGTGTGTGTTGTAGAGCATATGTGGTAGTGGTGGTGTGTGTTGTAGAGAGGCATATGTGGTAGTGGTGGTGTGTGTGTTGTAGAGCATATGTGGTGGTGGTGTGTGTGTGTTGTAGAGCATATGTGGTAGTGGTGGTGTGTGTTGTAGAGCATATGTGGTAGTGGTGGTGTGTACAGAGCATATGTGGTAGTGGTGGTGTGTGTTGTAGACATGGTGTAAGCATATGTGGTGTGGTAGTGTGTGTGTGTAGAGCATATGTAGTGGTAGTGTGTGCTGTAGATACACATATGTGGTGGTAGTGTGTTGTAGACACATATGGTAGTGGTGTGTGTGTCTGTAGACATATGGTAGTGGTGCAGAATGTAGTGGTGTGTGGTGTAGACATGTGGTAGTGGTGGTGTGTGTTGTAGACATGATGTGGTAGTGGTAGTGTGTGTTAGAGCAGATGTGGTAGTGGTGATGTGTGTTGGTAGACTATGTGTAGTGGTAGTGTGTTTGTAGACATATAATAATAATAATATAATAATAATAATAATTAACGGTTTATTGAAGAGCTTCAGCCAGAAGGCTGAAAATATACAGTTACATATTTGGAAATGGGTTACGAATTACAAATAATATACAAGTAACATAAGTGACACAAATAAGACATATAATAACTAGATGGGGAAAGGCTCAAAACTACAGTCCATTTCAACATAGTGACAGTGTAAGGAGCAGTGTTTACTGGGAGTGAATACACTGATTAATGCGTTATTGATAATTACAATGGTTGGGACTGGCTGTTTTATGGCGACTGTCAGTGCACGTATAGGCTGGATGCGGTTGTGGTGTCGAACAGCAATTCTCGGACAAGGGATGTCAGGTGGTAGTAGGAGCCGGTGTCGGGGATGGTGTGAAGCTTCTACCAAATTTGCAGATGAGGTCGTGGTGATGGTCAGTGAGAGTCGAGAGGGTCAGTGTGTTGAGCGCTTCTTGGATATGTGGGAGAGGAAGGGAGAGAATAATCTTGCATGCCCCTTTTGCACTTTTCTAGGTGTTTACGTTGTGTGGCATTTAGGAGGAAGACCAGGTGGGGGAGGCATAGGTGAGCTTGGGAAGTATGAATGTTGTGTAAACACTGAGGAGCTGTGTGTGCAGGAACCTGAGGACTGAGTCGGCGGAGGAGGTGGGAGACGGAAACTGGAGGATAATTTTACTGACGTGT
>NW_024723541.1:6508841-6523841 GCF_018991925.1 Homarus americanus
ATGTGCTTGTCAGTGCTCAGGCCGGAATCAGAAATGCACAACCTATATATTTGTGAGAAGTAACACACGATGTGATGGTCGTATGAAAGGGACCAACTGTCAAAATCCATACGGCAGAGATCCATCACCTGATGACGACATGTCAGACGATAGTAGTGAACCATCCTGTCGGAAAATACTGTTCATGAGGCGAATGACATACAGTCAACAAATTGGAAAGGCATGTCGGGGGACGATGCGGTGAAATGGGTCAAAGAAGTGCATTCAAAAGTGGTCAGGTGGTCGCCAGCTAACCTCTTTGAACCACCCAAGTGTGCGGCCACCAAAGAAATGATCCGGGAGATGACTTGCCTCATAATCAATTACACTCCTGACAGCCCCCTGGCCCCATTAGCTCTTCAAATACTGGCCATAATACCCCATCTATTCTGTCAGAGGACACACGCAAGGTCTGAGTGCAATGAAAACGTGGCAGCAATTAAAAGGAGATAGACAATGTGGCAGAAAGGGGCCCTTGATGATCTCCTACGCGAAGCAAGAACACTGCAGGAGTCTAAAATTTATAGGAGACGAAAAGCAAAACACCGAGGATGTTGCCAGAATATCTGGTAACAAGATGCGTGAGGGAAAAGTGTCCTTGGCTGTAAGATCTCTCACAGAGGAATCTTCTGGTGGTGTTCTGCCAATAAACAGAGAGACATTACAACAACTGAAGGAAAAACATCCCCCTGCAAGTCAAGAGGAAGGCATAAGGTTCCGGGGAGCCTATATCCCTCCTAATGCTGCCATGTTCGAGAAAATAACACGAGGGATGGTGTGGAAAAAGGCACTGAAAACACAGGGAGGGGCTCGCCCTTCAGGCCTGGATGCAGACGGGTGGAGAGTCATCCTCAGCACTAACAAATTTGGTGCCGTAGCAAGTGATCTCTGCAATGCCGCCGCCACCCTTGCAAGAAAGCTAGCAATCTCGTGCTGCCACCACCTCCATGTTCTGACGGCTTACCGCCTCTTTCCCCTGGATAAAAATTCAGAATGTAGGCCTATAGGAGTGGGGGAAATGCTGAGGTGGATCATTGGATAATGCAAAATGGAGGTGGTAAATGATGATGTCAGGGCAGATGGAGGGAACCTGCAAGTATGTGCTGGCCACCAGGCTGGAGGGGAAGCTGCCATTCACTCCACGAGAAAGGTATTTGAGCAGCGTGATTGTGAGGCAGTACTTCTGGTCGACGCTTCCAACGTATTCAACATACTCAACCGCAAGGCTACACTGCACAGCATCAAGATCAAGTGTCCAAGCTTTGCAATGTATGTTGAAAACACCTACAGGAATCTATCAGACCTCTTTATAACAAGCTTCAAGGCCCTAAGAGGAGATACCACCATACAGTCAACTGAGGGAACAACACAGGGGGACCTGTCGCCATGGCAATGTACGCACTAGGCCTGTCTGTGCTCCAACATACAATAAAATATGAAACAACCGAGGTCAAGCAAGTGGCATACGCTGATGACCTTACAGGAGCAGGAAAAGTAGAGGACATCAAAAAGTGGTGGGACCTGGTAACATCACGAGGTCGACAAATAGGGTACCACCCAAACGCCAGCAAGTCATTTCCTCATTGTGAAGCCAGAACACTATGAACGGGCAATGGAGGTGTTCGGTGGAAGTGAGGTCAAAATAACAAAGGACGGCCAAAGACATCTAGCTGCGGTAATTGGCACTACGAACATCAAGACCAAGTAAGTAACGGGAAAGGTGAATGAGTGGGTGAAGGAAATCCAAGCTCTGTCTGATATTGCTAACACAGAGCCACATGCGGCGTTTGCGGCATTCAGCCATGGAGTCAAGCATCGCTGGAATTTCTTGATGCGCACTATCCCTGATATCGGACCCCTCCTCCGCCCTCTATAAGAAGCCAACAAGATTGCTTTTATCCAAACATTAGTGAAAACCCCTTATTTAACCCCGGCAGAAAGGTCACTCCTTGCACTACCACCGAGACTAGGAGGAATGGGATTGACTAATCCAGTGGAGCTGCCGCTACAGAACATCAGAACTCTGTCAAGCTCACGGCAGCCCTCACTGCACACATAATAGCTCAGAATGCAGCAAGTCAGGTGGATACCAACGAATTAAACAAGATTCGACGGTCCATTACGACAGAACGGCAGCACACCCAAAATGATAAATTGCAACAACTGCTGGAGCAATTGCCAGAGAACTTGAAGAAAAAATAGCTATAGCGCAGGAGGTGGGCGCCTCGAACTGGCTAACAACGTTACCGACAAGGGCAAAAGGCTTCATCCTTAATAACAAGAATTCACAGATGTCATTGCTCTAAGGAACGGTAGGCCAGAAGAAGGTTTGCCCTCCCAATGCATGTGTGGCTGTTCCTATGACGTCGACCACGCCATGGTGTGCAAGAAAGGTGGCTTCATATGCATGAAGCATGACGAAGTAAGGGATCCCACAGCAAGTTTATTGAAGGAAATCTGCCACGAAGTCATGGTGGAACCGCCCCTCCTTCCATTGGACGGTGAGAACCTCTGCCACAGGACTTCAAACACATCCAACGAAGCCCGTGTGGTCGACAGTGCTCGAGGATTCTGGACGCTACTTATGTATTAGGATATTTAATTTTAAAGTAACAAAATGGCGGCTTAGGTGTGGCTATTGGGGGTGGCTGGCGGCCATTTAAAAAAAAGTAGTAGTAGTAGTAGTAGTAGTAGTAGTAATTGTAGTAATTCTATACAAAACACGAAAAACACACCGCATGTGTTATAGGCAAGAATTTTAAGGCTCTCTAAGTCTAACCCATCCAGGGAATAATGTTCACGATACAGCATTAAACATGAGTTCGTGCATTCTTCATCATTCCTAAGAGAAATATACACAGGAAGAGACGCTTTCTCCAAGTCTGTGCGTCCCGGGAACTGTAAGAAGGTTAACTCAAAAACACATTCTAATGGAGCGTACCGGAGCTCTGTAGATGGATGTAATATATTGAGATCTAACCTCCCTACCCCCTAACCCTAACATCTCCACCCACCCCCATCCTCGTCTTTCTTCCTCCATCCCTCTGTCTTCTCCTTCTCTCCTCCTATCCTCTTCTTCCTTCCTATCTCCCCCACCATCTTATTTCTTCCTATCTCCCTCATCATCTTCTTCCTCCCTCCTCCTATCACCTTCTTCCTTCCTATCTCCCTCATCATCTTCTTCCTCCCTCCTCCTATCATCTTCTTCCTTCCTATCTCCCCTATCATCTTCTTCCTTCCTCTTCCTATCATCTTCTTCCTTCCTATCTCCCCTATCATCTTCTTCCTTCCTCTTCCTATCATCTTCTTCCTTCCTATCTCCCCCACCATCTTATTTCTTCCCTATCTCCCTCATCATCTTCTTCCTCCCTCCTCTATCATCTTCTTCCTTCCCTCTCCCTCATCATCTTCTTCCTCCTCCTCTATCATCTTCTTCCTTCCAATCTTCTTCCTTCCTCTCCATCATCTTCTTCCTCCCTCCTCCTATCACCTTCTTCCTTCCTATCTCCCCCATCATCTTCTTTCTTCCTATCTCCCCTATCATCTTCTTCTTTCCTCTTCCTATCATCTTCTTCCTTCCTATCTCCCCTATCATCTTCTTCCTTCCTCTTCCTATCATCTTTTTCCTTCCTATCTCCCCCATCATCTTGATCCTCCCTCCTCCTATCATTTTCTTCCTTCCTATCTCCCCTATCATCTTCTTCCTTCCTCTTCCTATCATCTTCTTCCTTCCGCTCTCCTCCCATCGTCTTCTTCCTTCTCACACACACAGTTCCATCTCACAATACTGATAGACTAGAGTGAGTAATAAGTAACCTTTTTATGACCATCAGGACTTGCCCGCTTCTCCTCTACCTCACCCCTCCCCTCCCCTCACCCCTCCCTCCCCTCACCCCTACTCCCTCCCCTCACCTCCCCCCTCACCCCCTACTCCCACCCCCTCACCCCCTCCCTCCCTCACCTCCCTCCCCTCCCCCTCTCCTCCCTCCCTCTCCCTCCCTCCCTCCCCTCACCCCTCCCTCCCCCCCCCCCTCCCTCCCCTCCCCCTCCCTCCTCCACCCCTCCCTCCCTCCCTCCCACCTCCCTCCCCTCCCCCCCTCCCCCTCCCCCTCCCCCCTCCCCCCTCCCCTCCCACCCCTCCCCCCCCCTCCCCTCACCCCTCCCTCCCCTCTTCCCCTCCCCTCACCCCCCCTCCCCTCCCCTCTCCCCCTCACCCCTACTCCTCCCTCCCCTCTCCCTCCCCTCCCTCCCCCCCTCCCTCCCCCTCCCTCCCCTCCCACCTCCCCACCCCTCCCTCACCCCCCTACCCCTCCTCCTCCCCTTACCACACCTCCCTCCCCCTCACCCCTCCCCTCACCCCCTTCCCTCCCTCCCCTCACCCTCCCCTCACCTCCCTCCCTCACCCCTTCACTCCCCTCCCCTCCCTCACTCCCTCCCTCACCTCCCTCCCCCTCCCTCCCCTCCCACCCCCTCCCTCCTCCCCCTCCTCCCCCTCACCCCTCCCTCCCCCCCACCCCTACTCCCTCCCCTCACCCCCCTCCCTCCCCTCACCCCTCACCCCCTCCCCCCTCCCCCTCCCCTCCTCCCTCCCCTCCCCACTCCCCTCCCTCCCCTCCCATCCTCCCTCCCCTCCCCCCCCCCCTACCTCCTCCTCCCCTCCCTCACCTCCCCTCCCCTCTCCTCCCCTCACCCCTGCTCCCTCCCCTCACTACACCCCCCCCCCTCACCCCTCCACTCCCTCACCCCCTACTCCCTCCCCTCACCCCCTACTCCCCCCCTCACCCCTCCTCCCCTCACCTCCTACCCCCCCCCCCCACTCCCCCCACCCCTCCCTCCTCTTTCTCTCCTCCTTGCCCCTCCTTTCCCTCCCCTCCCCTGCTCCCTCCTTACCCCCTCCCCCCCTCACCCCTCTCCCTCCTCCCCTTGCCCCTCCCCCCCTCACCCCCCTACTCCCTCCTCCCCCCCCCTCACCCTCCCTCACCCCCTCCCCTCCCCTCACCCCCTCCCCCACCCCTCCCCCCCTCCACCCCCTACTCCCCCTCACCCCTCCCTCCCCTCACCCCTCCCCTCCCCCCCTCCCCCTCCCCCCTCCCTCCCCTCCCCTCCCCTCCCCTCCCTCCCTCCCTCACCCCCCTCCCCCTCACCCCCTCCCCTCACCCTCCCTCCCCTCCCTTACCCCTCCCCCTCACCCCTCCCCTCCCCTCACCTCTCCTCCCCCCCCTCCCCCCTCTCCCTCCCTCCCTCCACCCCCTCTCCCTCCCCTCACCCTCCCCCTCCCCTCCCCTCCCCCCCCTCCCTCCTTCCCTTACTCCCCCCCTTGCCCCCCCCTCCCCTCCCCTCCTTCTCCCCCCTTACCCCCCTCCCCCCTCACCCCTCCGTCCCCCTTCACCCCCTCTCCCTCCTTCCCTCCCACTCCCCCCCCTCACCCCCCTACCCCCTCATACCCTCCCCCCACCCCCTCCTCCCTCACCTCCTCCTCCCCACTCCCCCTCACCCCCTACTCCCTCCCCCCACCCCCCTCCCCCCTACCCCTCCCTTACCCCCTCCCCTCACCTCTCCCTCACCTCTCCCTCCCTTGCCCCCCTCCCCCCTCCTTACCCCTCCCCTTCACCCCTACCCCTCCTTACCCCCACCCTCCCCCCCCTCCCCCCCTCACCCCTCCTCCCCCTCACCCCCTCTCCCTCCCTCACCCCTCCCCCATCCCCACTCCCCCTCCCCTCTCCTTTACCCTCTCTCCTCACCCCTCCCCCCTCCTACCCCTCCCTTGCCCCCTCCCTTCCTCCTCCCCTCACTCTCCCTCCTTGCCCCTCTTCTCTCCCTTCACCCCCTACTCCTCCCCTTACCCCCTCCCCCTCACCCTCCCATCCTCCCCCTCCCCCTCCCTCTCCTTCCCCCTCTCCCCCTTACCCCCCCCTCCCCCCCCCTCACCCCCCTACCCCCTCCCCTCACCCCTCTCTCCCTTCACCCCCCTCCTCCCCCCCACTCCCCCACCTTTACCCCCCTCCCCCTCACCCTCCCTCCCTCCCCCTCTCTCCCTCCCCTTCGCCACCCCCTCTCCTCCCTTACCCCCTCCCCTTACACCCCTCCCCCCTCCCCCTCCTCCCTTCACCCCCTCTCCCCCCTCCCCTACCCCTCCTTACCCCCCACTCCCCCCCTCACCCCTCTCCCTTCCCCCCCCTACTCCCTCCCTCACCCCTCTCCCTCCCTTACCCCCCCTCCCCCCCCCTCACCCCTCTCCCCTCCCCCTCCCCACCCCCTCTCTCCTCACCCCTGCTCCTCCCTCCCCCTACCCCCTCCTCCCCCCTCACCCCCTGCCCTCTCTCCCCCCTACTCCCTTTCTCCCCTCCCTCCCCCCCCCCTCCTTTCACCCCTCTCTCCCTTCACCCCCCTCCCTCCTCCCCCCCTCCCTCCTCACCCCCCCTACTCCTCCCCTCAACTTTTAAAAATCATAAGGGCCCTTCCCTATATACTGTGTGTACACGTCTGTTTATATATATATATATATATATATATATATATATATATATATATATATATATATATATATATATATATACTGTGTACATAAATTACATATATTTTTCAAAGTTTTGTGTTAAATATTGTTCTTCCTTCCTACATCTTCAACCCTTCAGAGTGTAAATTACAGTCACTTGATTACAGCGCACTGCGGCTGATTACACGCACACACACACACAACACACACACATACACACACACACACACACACACACACACACACAGTGCCTGACACCCTGGAGCTGTAACAACCTGTGGCACTCACCCAGAGTTATTTCATGCGTCTTTAAACATTGCACCTGAAAGTGACGTCTTCTTTCACTCTCAGTCAATGCTCTTGTAGTGGGAGCATTTCCGTGGTCTCAGTAAGGTGTCAATGCTCTTGTAGTGGGAGGTCATTTGTCCGTGGTCTCATCACATACTAAAAGTACCTTGAGTTTATAATGCCCCCCACGCCAAAACGGAAGCGGTTAGAGACGTAAAACTTTACACACATATCACATGGGTACCCAGGTTGTGCAATACACCTTAGTATTACTAATGACCACGGACCCCTGGTGGTCTGGGCAAGAACCAAAAATCTTCCCCGACTGAGATATCATCACGGCGTATTTGTAAACTTTCTTCCCGTCGACGCTGGCAGTTACCTTGTTGCTGACGTGACGGGAGGAGCCTGCTCTCTCTCTCTCTCTCTCTCTCTCTCTCTCTCTCTCTCTCTCTCTCTCTCTCTCTCTCTGCTACAGCCCACTATCTTACCGTCCATCCTCTTCCTCTTCCTTCTCCCGGGACATCCTAAGACTGGCCGGAGCCTCGATTTCGATAAAGTCGTCGCCTTCCTCTGTCTCCTCCTCCTCTCACCTTCCCCCTTCTTTCCTCCTTTCTCTCACCTTCCCCCTTCTTTCCTCCTTCTCTCACCTTCCCCCTTCTTTCCTCCTTTCTCTCACCTTCCCCCTTCCTCTCATCTCCCCCCCCCCTCATCAGGCTCCTTCGTATAAATATTATGGCCATAATATCTAAAAATTAATTTCATAGTAGACTCACACCTGTATTGACGCAGAACTATATTGACGCAGCACTATATTGACGCAGTATTATATTGACGCAGAACTATATTGACGCAGTACTATATTAACGCAGAACTACATTGACGCAGAACTATATTGACGCAGCACTATATTGACGCAGAACTATATTGGCGCAACACTATATTGACGCAGAACTACATTGACGTATAACTATATTGTCGCAGTACAATATTGACGCAGAACTATATTGATGCAATACTATATTGACGCAGTACTATATTGAAACAGAACTACATTGACCATCATCACCACATCATCCTCACCATACCTTCACCATCCTCACCACACTTTCACCATACCCACTACACCATTACCATCCTCACCACAACTTCACTATACCCACCACACCATCACCATCCTCATCACACCATCACCATCCTCACCACACCATCACCATCCTCACCACACCAACACCCACCACACTCACCACGCTATCACCATCCTCACCACACCATCACCATCCTCACCACGCCAACACCATCTTCACCACACCATCACCATCCTCACCACACCATCACCATCTCTCACCACACCATCCTCAGCACACACCAGAACCATCCTCACCACACCAGAACCATCCTCACCACACTTCACCACACCCACTACACCATTACCATCCTCACCACAACTTCTTTATCACCACACCATCACCATCCCACACCACCCACACCACACCACACCACCACCTCACCCACACCATCACCATCCCCACCACACCATCACCATCCTCACCACCTTCACCATACCCACCACACCATTACTATCCTCCACCATCATCATCCCTCACCACACCATCACCATCACCCACCACACCATCACCATCCTCACCACCACCATCACCATCCACACCACACCATCCCTCAGCACACCATCACCATCCTCACCACACCATCACCATCCTCACCACACCAGCACCATCCTCACCACACCAGCACCATACCCACCACACTTTTTACCATCCTCATCACGATCACTATCCCCACCACACAGCACGCATACCCTCTTTTATACCATCACACCCACCATCAACCATCCTCACCACACCATCAACCATCCTCACCACACCATCAACCATCGCCATCTCACACCAAACCATCAACCATCCTCACCACACAATCAACCATCCTCACCAAACCATCAACCATCCTCACACACCACCATCAACCATCCTCACCACACCATCAAACCATCCACCTCAACCACATCCTCACCAAACTATCAACCATCCTCACCAAACCATCAACCATCCTCACTCACTCACCACACAATCAACCATCCTCATCACACCATCAGCCATCCTCACCACACCACACCATCACCATCCTCACCACAATACACCATGACCATCCTCACCACACCATCACCATCCTCACCATCCTCACCACATCACCACACCCACCATCCTCACCCACCATCACAATCCCCACCACACCTCCTCACCACACCATCACCACACCATCACCATCCTCACCATCCTCACCACACCACCATCCTCACCACACCAACACCATCCTCACCACACCCTCACCATCCTCACCACCACACCATCACCATCCTCACCACCAACACCATCCTCACCACACCATCACAATCTCACCTAACACCCACCATCCTCACCACACACCATCCTCACCACCATCACCACACCATCACCATCCTCACCATCCTCACCACACCATCACCATCCTCACCACCACACCCACCATCCCACCACACCATCACCATCACCATCCTCACCACAATACACCATCACCATCCCCACCACACCATCACATCCTCACCATCACCATCCTCCTCACCATCACCATCACCATCACCATCACCACACCATCCTCCTCACCACACCACATCCATCACTAGCCTCACCACACCATCACAATCCTCACCCACCACCATCACCATCACCATCCTCACTCAATACACCACCATCCTCACCACACTATCACCATCCTCACCACACCATCACCATCCTCACCACACCATCACCATCCTCACCACACCATCACCATCCTCACCACAATACACCACCATCCTCACCACACCATCACCATCCTCACCACACCACACCATCACCATCCTCACCACACCATCACCATCCTCACCACACCACACCATCACCATCCTTGTTTGAGCCAGGGTTTGACATCAAACTATCTCACTTGTTAACACTTGCCTGAATGAGTGTAGAGTAGTCGCTGGTACCTTTGATGAAGCTGGGTGAGATAATAGGTAGTCTCACGGCGTGTCACCTTTGATACAGTCGTAGTTTTGAGTCGTTGAGTTGAGTCGTTGAGTCGTCCAAGCCCACCTGGGTTACACTTGTAATTATCTTAGCTTGTACGTATACACAAGTGTACACGGGTTCTGTTATCTTCATTTGTGGTTCCTTGGTTTAATGTAAACACACTTGGTGATTTTCTAGTTATATTGGATACTCTGGTAGTTACAGAATTGTTTGTTGACAGACTACTGAGCATTAGCTATTAGCTTGTAATTAGCTGATATAATTAGAGAGAGATACAGCCTTGGGAGCTATGCTCACGACACGTCTCTTTAGTACGGTGTCTGGCTGTGAACTGGAGAACTGTGTGAAACAGTGAACTAGGCGAACCTCTCTCTGTCTGCTTGTAAGGGGGTATGTAATCTATACGTCAACACAGAGATAAGAGGCTACACTCCACAGGCCTACTCTCACGGAGGCCTGGGGACATATATTTATGGGTTGTAACCTGAATCTGTGTGAAACTACAAATGTTTATGTGTGCTGTCCACCCTAGGAGGTGTGACAGAACAAATGCTTATGTAGCTTTATGCTCAATAGTCTGGGTAATAGAATGTATATAATGAATATATGTCCTTAGCCCATATTTATATAATACTGATTGATAGGGGCAAGAACATCCTCACCACACCATCACCATCCTCATCACACCATCACCATCCTCACCACACCACACCATCCTCACCACACCAACACCATCCTCACCCCACCGTCACAATACTCACCTCACCACACCATCACCATCCTCACCACACCACCATCTGTCTCACCAAACCACCATCTGCATCCTCACCACACCATCCCCACCATCCTCACCACACCATCACCATCCTCACCACACCATCACCATCCTCACCACACCCACACCATCACCATCCTCACCACATCTACATCCTCACCACGACACCATCCTCACCACACACCATCCTCACCACACCATCACAATCCTCACACACACACCATCGCCATCCTGCACACATCACAGTCCTCACCATACCATAACATCATCACCACACAATCACCCATCCTCACCACACCATCACAATCCTCACCCACACCACACACACCATCACCATCCTCCTCACACCACCATCCCCAATCCTCACCTCACCACCATCTTGTCCTGTCTCCTCGGCACTCCATCACAATCATCACCACACACCACACCATCCTGCATCCTCACCCACACCATCACCATCCTCACCTCACCATCACCATCCTCACCACCACACCATCACAATCATCACCCACACCACCATCACCATCACCACACACCACCATCTGATCCTCACCTCACCACACACCATCCCACAATCCTCACCCACACCACCTCACCATCCTCCACCTGTCCACAATCCTCCCACCACACCACACCAACACCATCCTTACCCACCATCCTCACCTCACCATCACTATTCTCCCACCACACCAACACCATCCTCACCACACCATCACAATCCCTCCCATACCATCACCACACCACACCATCCCCTCTTACACCTACCATCCTCCTCACCATACCATCACCATCCTCTCACACCAACACATCCTCACCACACCATCACAATCACTCACCTAACTTTCCAACACCATCCTCACCACACCCTCCCACCATCCTCACCTCCACCACACCATCTGATCACCACCACACCCTCACCATCAACCAAAGCCCTCACACACCATCATGATCCTCACCCACACTACCATCAGCAATCCTCACCACACCAACACCATCCTCACCACACCATCCTCACCAACCATCCTCACCTCACCACACCATTACCATCCTCACCACACCATCACCATCCTCACTATCACCATCAAACACTATACCACTCATGAAGGTTCCAAGTGTTCCCTGAAGAAGGCAGTGATGGGTAAGGAAACACCGGGTAACACTGAAGTCCATTTATTAACGGATAGGAGAAATACAAGTAGTGACTAGCGTGTGCCATGCACGGCTCACAGAGTCAGACTGAGACTGCCTTGCCATATGGCAGCCTCGGGGCAATGTTGCCACATAACACGTGCAGTGTTGCCACGTAATTACATATATAAATGTTACTCGGCACAGTAGCTTATATACAAGGTTGCTACCCGGCACAGTAGCTTAGATACATAACCTACAAATCACACCCAACATAAACTTCCACTCTTCATTTCATATTCGTTATGGTTAAAATGCATCAGACTTTTTCTCACAATTTTAAAACTCGAGAAATTTACGGACGGAAGAACGGACGGACGGGCGGACGGACGGACGAACGGACGAACGGACGGAAAGTATCACACGATAAAAGTTTAATGCCAGATATCCCCCCCCCCCCCCAAAAAAAAGATAACGTGACTTTTATATCTGTTAAGTGGCGCCTTTTGGGGGTGAAATTTTATTTATCTCATTAAAGTTTTTTATTTTTCTTCTATGTTCATTTTATCTATCTACGTGTGGTATAATAATAATAATAATAATAATAATAATAATAATAATAATAATAACCAAACTATAAAAAAACAATAATAATAAATGCTCAATCTTGACAAACCTTACAACTCAACACCCCCCTCCCCTCCCAAAAATAAATAAACAAAATAAAAAATCATCCTTAAAACGACCTAAAACATCAAACACAATAGCGCTCAGTGTTTGTTTTTCAAGTTGTAAATAGCAGGAGCAGTAACTCAAGTTTTTGTGTTTTGGAGGAGAGGAGAGAGAGACGAGGGAAAGAAAAAGTGTTCTTGGCGTGTAGAAATAAAACACAAAATACGGTGTTTCAAGCGTTCTTTTGGTCACTGGGTCCGTTGTTTGTTTCCGTTTTTTAATGAGTTTGAGGATATACGAGTCTGTTGGTAAAGTGTGTGTGTGTGTGTGTGTGTGTGTGTGTGTGTGTTTAATGGTCAAAAGTCAGTGAATATGCAGACCAGCGTGCGTGCGTGCGTGTGTGTGTGTGTGTGTGTGTGTGTGTGTGTGTGTGTGTGTGTGTGTGTGTGTGTGTGTGTGTGTGTGTTTGCGTGTTTATGTGTGTGTGTGTGTGTTTGTTTTGCGTGTGTGTGTGTGTGTGTGTGTGTGTGTGTGTGTGTGTGTGTGTGTGTGTGTGTGTAATAATAATAATAATTAAAGATTTATTGAAAAAGTTCTGCAGCCTGAAGGCTGAAAATATACATTGGACATAAATGACTTATTACATTGGTGGTTTGTAGCCTTTATTAGAGAAAGGTAAAGGAACCTACAGTGAACATACAGATTAATGTTTACAGTGGAGGTCACGTAGATTATGTGCGCTGAGGTGTTGAACAGCTACACGTAGTGTAGTAATTCCCTCACAGATGGTGTTAGGAGGGACCTCACGTGGTGTAGTAATTCCCTCACAGATGGTGTTAGGAGGGACCTCACGTGGTGTAGTAGTTCCCTCACAGATGGTGTTATGAGGGGCACCATGTGGTGTAGTAGTTCCCTCACAGATGGTGTTATGAGGGGCACCATGTGGTGTAGTAATTCCCTCACAGATGGTGTTATGAGGGGCCTCACGTGGTGTAGTAAATCCCTCACAGATGGTGTTAAGAGGGACTTCATATGGTGTAGTAATTCCCTCACAGATGGTGTTATGAGGGGCCTCACGTGGTGTACGAATTCCCTCACAGATGGTGTTATGAGGGGCTGACGTGGTGTGCAGATTCCCTCACAGATGGTTTTATGAGGGCCTCACGTGGTGTACGAATTCCCTTAGATGGTGTTATGAGGGGCTCACGTGGTGTACGAATTCCCTCACAGATGGTGTTATGAGGGGCCTCACGTGGCAATTCCCTTACAGATGGTGTTATGAGGGGCCTGACGTGGTGTACGAATTCCCTCACAGATGGTGCTATGAAAGATGTCTGCGACCCTAGAGAGAATGTGACAACTGTTACAGGAGTTATGAAAATACTTAAAATGAGTTCCGGAAAAGCACTATAAAAACAAAAACTTTAAGGCCTGGTAATATTTGGACATCCATATACACAAAAATAAAACATTTTATAATTTTAACATAAACAATATAAATGACATAAGATAGTCTGGATGTAATGACAAAATTCAGTAACATAATAACTAAAAAGCTAATTTAATCTACTATTGCATCTCCTAAAACACTTGCAATGTAGTAAAACAAAACTACTTTAAAAAATTAACCTTTCTTGCATTTTCCAGGCTCTTTTATCAGTTTATGATAGCACAGACTACTACCAGTTCCTTTTCGAAGGAGAGCGAAGCCAGATCACTCAACCTCTCTTGAGATAGTTATCCTTAGATACCTTTTCATCAATTTGGGTTTAGAAAATCTTGGCTCCCCTGATACCACTGTGACTGTCAACAAAATCCTATACGTTATTTCTGCTTCAGGAAAGGAACCATTGAGAGATTTTAGAAACTGAAGGACATGAAGTGCATTTTTTGTTTCTTTGGGATTGAGTTCTCGGAGAATTGTACTCAAAACTCTGAAAGCAACTCGGCTTTCTCAATGTCGTGAGAATTTACAACACCCAACGACTTGTCCAAAGCAGAATTGTGCTCAGCTAGGTACTGCACAGCTGCTAGAACCGGTCACCAACGTGTATCTATGGTATTCATTGAACACAACCTTGTTTTCACTTCCATGCATTTGGTTAAGTTGAACAAGTGTTCATGTGATGACTCTGAATTTAGTCATTCATTAAAATGCTTCCAATGAGCAGAGCCTTCGTATACTAGCTTATGTGTCGTATTTAAACTGTATAATTACAAACCACGAGGCAAGGCCTTGGAAGAATAGAGCCTGGGGAGGCCACCCCCTTGGGACACCCCACACACACACTCACTCACAGAGGCTAAGATCCCATCCCTAAGCATTACAGTACCCGCAAATAAAACCCTTTACCCTGAAGTTAAGGTCATAGTATTTCCCATTTACCATGAAAGGGGAAAGGGGTAGTTTTATTGTACCTCGTGAGGGGAAACAACTCATGACACGACTGAGGGGAGTTTCCTCTCACTCAGGGTTATATCTTTTATGTTATTGTTATGTACATTTTTCCCCTTTCAGAGCGTGTAGTATGAAACGT
>NW_024723541.1:6531341-6542734 GCF_018991925.1 Homarus americanus
GGACGTTTCCCTCCTCGTATGACACTAGACCCCGTCAACTGTCCTGAGAAGTTTAGTCGGATTTATATATTTATATTTTGACGCTGTTACCAAGTTAATATGTACGATTTTAATATATTTATGTATTTATGTATTATTTTCGTGTATACTGTACACTCTTGAGGGTACAAAACTTAAAATAAATGGAGGAAGAAATTATTAGCAAAAGTGTCCAGGGTTAGTGTAGACGGCAACGCGGGAGGGACGAGGGAAACACACACACTGGTCTCCATCCTACGAGTCAGCTGGCTTCTGTGACCACTAATCACAAGTTCTGCCAGTGATGGCGACCAGAGACACTGACACTTCCATCTCTATGTTTACCTACAGCTGGTGCCATGGGTCAGAAGAAAGTGTCTAAATATCTAAATGCTGTAGTCTCTGTTGAAATTCGTCGCTATATATATATATATATATATATATATATATATATATATATATATATATATATATATATATATATATATATATATATATATATATATATATATATACACGCCAGACCTTACGTGAATCAATTGGATATATTCTCGATAATGTCCAACTGAGGGAAAAATCGATTCCTGGGTCAGCAATCCCAAAAATTCTTACGATAAATGTCCCACAGATAGATAAGATAACTCACCTTAAACATCGTCCCAAAATAACAATACAGTTATCCTGAAGCTCTACCTTAACTAGACCTACAACCAGTTAACATCGACCAAAATACACAGTAGGCCTACTATACGAGTACTGTGCCTTACCTCTATCTGACGATGTGCGCGAACGTATCAGGTGAAGGTGACAACGTGACAACTCAGCATATATTTTGATGTTGTTTTTGAGCGTTAATGTTGGCGTTGATTTACATGTTACTAGGAGGTGAGGTGTGATCCCAGGGTTGGCTTGAGGTGATCCCAGGTGGTGTGATCCCAGGGTTGGCTTGAGGTGAGGTGTGATCCCAGGGGTTGGCTTGAGGTGAGGTGTGATCCCAGGGCTGGCTTGAGGTGAGGTGTGATCCCAGGCTTGAGGTGTGATCCCAGGGTTGGCTTGAGGTGAGGTGTGATCCCAGGGTTGGCTTTGAAGTGTGAAGGTGTGATCCCAGGGTTGGCTTGAGGTGAGGTGTGATCCCAGGGCTGGCTTGAGGTGATCCCAGGCTTGAGGTGTGATCCCAGGGCTGGCTTGAGGTGGTGTGATCCCAGGGTTGGCTTGAGGTGAAGTGTGATCCCAGGGTTGGCTTGAGGTGAGGTGATCCCAGGTGAGGTGTGATCCCAGGGTTGGCTTGAGGTGAGGTGTGATCCCAGGGCTTGAGGTGAGGTGTGATCCCAGGGTTGGCTTGAGGTGAGGTGTGATCCCAGGGTTGGCCTTGAGGTGAGGTGGGTGATCCCAGGGTTGGCGAGGTGAGGGTGATGGCTGGCGTGATCCCAGGGCTGGCTTGAGGTGAGGTGTGATCCCAGGGTTGGCTTTGAGGTGTGATCCCAGGCTTGAGGTGTGATCCCAGGGTTGGCTTGAGGTGAGGTGTGATCCCAGGGTTGGCTTTGAGGTGAGGTGTGATCCCAGGTTGGCTTGAGGTGAGGTGTGATCCCAGGGCTGGCTTGAGGTGAGGTGTGATCCCAGGGCTTTGAGGTGAGGCTTGAGGTGAGGTGTGATCCCAGGTTGGCTTGAGGTGAGGTGTGATCCCAGGTGGCTGGCTTGAGGTGAGGTGTGATCCCAGGTTGGCTGGGAGGTGTGATCCCAGGGCTGGCTTGAGGTGAGGTGTGATCCCAGGGTTGGCTTGAGGTGAGGTGTGATCCCAGGGTTGGCTTGAGGTGGAGGTGTGATCCCAGGGCTGGCTTGAGGTGAGGTGTGATCCCAGGGTTGGCTTGAGGGGTGTGATCCCAGGCTGCTCGGAGGTGGGGTGTGATCCCAGGGTTGGCTTGAGGTGAGGTGTGATCCCAGGGTTGGCTTGAGGTGAAGTGTGATCCCAGGGTTGGCTTGAGGTGAGGTGTGATCCTAGGGTTGGCTTGAGGTGAGGTGTGATCCCAGGGTTGCTCGGAGGTGAGCTGTGACCCCAGAACGTTACCCCAGAAGATCAAGTCGCCGATATGAACCCCAACAGATGACAACACAGAAAGTACAACACACTGGAATCCAATTGTGTGAGGCAATAAACAGCTGTTGTAGGCTCGTTGGTCATGTTGGTATAATATTTATATACCTGCACTGTCTATATACATGGTCAACTGTATACCTGCACTGTCTATATACATGGTCAACTGTATACCTGCACTGTCTATATACATGGTGAACTGTATACCTGCACTGTCTATATACATGCTCAACTGTATACCTGCACTGTCTATATACATGGTGAACTGTATACCTGCACTGTCTATATACATGGTCAACTGTATACCTGCACTGTCTATATACATGCTCAACTGTATACCTGCACTGTCTATATACATGGTGAACTGTATACCTGCACTGTCTATATACATGGTGAACTGTAAACCTGCACTGTCTATATACATGGTCAACTGTAAACCTGCACTGTCTATATACATGGTGAACTGTAAACCTGCACTGTCTATATACATGGTCAACTGTATACCTGCACTGTCTATATACATGGTCAACTGTATACCTGTACTGTCTATATACATGCTGAACTGTATACCTGCACTGTCTATATACATGCTGAACTGTAAACCTGCACTGTCTATATACATGGTGAACTGTAAACCTGCACTGTCTATATACATGGTCAACTGTATACCTGTACTGTCTATATACATGCTTAACTGTATACCTGCACTGTCTATATACATGGTGAACTGTATACCTGTACTGTCTATATACATGGTGAACTGTATACCTGTACTGTCTTTATACATGGTGAACTGTATACCTGTACTGTCTATATACATGGTGAACTGTATACCTGTACTGTCTTTATACATGGTGAACTGTATACCTGCACTGTCTATATACATGGTGAACTGTATACCTGCACTGTCTATATACATGGTGAACTGTATACCTGTACTGTCTATATACATGGTGAACTGTATACCTGTACTGTCTTTATACATGGTGAACTGTATACCTGTACTGTCTATATACATGGTGAACTGTATACCTGTACTGTCTATATACATGGTGAACTGTATACCTGCACTGTCTATATACATGGTGAACTGTATACCTGCACTGTTATATACATGGTGAACTGTATACCTGTACTGTCTATATACATGGTGAACTGTATACCTGTACTGTCTTTATACATGGTGAACTGTATACCTGTACTGTCTATATACATGGTGAACTGTATACCTGTACTGTCTTTATACATGGTGAACTGTATACCTGCACTGTCTTTATACATGGTCAACTGTATACCTGCACTGTCTTTATACATGGTCAACTGTATACCTGCACTGTCTTTATACATGGTCAACTGTATACCTGTACTGTCTATATACATGGTGAACTGTATACCTGTACTGTCTTTATACATGGTGAACTGTATACGTGTACTGTCTTTATACATGCTTAACTGTATACCTGCACTGTCTTTATACATGGTGAACTGTATACCTGCACTGTCTTTATACATGGTCAACTGTATACCTGCACTGTCTATATACATGGTCAACTGTATACCTGCACTGTCTATATACATGGTCAACTGTATACCTGCACTGTCTATATACATGCTTAACTGTATACCTGCACTGTCTATATACATGGTGAACTGTATATACCTGCACTGTCTTTATACATGGTCAACTGTATACCTGCACTGTCTTTATACAAGCTTAACTGTATACCTGCACTGTCTTTATACATGGTCAACTGTACACCTGCACTGTCTTTATACATGGTCAACTGTATACCTGCACTGTCTATATACATGCTTAACTGTATACCTGCACTGTCTATATACATGGTGAACTGTATACCTGCACTGTCTATATACATGCTTAACTGTATACCTGCACTGTCTATATACATGCTTAACTGTATACCTGCACTGTCTATATACATGGTCAACTGTATACCTGTACTGTCTATATACATGGTCAACTGTATACCTGCACTGTCTATATACATGCTTAACTGTATACCTGCACTGTCTATATACATGCTTAACTGTATAACTGCACTGTCTTTATACATGGTCAACTGTATACCTGCACTGTCTATATACATGCTTAACTGTATACCTGCACTGTCTATATACATGCTTAACTGTATACCTGCACTGTCTATATACATGGTGAACTGTATACCTGCACTGTCTATATACATGCTTAACTGTATACCTGCACTGTCTATATACATGCTTAACTGTAGACCTGCACTGTCTATATACATGGTCAACTGTATACCTGCACTGTCTTTATACATGCTGAAGTGTATACCTGCACTGTCTTTATACATGGTCAACTGTATACCTGCACTGTCTTTATACATGGTCAACTGTATACCTGCACTGTCTATATACATGGTCAACTGTATACCTGCACTGTCTTTATACATGGTCAACTGTATACCTGCACTGTCTATATACATGCTTAACTGTATACCTGCACTGTCTTTATACATGGTCAACTGTATACCTGCACTGTCTTTATACATGCTTAACTGTATACCTGCACTGTCTTTATACATGGTCAACTGTATACCTGCACTGTCTTTATACATGGTCAACTGTATACCTGCACTGTCTATATACATGCTTAACTGTATACCTGCACTGTCTATATACATGGTGAACTGTATATACCTGCACTGTCTTTATACATGGTGAACTGTATACCTGCACTGTCTATATACATGCTTAACTGTATACCTGCACTGTCTTTATACATGGTCAACTGTATACCTGCACTGTCTTTATACATGGTCAACTGTATACCTACACTGTCTATATACATGCTTAACTGTATACCTGCACTGTCTTTATACATGGTCAACTGTATACCTGCACTGTCTTTATACATGCTTAACTGTATACCTGCACTGGGTTCATATACATGGTGAACTGTATATACCTGCACCGTCTTTATATTACGGTCAACTGTATACCTGCACTGTCTTTATACATGGTCAACTGTATACCTGCACTGTCTATATACATGCTTAACTGTATACATATACCGTCTATATACATGCTGAACTGTATACCTGCACTGTCTTTATACATGGTCAACTGTATACCTGCACTGTCTATATATACATGGTCAACTGTATACCTGCACTGTCTACAGGCATGCTTAACTGTATACATGTACTGTCTAGTATACATGCTGAACTGTATACCTGCACTGTCTTTATGGGCTACGGTCAACTGTATACCCGCACTGTCTATACATGGTCAACTGTATACCTGCACTGTCTCTTTATACATGGTCAACTGTATACTGTACTCGTCTATATACATGCTTAACTGTATACCTGCACTATATACATGGTCAACTGTATACCCGCACTGTCTATATACATGCTTAACTGTATACCTGCACTGTCTATATACATGGTGAACTGTATATACCTGCACTGTCTTTATACATGGTCAACTGTATACCTGCACTGTCTTTATACATGGTCAACTGTATACCTGCACTGTCTATATACATGCTTAACTGTATACATGTACTGTCTATATACATGCTGAACTGTATACCTGCACTGTCTTTATACATGGTCAACTGTATACCTGCACTGTCTATATACATGGTCAACTGTATACCTGCACTGTCTATATACATGCTTAACTGTATACATGTACTGTCTATATACATGCTGAACTGTATACCTGCACTGTCTTTATACATGGTCAACTGTATACCTGCACTGTCTATATACATGGTCAACTGTATACCTGCACTGTCTTTATACATGGTTAACTGTATACCTGTACTGTCTTTATACATGGTCAACTGTATACCTGCACTGTCTATATACATGGTCAACTGTATACCTGCACTGTCTTTATACATGGTCAACTGTATACCTGCACTGTCTATATACATGCTTAACTGTATACATGTACTGTCTATATACATGGTGAACTGTATACCTGCACTGTCTATATACATGGTCAACTGTATACCTGCACTGTCTATATACATGGTGAACTGTATACCTGCACTGTCTATATACATGCTGAACTGTATACCTGCACTGTCTATATACATGCTGAACTGTATACCTGTACTGTCTATATACATGGTGAACTGTATACCTGCATTGTCTATATGCATGCTGAACTGTATACCTGCACTGTCTATATACATGCTGAACTGTATACCTGTACTGTCTATATACATGCTGAACTGTATACCTGCACTGTCTATATACATGGTGAACTGTATACCTGCACTGTCTATATACATGGTGAACTGTATACCTGCATTGTCTATATACATGGTCAACTGTATACTCCGCACTGTCTTTATACATGCTGAACTGTATACCTGCACTGCCTATATACATGGTCAACTGTATATACCTGCACTGTTCATATACATGGTGAACTGTATACCTGCACCGTCTATATACATGCTGAACTGTATATACAAAAATTTCGTCTATATACATGGTCAACTGTATACCTGCACTGTCTTTATACATGCTGAACTGTATATCACCTGCACTGTCTTTATACATGGTCAACTGTATACCTGCACTGTCTATATACATGGTCAACTGTATACCTGCACTGTCTATATACATGGTCAACTGTATACCTGCACTGTCTATATACATGCTGAACTGTATACCTGCACTGTCTTTATACATGGTCAACTGTATACCTGCACCGTTCATATACACATGCTTAACTTCGTGGCGCATACTGTCTATATACATGAAACTGTATACCTGCAGAAATTGTCTTTATACATGGTCAATCAGGCTACCTGCAATTGTCTATATACATGGTCAACTGCACTCCGCACCGTCTTTTTATATTAGTTAATCGTATACCTGTACTGCCTTATACATGGTCAACTGTATACCTGCACTGTTCATATACACGGTCAACTGTATACCCGCACTGTCTTTATACATGGTTTCTCAACTGTACCTGCACTTGTCTATGTATACATGCTAACTGTATACATGTACTGTCTATATACATGGTGAACTGTATAACGCACCAACTATATACATGGTCAACTGTATACCTGCACTGGGTTCATATACATGGTGAACCGTGTATACCTGCACTGTCTATATACATGCTGAACTGTATACATGTACTGTCTATATACATGCTGAACTGTATACCTGCACTGTCTTTATACATGGTGAACTGTATATACCTGCACTGTCTATATACATGGTCAATCAGAGAGTACCTGCACTGTCTATATATACATAGTGAACTATATACCTGCACTCCGCCTATATACATGTAGAACTGTATATACCGTACTGTCTATATACATGGTCAATCATACTGCACTGTCTATATACATGGTGAACTGTATACCTGCACTGTCTATATACATAGTTATCAACTGTATATACCTCACCGTCTATAATACGTGGTCAATCGTATACCGCACTGTCTTTATACATGCTGAACTGTATACCTGCACTGTCTATATACATGGTCAACTGTATATACCTGCACTGTCTATATAATATGGTGAACTGTATACCTGCACTGTCTATATACATGCTGAACTGTATATATGTACCGTCTACATATTACGGTCAACTGTATACCTGGTAACTGTCTCTTTATATTACGCCGAACCGTATACCCGCACCGTTCCATACATGGTCAACTGTATACCTGCACTGTCTATACATGGTGAACTGTATATACCTGCACCGTCTTTTTATACATGGTGAATCCGTATACCCGCACCGTTCATATACATGGTGAACTGTATACCTGCACCGTCTTTATACATGGTCAATCGTATACCTGCACTGTTCTTTATACATGGTGAACTGCATACCCGCACTGTCTATATACATGCTGAACTGTATATTACGTACCGTCTATATACATGCCGAACCGTATACCCGCACCGTCTATATACATGGTCAACTGTATACCTGCACTGTCTATATACATGCTGAACTGTATATTGTACCGTCTATATACATGCTGAACTGTATACCTGCACTGTCTTTATACACACAACTGTATACCTGTACTGTCTTTATACATGGTGAACTGTATACCTGGCACTGTCTATATACATGGTCAACTGTATACCTTACTGTCTATATATTATAACAACTTCGTATACTCGCACTGTCTATATACATGCTGAACTGTATATACGTACCGTCTATATGGCTACGCTGAACCGTATACCTGCACGGTCTTTATACATAATAACTGCATAATTGTACTGTCTTTTATACATGAACTGTATACCTGCAATTGTCTTTATACATGGTCAACTGTATACCTGCACTGTCTATATACATGGTGAACTGTATACCTGTACTGTCTTTTTATACATGGTGAACTGTATACCTGGGTGTTCTGTCTTTACATGGCCAACTGTATACCTGCACTGGTTCATATTACGGTGAACTGTATACCTGCACTGTCTATATACATGGTGAATGTATACCCGCACTGTCTTTACACATGGTGAACTGTATACCTGCACTGTCTTTATACATGTGTGAACTGTATACCTGTAATTGTCTTTTTATATACATGGTGAACTGTGGCCTGCACTGTCTATATACATGGTGAACTGTATACCTGTAATGTCTTTTATACATGGTGAACTGTATACCTGCACTGTCTATATACATGGTGAACTGTATACCTGCACTGTCTATATAATATGCTGAACTGTATATATGTACTGTCTATATACATGCTGAAATCAGGATACCTGCACTGTCTTTATACATGGTGAACTGTATATACCTGCACTGTCTATATACATGGTCAAATCAGAATGCACTGTCTATATATACATAGTGAACTGTATACCTGCACTGTCTATATACATGGTGAATTGTATATACCTGCACCGTCTATATACATGGTCAACTGTATACCTGCACTGTCTATATACATGGTGAACTGTATACCTGCACTGTCTATATACATGGTAACCGTATACCTGCACTGGGTCTATATACATGGTCAACTGTATATACCTCGCACTGTCTATATACATGGTCAACTGTATAATTATAATTGGTCTTTATACATGCTGAACTGTATACCTGCAGCACTTGTCTATATACATGGTCAATCGTATATACCCACCGTCTATATACATGGTGAACTGCATACCTGCACCGTTTATACATGCTGAACTTGCATGCTACGTAATTGTCTATATACATGGTCAACTGTATACCTGCACTGTCTTTTATACATGCTGAACTGTATACTCGCACTGTCTATATACATGGTCAACTGTATATCTGCACTGTCTATATACACATGGTGAACTGTATATACCTGCACTGTCTTTTTGTATACATGGTGAACTGTATACCTGCACTGTCTATATAAGCGGTGAACTGTATACCCGCACTGCTCCTATACATGGTCAACTGTATACCCGCAATCAGTTCCTTGTATATACGGTCAACTGTATACCTGCACTGTCTATATACATGCTGAACTGTATACATGTACTGTCTATATACATGCTGAAACTGTATAACGTACTGTCTATATACATGGTCAACTGTAGCCTGCACTGTCTATATACATGCTGAACTGTATACATGTACTGTCTATATACATGCTGAACTGTATACCTGCACTGTCTTTTTATACATGGTCAACCGTATACCTGTACTGTCTTTTATATATGGTGAACTGTATACCCGTACCGTCTATATACATGGTCAACTGTATACCTGCACTGTCTATACATATCAACAATAATCAGAGTACCTGCACTGTCTATATACATGCTGAACTGTATACATGTACTGTCTATATACATGAACTGTATAATTGCACTGTCTTATACATGGCTCAACTGTATACCTGTACTGTCTTTATACATGCGAACTGTATACCTGCACTGTCTTTTATACATGGTCAACTGTATGTACCTGCACTGTCTATATACATGGTGAACTGTATACCTGTACTGTCTTTATACATGGTGAACTGTATACCTGTACTGTCTTTTATACATGCACAACTGTATAACCTGCACTGTCTTTGTATACATGGTGAACTGTACACCTGCACTGTCTATATAAGTTATGGTGTGAACTGTATACCCGCACTGTCTTTATACATGGGTGAACTGCATGGCCTGCACTGTCTTTATACATGGTGAACTGTATAATTGCAATTGTCTTTATACATGGTGAATCGTATACTCAATTGTCTATATACATGGTGAACTGTATACCTGTACTGTCTTTTATACATGGGTGAATTGTATACCTGCACTGTCTATATACATGGTGAACTGTATACCTGTACTGTCTTTATACATGGTGAACTGTATACTCAAAATTGTCTTTAGTATACATGGTCAACTGTATACCCGCACTGTCTTTTAAGTACATGGTGAACCGTATACCTGCACTGTCTATACATGGTGAACTGCACCTGCACTGTCTTTATACATGGTCAATAACTGTATACCTGCACTGGTTCTTTATACATGGTGAACTGTATACCTGTACTGTCTTATACATGGTGAACTGTATACCTGCACTGTCTATATACATGCAGAACTGTATACCTGTACTGTCTTTATACATGGTGAACTGTGATACCTGCACTGTCTTATATACATGTGTGAACTGTATACCTGCAATTGTCTTTTATATGCTGTAGAACTGTATACCTGCACTGTCTATATGTTGGCTGGTCAACTGTATACCTGCACTGTCTATATACATGGTCAACTGTATACCTGCACTGTCTATATACATGCTGAACTGTATACATGCATTGCCTATATACATGCTGAACTGTATACACCTGCACTGTCTTTATACACGGTGAACTGCATACCTGCACTGTCTATGCATATATGGTGAACTGTATAATTCTGCACTGTCTTTTATACATGGTCAACTGTATACCTGCACTGTCTATATACATGGTCAACTCTCCGTATACCCGGTACTGTCTATATATTACGGTCAACTGTATACCTGCACCGTCTATATACATGCTGAACTGTATACCTGCACTGTCTTTATACATGCATCAACTGTATACCTGCACCGTCTTTTATACACAGAACTGTATACCGCACTGTCTATATACATGCTGAATCATATACATGTACTGTCTATATACATGAACTGCATACCTGCACTGTCTATATACACATGGTCACTGTATACCTGCACTGTTCATATACACATGGTCAACTGTATACCTGCACTGTCTATATACATGC
>NW_024723541.1:6542834-6662834 GCF_018991925.1 Homarus americanus
GCTACGAACCCCTCCACCCAGAGGGCCATCAACTACCTAATTCAGGACCTAGGTTGGACGTTCGCCTACCTGGATGACCTGGTGGTGGTGTCGGACGGCTGGGACGAACATCTGTGCGTTTGGAATACTGTTCGCACGACTGCAAGACTGGATTCACCATAACCTGGCTAAATCTGCTTTTGCCGGGCCTCAGTGACTTACCTGGGACATAACGTTGGGCATGGTATGGTCAGACCCAAGGACGCAAACGTTAAAGCCATCTTGTCCTTCCCACTCCAAGGACGAGGAAGGAACTCATGCTCTTCCTGGGGATTTGCGGCCACTACCGTCAGTTCTGCAGTACTTCTCCAGCGTGGCAGACCCTCACAGACCTTACCAGTTCTGCGGTCCCTTACATCTGGAACCAGAGGTGCGACCAGTCTTCCACCGCCTCAAAGCCTTCTGCCTCCAATCCTGTAGTCCACCCCCTGACTACACCTTTGCCCCTTCCCATCTGCAAATCGACGCTAGCGTGTCGGAGTGAGGCACGTGCTCCTACAACCCACTCCAACCACTATGCCTCACCCTGTGGCATACTACTCCGCCAAGTTGAAAAAACATCAGACCAACTACTCGACCATAGAAAGGAGGCCATGGCCTGGTGTTGCAATAAAAAAGTTTGAATGTCACTCCAGTTTTGCCCACAAACAACCCTCGTCTTCACCTACCATAACCCACTTACGCTCATCCAAACCAACAAGACCTCCAACCAGCGAATCCTCCGCTGGGCTCTCCTCACCCAGCCCTACAATCTACAAATCCGGCACATAAAGGGGTGACAACATGATTAAGACTCTTATCCGTACCAGTGGAACGCAACATCTACTCTCCAGACGACCAGGTATCACCTTCATACCGCGCCACGAGGTCTTGGAGGTGTTACGAACCCTCCACCCAGCACTACTTAACCACGCCATCTATTGTCTTGATCTACCTACCCAGCTCCACGAGCAACGCCATCTAGGACGACACTGACAGTATGACTCTCAGCTTTTAGTTACCACCTGCTTCCTTCTCCATATCCTGTTGTTGCGTCACTTCCTCCAAGTCTTCTTTGTCAGCTCCAATTCGAGGAGAGCACGGCTCTGGAATGACCACAGGATCATCTATCCTCTAAACCCACAGTGCAGTGACTACCTACCGTCTTCACAACACTAGCCTTACTACCGCCAGCCATCTCAGCTCCTCACTTAAGCATTTGTATTTTATTAAAGCCCCCACGTCCACTTGCTTCAAAATTGTTTTATCATTTAATATGTATATACTGTTAATGTTTAGGTTAGTTTGGTTAAGGTAATTTATAAGCTGAATATTTTTGTTTAGGATTTATAGTACTTTATTATACACAACGAAACTCGTGATCCACTATCTAATCCCTTTTATAGTCCGATTGTCTGTTTGTTTTTTGTTACCTGTTGGGATCTGGGGAAAGTATAACTATATTCTAAATCCCCAACTCGTAACACTTCCAAACCAGGAGAAAATCACAATACACAATCGACACCAGACAAAATTTTAACACAAACAAAGCCTTTTCAATTACCATATAATATGTACTCCTTACAAGCAGTGACCACTACAATTATACTAACACATCAACAAGCCCCATACAGATACACTAATAAAAAAAGACTGAAAGAGTAAAACAGACTAGGACAACCAAAGCACGACTTAGGTAATCACCACCGATTAACCTACAAGGGAAAACAACAGAAGACATAGACCAGAAATGGACACAGATAAACTTAAGCAATAAAAACATCTAACAACAAAACACACTCCCACTTCATACTTAGAACATTACCCAAGAGACTACAAGAAAAGTTAAATTAATCCAGACCATTACAACGAAATAAAACAGGTATATGGAAAGACACGACAGTAACAGATGGCTATACGTCACAGATAGCACTACAGGTAGAGGGTTGGGGGAGGTGAGGTGGGAGGGGGTTAAGAACATAAGAATACATAAGAATGGAGGAAACTGCAGTGGGCCTATTGGCCCATACTGGGCAGTCCCGTTTACACCCAACCCCTATTGCTGATATGAGCATCATAAGAACATAAGAACATAAGAACATAAGAAAGTGGGATACTGCAGGAGGCCGACTGGCCCATACAGGGCAGATCCCTTTCACACCCATCCCAGCACTTCCATGTGCCTATCCAACTTCGTCTTGAAGCTCCCTAGCGTCCCCGATCCTACCTATGTTGGGGGAGGTGAGGTGGTAGTTGAGGTGGTAGGGGGTTGGGGAGGTGGGGGTAGGGGAGGGGTGGTAGGTTGGGGAGGTGAGGTAGGGGTTGGGGAGGAGGTGGCAGGGGGAGGTGGGGAGGAGGTGGTAGGGGGGGGAGGTGAGGTGGTAGGAGGATGGGGTGGAGGAGGTAGGGGATGGGGAGGTGAGGGTAGGAGGAGGAGAGGGAGGTGAGGGTGGTAGGAGGATGGGGTGAGGTGAGGTGGTAGGGGATGGGGAGGTGAGGTGGTAGGATGGGGGAGTGAGGTGGTAGGAGGATGGGAGAGGTGAGGTGGTAGGAGGATGGGGAGAGGGAAGTGGTAGGAGGATGGGGAGAGGTGAGGTGGTAGGGGGATGGGGAGAGGTGAGGTGGTAAGAGGATGGGGTTTATTCGTCCTAAATTGGAGTACTGCTCTCATATCTGGGGTGGCTCTTTTTCTGTCCAACTGTTAGATAGGGTGGAATCAAAGGCATTTCGTCTGATTGACTCTCCTCCTTTAGTTGATAATCTTTCTTCCTTTTCTCTTCGCCACAATGTTGCTTCACTCGCTCTCTTTTACAGGTACTTTAACGGGCGATATTCGGTGGATTTGGCATCCTGTGTACCGCCGGCAAGGCCGTGGGCTCGTAACACGCGTCTTGCCCGCGGTGCCCACCGTTTCTCTGTGGATGTCGGTCACACTAGAATAACCCGTTATAGTACGTCCTTCTTTCCTCACACAGCCAAACTGTGGAATGTTCTGCCTTCTGTGTTTCCATACTCATACAATCTGTCTCACTTCAAAAAGCTGGTTTTCCGGCGTCTTCGCAGTGTAGATTAATATAATCTTTTTCTTTTCTATTTGTAACTTCTTTTTACTATTATTTTTTCGCCCCCCAGGCCCCGTTGTGGGTCAATGACCTGTGCTCGGGTGGTCTATTCCCTTAAAATAAAAATAAAAAATACATAAATAGAAATAATAATTATAATAATCTAACCCAAACTATTAACTTAACCTGACCTAACCTAACCCAAGCTATTAACCTAACCTAACCGAAACTACAGGTAACCTAATTCAAGCTATTAACCTAACCTAACCCAAGCTATTAACTTAACCTAATTCAACCTAACCTTACCTATTATATTAACCTATTCTAATCTAACCTATTTTAATCTAATCTTTTACTAACTTACCTCAACCTAACAACATATCCTAATTTAACATTGAACCTACTAACTCAACCAAACCAAACCTAACCTAACCTACGCTAAGCTAAAGTAACCTAACCAAACCAAACTTAAACTAACCTAACCTAACCTAACCTAACCTAACCTAGCCTAACTTAACCTAATATTGACCGTCTTGGGCCACACCACGACAAACAAACAAACACACACCACCACTATCAGTGCAGTGTTGCTGTCCATCTTGAGGTAAACTTGCTGGCATTGTTTCGGTATTGTTCCCTGAGTCACACACACACACACACACACACACACACACACGAGAGAGAGAGAGAGAGAGAGAATTTACCGAGTTGTTTTTCTCAGAGTGATAAACTTAGGAGGAGTATAGCGAATAATGGACCAGCGAGCGGATCACAAGGTTCAAAGGTTCGTACTTTCATTTGTCATCGTAAGTGAAGTTGTAAGAAAGAACGAACAGTAATTAACAAATGAACTCAAGCAAAAATACAAATTAAACCTTCAAAACGGAATCAAACATTACACTGTGACTTAACATCAACGAGAAACATAGCAACTCTTACTAACAGCTACGGGAAGATATTAAGGTTCAGAAACTTTGTGAATCCTCAAGAGTATCGTACATGGGAAAAGTTTGCCCGTAATGACCAGAAAGTCTTCTGGTAATGTCTCGCTGCAGTTTTCACCTCGTTCACACCGCCAACATTATGTCGCAGCTGACGGGACTCACTTAGAGAGTTATTATCGCTTCACCAGTGCAGTGTAAGTGAGTGAGTTAGCGAGATTAATTTCAACTTCGCTTTGACCGGGTAAGGAAGCCAATGGTTTGTTACCCCCCATTGTTCCTAGTAAGTTTATCTTTTATTGTACAGAACACCAGATAACCCGGAGAAAACCTGCCACGATTGGTAAAGTCTCACTGGAAAACACCCTTCTTAGGCTCGACCCGAGGATTGAACCCGGGCCGCGGTAGCAAGCATTCTACCGCTGTTACGCTGTATCAACACACCACACCCTGAAGGACTACTAATGAACACCATTCACTCGAGTCTACTATATATTCTTGTAACTAAGATCATTAAACCAGCATGTCACAAAATATACTATATTGAAAAAAATTAACCAAACCAACAAATGTTGGTGAAAAAGTGTCGTATAAATTAGATCAAGTTTTTATATAGATCAGGGGTCACCAAACTTTTTTCACAGTGCGCCGGATAACTGAAAGAATGACGAGCGCGGGCAGCATAATCATTCTGTTCAATACTTGCAAGCCAGAACGAAAGCTCTGGTAACGTCAGAGCGTAGGCAGAGCTACCACGAGCCGGGGAAGGACTTGGGATCCGGCCCGCGGGCCGTAGTTTGGTGACCCCTGATATAGATGAAGGTTTAATGACTCCAAAACTTGATTCTAACTGGTAAATGGAAAATAACTCAGATGTAAAATTTACATAAAAACCTGACTATTACCGAAACATAACATCTACCGATCTATCTGTCAGCCTATAAACAGGATCTCAGGAAAAAATGTATACACACTGCATCAAATTTTCGTGGTGACTGCCTGACCACTAGTTGTGATACTGTACAGGCTCTTACACGATCTCCACGAAAATTTATAATGGGTGTATGTATATATTCCCCAACACTGTATAGAACTTCTGAGCATAAAGACTTTAACACCGGTCATATATCCTCTCCACAAATACACAACACTAAAAGTAAAACACAATTAACACAATACTGTACTCAGGGCCCGATTAAGCTTAATAGGGGCCTGAGGCACAGATCAACTTGGGGCCCCTTACCCTCAAGGTTTATATATAGAGCAAGAACAAAATATACCCAAATTTATCAATGATTTCATCAATATTAAGCTTCTGCAAAATAATACATTCAATGTTCATAAGAGACAGAAAATTGAGACGTTGCTAGGACATCGTTGAACGAAGTTCATGTTTTATATGCTTCAACTTCGAGAATGTTTGGATTTGGGGGCCCCTTAGAGTCGGGGGCCTGAGGCCAGTGTCTCAAGTGCCTCATGGTTAATCCGGCAGACTGTACTTATCCCCGACAGCAAAGCAGATTATGGTACACAATACCAGTTGACAAAGCTTATTATTATGACGCACAACTAATACATCAAAGTGGTCACGTGGAGCTGAGTTGACTTAGGTGTGAGATTAAGGAACTAGAGCTCTCTCTCTCTCTCTCTCTCTCTCTCTCTCTCTCTCTCTCTCTCTCTCATTATTTCGATTAACACAATCATTTTTTTCTCTTCGGTGCTTTAGTGAGCATCGAATGCCTGCCCTGGCCGACTGAGACAATGTTTTACCGTTTAGAATACAGGTAGTAGGCAGCTACCAAACAGGGAGGTACTATCGCCTGGGAAGATATTGGAAGCATAATGTGTTGTCTAATGGTAGACCCTGCTGCCATATGGCATCACGAATATTGTGACCAAGTCCCAGGTTGCTGATCTGACTTTCTGCCTCATTTACACACAACTGCAGGGTCTCAACTGTTTCTCTTACTATTGACAACACAGCATACATAATGTGTATCTTTTCTCACTAATTTAATTTTTTTTCAATTTTTGTATTTGCTTATGGTCCTTTAATAATAATAATAATAATAATAATAATAATAATAATAATAATAATAATAATAATAATAATAATAATAATAATAATATTACTATTATTATTATTATTATTATTATTATTATTATTATTATTATTATTTTGCCCCAGGCCCTGATGCGGATCATTAACCTGTGCCCTGGTGGGCTAATCCCGTGAACAAAAAAAACAAAACTTTATTAACCTCTGTACATCGTTACCGGCTGTACAATCAGCGCCGCACTAATGCGTGCATGACTATTTATTTGTCACCTTTGCTTCAGTTTTCCTTGGTTGTATTGAATGTCTGTACATGCAGAAAACCGGTCAGAAATTTCATAGAAAAACTGAAAATAATCAATTTAATGTTGTCAAATGTTAAGTTCTCGTTATAGAGTATAGCTAGAGAATAAAAACAGGGAACCAGCCATCACCTGAAAACGTAAATATAGAGAGAAAACCGACTGTGAGAAAGATTTAGGGGTAATGATAAGTGGGAACCTAAAACCAAGTCAGCAATGCGTTTATATTGGAAACACTAACTAAAGTATTAGTGGTACAACGGTAACGCGTGTATCTCACCAATGTCAAAAGTTCGGCTCTGGTTTCCTCCTGTAACTAACACTGGATAGACCAACCACCTGAGCGGCTAGTGAGCTGATAAATGGTGAAAAGTATATATAAAACAAAATTACAGTACAGTACTGGAGTTCAGTTAGTAACAGGACAAGTGATGTTAGCCTTAAACTATCGTAACGTATATATCTGGTGTGAGACCACAGTTTTGGTCACCATACAGAGCTACAGAGTGGATGTAGATTCCCTTGAGAAAATCCAGAAAAAAGATGACAATGCTAATCCCAGGCATTAGGAACCGTAACTATAAAGACAGATTAAGAAATATGAATTTGCGATATGGTCGAAGTATATAAATGGAATTATAGGTTAAATAGTGATATAACAAAATAATGTACTTAAAATATCAAACCAGGAACAAGCACGTAGCAATGGCTTCAAATTACACAAATTTAGATTTAAGTGCAAGAGGTAACATTGGTTTGGAAACAATTGTGGGCGAGTGGAACAAGTTACCAAACATCATCATGAACTCCAACTCGCTGGGAAACTTCAAATATAGGTTGGACAAATATATGAGCAATAAATGTTGGATGTAAACAATGCTGCTTATAGTATGGGCCAATAGTCCCGTTGCTGTTTCTTTCATTCTTATACGTTCTTATGCTCTTATCAGTACTAATATTACATTACAAAATAAGACCCAGTTAACTTTCGTCCACTGTCTATATTTGATACGATGAACTCGGACTTTTATCTGAATATTGTAAAACGAAATTTTGAGGCAGTATAGCCTGAAGATTTATCACGGGTGACGGTAACTTTGATCCAAGCTGGAACATAAACTAGACTTAAGCTAAGGAGTTGCTGTTTACCTCAACAGTGAAAGCTAACGACGATTTCAAAGCTAATGAACTTTCAAAATCAAAACTAGGATGTCTGATGTTTTACAATAATTCAGCTTTAATTATCAATAATAAAATAAAAGAGCCGAACGAGAAAACCTACAATATGAAAGGTCGTGTGACACATTCAATAGGAAACTTCTTCGCTCAAACTCTCATAACACAATGTATTCCAGACCCAACCACTGAAGTTAAAGTTAATAAGAGAAACTGTGGACGGACGCCCATTCTCCTCCTCTACCAGAGACAAACAGGTTAGGCTATAATACTCCAATTTTTCATTGTTGGTACAGTCGGGGTCAAAAGTCTTGAACACTTAGCAATATCTGGCATCTACTTCTGAGTTATATAAATATATGATTGGGATATACTAATAACACTACTTGTCATCACATATTATGCCTGAACCACAAAATGGGATCAAACTCTCCTTAATACCTAAGATCTTCGGGTACTTACATGCCAAATACTGTCAAGTGTTCAAGACTTTTGACCCCGACTGAACATAAAAATATTATTTAAACAATACAACGGAAAACTGTGGCTGGTTGTGTCACTCACTATGCAAGTAAAATATTATGGATTAACAGCAGCTAGCGATAAACTTCAAGTAGTTAACCTAACAGTATACAGCAGTTAACTTTTAATTTACACAATGTAAAGAAGACTCGATTATCTGAACCAAATAGATAATTTAACCCTTATTCACGATGCTCCCACAACCGTAGCATGAAGGTTTTTTGGGGAGGGAAATCTTAGCAAAAAGGGTCTGAGTTTGTGAAGCCAGTCAACAAAGAGTAAAAAAGATGAACACTCTAAAATCAGAAGATGGCTGTCCTTGTGTCACGAAGAGCAACTTAATTTTTACTTCAACGAAATGAATCTTTCACATAACTGTAACGAGAGAGATGTAACATGCCCAAGGTGTGAAGAAGCTCCCACACACCCAAGACTCAACAACAGTGTATGGGGTAATGATATGACTTTAACTAGAGGATACATAATACACGGACGGGGGTGATGATGATCTTAACAGCATGTACACTGTACAGTTCATTAGGAGCGGCTATACTTGAAACTTGATGGATGACAACTTGCTTCAAAACATCACAACAGGTGAGCCATGATATATATATATATATATATATATATATATATATATATATATATATATATATATATATATATATATATATATATATATATATATATATATATATATATATATATATATATATATATATATGGCTTTATGGTCCCCACAACATAAGACGAACAGATGCTCTTAAAACAATCAGGCGTCATCTTCATACCACCATGTATGGCAGTGGGACGAGGTATGTCTCACACCTGTAGGAACAGGTAGGGAGAACAATGACCCTCTCCCACGTTCTTAAACACAAAGGGAAGGTTCGTCCGATTACAAGTTTAGTGAGACCAAGCAACACGGCAGAATGAGTTTAAGAAGCAACGCAACTGTACAAAGGGTGAGGTGGACGTACCTGAAGTGTGCATGGTGTGTTAATGTCCCTCGAGGAGCTGTTAACCTTCACTTACCTGGAAATAGAAAAATAAGTGTTACCTGCCTTCCATTCCTTTTCAGGCCAAGAGTTTTAACATTATTAGTTACTTCACAACTCACTATAACAACCAAGATAAAGGAATTTTATTATTAGTTAACATCATATGTATGAATAAACAAACTTAGTGATGTTTTAACGTATCAATGCGTTTCATCAGAGTTGTTTCTCTTATAATTGTTTTATTCTTGATGGACAGGTGTAATTAACCTATAGTAGTTACTCGCTTAAAGACCTTAGTTGTCGAAGAGTAGTAACAAAAATTAAAGGTGTTCATGAGCTTACAATATTATGTTATTTAACCTCTTCATCAGGGCAATTCTACAATATGATTGTACCCTCTAAGATTAATTATTCAAGAAAACAACGCTTCCATCACCGGCTCATTAATCGCAGCATTAAACAAAGTGGAGGTGTTGACTGTACCAGTGAGGATAGGTAACAATCAGTTATCCCTAGATATAGATACGGGGGCCTGTGCCAATGTTATCTCATTAAAGTCGTTCAATGAACTACAGCGGCGATATCCTCCAAATAAGTGGCCAATTAGACCTATAGACATTCCTCTGTCCGGTGTGTCGGGAATCCAATTAGACATAGCGGGGTGATAACACTACCAATCCGTTTTTCTAGGTCCAGTAAAACGTTTTTGGCGGATTTCTACATAGTTAAGGCATTTTCTTTGCCAGCGGACGGGTTACTTGGTCTGACCACTCTAAGGCAGAACAACATTAACGTTCAGCCACGAGATCAAACAATCACGCATAATTGTGAAGCATATCACGCAATGCAAACTTCACATCCATTGCTTACTTCGGGTGTTCGTGTAATAACTGCCTCGACAGGCGCGGGAGAGTCTTTGGCACAGCAGCAATTAGTTATGGAGTCACTCGCTGAAACTCCACCTAGTAGCTCAAAGGACATTTCGGATGAAAGCGGCCAGAACTGGACTCTAACGCCTGCTGTGTTAACTGGTGTTCAACGGTTACATAGCCAGGAACTAACTAGTCACAGTACGTTTGCCAAATGTGAGTGAAGGAACAGATGTTGTGTGTCTGAGTGAAAGTTCACGAGTGAAAGGTTTGTCACTTGAGTCTACCTTAAGCACTGTTAGAAAGGGATGTTGTTTAGGTCATTTCCTTGTTTATGACAAAGCGGTTGTCGAAGAGCCATTAGAATTACCAATAGGCAGTGTAACACAGGGTAAATCGAACGAAAAATCACACATTGCAAATAAAGTAGCGTTAATAGCGCCACACGTGAAAGTAGTCGATCATTCTCAAGACAAACGTGATCTTTTAGAATTACTCGCCGAGTTCAAGGAAATCATAGCATTAACTGGACAACCCCGAGGTAAAACAACGTTGATAAATCGTCATATTCCACTCAAACCGGAAACTAATCCAATCTACATCCCAACATATGGGCTACCCCACAGCAGAAGGGCGGTAGTCCAGCAGGTAGTACAAGACATGGTGGACCAAAAGGTCCCAAGAAAGATGGAGGATGGAGACCAGTCATAGATTTTCGACGAGTCAACCAGGTAACTGTACCAGACAGGTTCCCAATGCTTGTCCTAACTGACTTACTACAGTCACTAGGAAAAGACAACGCAGTCTTCAGCAACTTAGATTTACTTAGCGGGTACTGGCAAATTCCCTTACATGAGGATTACCGCGAAATAACTGCGTTCAGTACGCCTATGAGACATTTCGAAGTCTTAAGAATGCCATTTGACCTAAGAAATGCGCCGCTAACATTCGAAAGAATGATAAACACCTTGTTTGCTGGAATGATAGGTAACACAGTCTATGCCTATCTACATGATCTTATCATAGTAAGCAAAGATTTACAAAGCCATCTAAAGAAGCTACGAGAAGTTTTCACAAAGCTACATCTAGCTGGATTGAAAGTGAAACTTTCCAATGTGAATTTCTCAAATCCAGAATCCAATTTCTTGGACACATAGTACATGGCAATGGTATACACACAATAGATTGCAAGGTAAAGGCGGTGTAGCAATTCCCTTGTCCCAAGAACGTAGATCAACTTCGCAGTTTCCTAGGATTATCAGGATACCACCGTTCTTTCATTGAAGGTTATGCCAAGTTAGCATCACCACTCACAAAACTCCTCAAAAAGGGTGTGAAGTTAACATGGAATAATGAACAAGAGGACAGTTTTAATGCCCTCAAGAGCGCCTTAACGAAAGCTCCAGTGTTAGCCTTTCCGGACTACACAAAACCATTTACCATGTGTACTGATGCCTCGGGCCTAGGTTTAGGGGCGGTGCTCATGCAAACTGATTATCCAGGAAAATGGCGGGTGATAGCATACTCCAGTCGCACCCTCAACGATGCAGAAACACGTTATTCAGCTACTCATTTAGAATCATTAGCTGTAGTGTGGGCTCTCAAGCATTTTCGGGATCTCATTTTAGGATATTCAATCACAGTCCACACAGATCATGTAGCCGTGACAGAGCAATTTAATGGGAAGAACTTATCAGGGCGGTTAGCGCGCTGGTATCTGACCATAAAGGAGTTCGCACCCGACTTCAAGCATTTGCCGGGCCGTGCGAACGTGGTAGCTGATTCACTATCTAGACACATAGCTCCTGTCACGCCACTACCTACGTTCACCCTGTCACAGTTAAGGGCGGAACAGTTACAGGATCCATTATGGTCCAAGGTTATATATGCCTTAGAATCGGGAGATGAGGTAAATTTGCCCAAATTACCTCTACCGCTCTCACAGTTTGAGCTGTGGCACAACATACTATATCGCTCAGTGAAAACACAAGACTCAATCTCTCAGATTGTTATTCCTACATCATTAAAGGAAAACATTCTCACCATCTTCCATGATGCACCCCAAGCTGGGCATCCAGGGCGAGACAGATGTCTAACAGAAATTAGACAAAAATATTATTGGAAAACTATGAGGACCGACATCGAGCATCACATTGCTAAATGTTTATCTTGTGCAAAACACAAGGGAACAACGATGGATCCCGCTCCAATCTTAGAATACCCGACGCCGGAACGTCCACGGGGATACCGTTGCGATCGATTTATTGCAACTACCAAAAAGCCATCAAGGCTCTAGTTACGTACTTGTCTGCGTTGACCACTTCTCTAGATTTGTGGTACTAGCAGCATTGCAGAACAAGTCCACCGAATCAGTGGCTCATGCATTAGTCACTCATCTAATCTGTCCTTTTTCTACGCCTAGGGTGATACTCTCGGATAACGGGGCAAAATTTAAGAATCAACTCTTCGCTGCAATATGTCAACAATATGACATTACACAAACCTTCACAACCGTCTACCATCCTTCTTCAAATGGGTTGGTCGAGCTTTTTAGTTTAGAAAATTTATTGACAAATCCTGGAGTACAGTTTGCCTATTCAGAGTAATTCAGTCAGGTCTTGACACTTCTCACTGCCACGCAGGACAGAGATTCATACACAAAGAAATACATCGTATTCATTGACTATACATATATATATATATATATATATATATATATATATATATATATATATATATATATATATATATATATATATATATATATATATATATATATATGCATACACATACACATACCTACATGTATATACATAGATCAGATTCATGTGGGTAATGTCACTGTTCACTGCCACGCAGGACAGAGGTTCGTACACAAAAATACATCATATTCATTGACAGTACATATAGGTCAGAGTCAGATTAGATTACCCCGGAGGGGGCTAGTTTATTGGGCATCCCCTTACATCCTGTGCAAGGTGAAGTGCAGAAGCGTTTACAGTGCCCATCTGGGAAGCAAGCAGAGTTCATGCTTGCCTTTTATGATCATGCATTAGGGCGTAAAAGCCTGAAGGGTCATAGGTTTTATCAGCAAGTTACATAAATTGACAGAATGATGAGTGTGTGGGGGGGAAATATCCCGGTACAATTTATCTGTTTATGGCAAAGCGTGGCAGGTCCGTAATAATGTCAAGTGCCAGGCCATAGCCATTAGCATTGACAGTATTGAGGGATATACCTTTTAGTGTGATTGTGATGGCATGTACCTCGGTAGTGTCGGCTTCAAGGGGGACGTCGAGAGGTTGGTAGGGGACGTCCTTCTTGGTGTAGATACGTAGTCCACTAGCAGGTCCGCATGGTGGTCAATTGATGTGGAGAACTGGAGTGGATGGGCCCCAGGTGCCGGCACGCCGGCGGGGGAGGACAGGGGGCCCCCGGCCCCCTCGGTGTCCTCGGGCCCATAAGCGCGCAGTGGGTGGCCGACAGTGGTGCCAGGCGGCGGTGGAGTAGGCTGTGAGCATGAGGGGCACACAGGGGGGCTACCAGGTTGTGTCAGACCAGAAGAGGGGGGTGACTGGGTAGCAGCTGGAAGCAGGGGTAGTCTGTGTAGGTCGGAGATGACGGTATAGAGTTTATCAGAGTCTTTCAATATGGTTGGTAAATTCGTGTAAGAAGGATATGATCTGTGTTGCATCACCGATGGGGGCACAAGGTCTAACAGCATCTGAGTAGAGACAGGGAGGAGGCCCAGTTGTAGTTGAGTGAGGAGACGGCCGGGACTGCTGTGTTGCAGCCAGGTGAGGCCAGGCAGGGGCAGGTGTTGTTGAAGACAGCTCGGTAGTCTGGGGCAGAGGTTGAGATGGATGCATCCTTCAAGGAGACTTTTCTCCTGGGACAGATGAACGTTTGGGGTATTGTCGTGAGTCAGCATTGTGCCAGCCACCACAATTACAACACCTGGGGTCAACAACATAGCCCACACCACCCCCATGAAGGTGGTCTTTGATTTTTGGGGCACAGACGGAGGAGTGATGGTTACATGAACAGAAGCGACATCTGGGACGATCACGTAGGCAGCAGGCGGTAAAGGTGTGACCCCAATGGGAGCAGCTGACACAAAAAGCAGGCCTGGGGTGATATGGTTCAGCGTACAGTGGGGGGGGAGGACTGGGTGGGCAACAACAGTGGTTGGGCACTCCCTCCCTTTCATTTAACTATAACAGCTGCTTGTGGGGTCTTCCCCCGGTAGTGTCGACGTATACTGAGTATACATGGATTAAAGTAATGAGCATCTTCGACTTCAGCATATAGGGGGAATTGTTTAAGTAGAATGTGGCAGCATTCTGCTGCGTCAGCGAGTGGAGGGAGAAGGCCGACCCGGTCATATACAACAGTACTGAGCGTTTCATAGACCTCGGGTGACACTTGATAAAGTTACGGATCTTACCTTTTCGGAATTGAATGGTGAGACCGTGTTGTCTCCAATACTTTGTTGTCCAATTAAACCGTTCCTCAACGGTTTTCAGTGAGTTCTTGGGAAAATGCAGATGCAATTTGCTTGGTTGGTTGGGAGACGGGAGGGAGGGAGGCAAGGCGAGGGAGGCTTGCTGCCCTTGGCAGTGGTGTTGCCACTCAGGCAAGTGTTTCCCGTAGAAACATTACTGTTACTGTCATCTATCACTGAGGTTTGACTCTTGCAAGATGTGGGATGCACTATGACTATCCGTCTCAGAAATGTCTGTATCCATGAGAGAGGAGGGGACGCCTCCTCTAGGGCGCTTACGTCGACGCCGGCCCTCCCCCTCCCATCGCTTGGCAACGTGCCGGCGAAGGGGTAGGAGACTGAGGTGGCCTTTGTGTGACGACCATGAGGACAGCGGAGCACCGGGCACACGTCTGTCCGCCTACGAGGTCAGATCGCGACTGGTTGATTGAGCGTGCAAATAGAAAAATTCTTGAGATTCTCTTACATGTGGTGAATCCAAAGCATAGTTCGTGGGAGGACTGGCTTCCACAGGTTGCAGCGTCCATCAACGGATCTATAAATAGCTTTACAGGCAAATCGCCATTCTACATAATTTACGGTACCGATAAATGCTTGCCATATGATATACTAGCAGGAACCCCCACAACCTGTGTACAACATGGATGACTATGCCAAGAAACAAATCAATGTTTTCACGAGCATCCATGGAAAAGTACAAAAACACTTAGCAGCCTCACGTGCTGAAATGATCTGCAAGCAACATAAAAAAGCTAAGCCTATAAAATTAGAAATAGGAGAAAAAGTAATGATAAAAGCGCCGGAACGCATATCAAAACTCTCGCCTAAATTCAGACATGGCTTGGATATCACTACTACTGTTGGTCTAGAACGTGGTGACAACAGCCACTTCCCCAGCAGACGTCGTCAAACCCGGAGCCTTAGTTGCCCCACTGGGCAAAGTACTGGTAGTGTAAGATGTTGTAACTATCAAATACGAGCTCCATGACTTAAAGAGCATGCCAGTGCATCTGAGGTCGATAGCTGTCCACAATGAAACAACTATGCAAGATCTCGAACAACAATCTACAGTCTCTACAACAATCCATCAGATCATCTCTCTTCAACACGACCGTATGAATAGTCTACTCAAACGAGTAAGGCATTTCGAGGGAAAGCTCCCTATATCTCCTGAAGACATCGGGAAAAATGTACATTCTCAGCGGCGTCAAAAACGTGGTCTGTTTAATTCTGTAGGGTTAATAAGTAACACCTTGTTTGGTACGGCAACCGCCGAAGATGTGGCTAAACTAGGGAATAAAATGAGAGCAGGTTCAGATGCGGTTAGGAAACAAAATAGGGCCATTGCACAGTCCTACAAGGCAATACAAACTCTGACCTCTCATATGAATGCTATTGTTGAAGAAACTAATCAGCTAACACAAGTTTCGATGGATTCATACGGTCAGAATCTACACTGGAATGGCTACTCTGCTTATCTGAATACATGCATGCTGCTGAGGCCTCTGTACAATCTTTCATAGAAACCAGTAATAGGCTCATTGCTGATCTTGTAAATGCAGGGTTAGGTCGTGTTGACGCACAGTTGTTGCCAGTTGGTCAACTAATTGCCGCGTTGCATATATCTTAAACTAAATATCGTCTAACTCCTATCTTTCAGGAGCATGAAGTGGAATATTATTATCCCTTATTAGAAGAAACATTAACACACAGGGAAATACTAATACACATTGCACTAAAATCACCCAAAAAAATTTAATGCATGGGATTTGGAACCATTTCCACTAAAAGCGAATGTGGGAATATTAATTCTGAACAAACAAACTGAACTAATAGTAGTATCAGAGGATTTTTCATTAGTTGCTGTGACTAAGCATGAAGTCCTAAATCATTGTAAGTCAACATATTTGCATTTGCATGTTTGTCCGGCGTATGATTTGGCATTCACATGGGCCGCTGAGGCTACATGTGAATTAGCTCAGTTACAAACTAATGCCTCTACAGCTCTACAAGAATGTGTATACACTCCAATACCACATTGGTTAGTGTTTCACGCACATGTCAATAATGTGCAATATTTCTTTTTCCCGAATCAAACCAGTGTGATACTCATATGTCAGGATGTAGGCAAAGTGGTAGAAGGTTATCATATAGCACCAGACTATTGTGAAATTAACAGTAATGCAATCACAACCTTGCCTACTCACCATCATCTTGCATTTGTCACAAATATTACTTCTGAGCTGATTCCCATACCATTTACCTTAAATATAAGTTTCAGTAATCTCCATATTGTTTCTGATAAGCTTGACCTCCTGTCTTATATTAATGAGACATAGTTTCCTGACTTACATGATTCTCTTCCTTCATATTTATCTTCCGGTATAATCCTGCCTGGTTTTATTATACCTACCATCATATTCATCAGTTCCTTGATTGTTATGATAATTTGTTACAGGAAGATTTGTTCTAGGTACACAATAGTTTCTAAGAAGACTTTTCGGAAGGAATTACAAAAACATAAGAACGACGAAAAGGTTTAGCTAAAGCACACCTTTTTGTAACAAGGTTAGGTACACCTAGGATTTAAACCGTGAGGTCTTAGTTGGAGGTAGCCGAGCAGTGTAACAGCACCATTTGTATTTTATAAATATTTACCCAAATGTATAATCCCAAATTATTCACTAAGTTATTCAACAATGACTCAGTAGTTATTCACCAAGTTATTCAACTGTGTTGATGTTATGAATTGCTGAGGTGACATTCCCTTCGGGGAGCGAGCGAGGTCAGGCTGGGGTCAGCGCATGTCAGCAACAACACATCTGACGCGTTTGCTCTCGAGGCCTACCTGTTCGCTCTCTCTTTCCCTGAGCGAGTGAGAGACTCATATCATTTGTTACCCAGTGAACACCTCACTTAAGTGTTCTCCTATAAGTGCGCTAAGACACTTCCCTTAGAAGAGAAGGTACAATATACTCTCAACTAAACTCAGTACCTGTGAAACCAGAAACTATATTTTTCTACAATACTGTAAAGCAAAACCAACAAAGTGTTTACTTCAGCCCTCCATATTTTTGACCTGACCTGACTAGTCACGTCACCCCCTACGTGTGTGTTGGTGTGGGGATTAGTGGATGACATCATTATGACCTGACCTCATGTTTAATAAGGTCACCCTGTCCATGTAATCCAGTTGCCTCTGAAGATGTCTTGAATAAAGACGAAAGCTAAGGTGCTCCGTTGTTTCCCTTTTCCCGTGTGATTTTATCTATATATATATATATATATATATATATATATATATATATATATATATATATATATATATATATATATATATATATTGTGTGACCAACACAGGCTCATCATATTTTGACATTGGCTGGCAAAGCCATGTAACACCTGTTGTTGTTTGTAAAATGAAAAATTGCATTTTTTCTCAGATGCTATTCTAGATATCTAGGTTTAGGTTAAGAGGTGAATCTTTTGCCTCAGTGACTATTCTAGCTGAGCACATACTATGGTCACTCACTGTGTATGTGTCTTTTCTCCTAGCATTACAGCTTTAATCTTGGCGGGAGGTATAGTGCGATGAAAGAACAGGTGACATGACCCTGCTAATCCAAGAAACTTCCCTCCAGCCAATACACCAGCACCTGACCAAACGCACCTGTCCAGACACACCCAGATTAGTTATAATTAGGAGAAGACACCTGCCGGCCTGAGACCTCCAATAAAATAGGCCTACAGCTCCTTCCAAACGATAAGTCAAAATGTCTAAACTGCAAAGGAGAACACAGAACTCTGGCAGCCAGATGCCCTGAGAGAAAAGACATAATTCGGACGCTAAGGGAGAAGGAAAAGGACAATAAGAAAACAGAAGCAGACCCAAAGAAAACCTACGCAGCGATCGCCAAACTCCAGGACACGACCACAAAAGTCATGGAGAAATCAAAGGAAATATCCCCCATGCACGCAACCTACCTTAAACTCAACGACGGCATACCTTTCACTATCTTAATGGCTATTATACATACACATATAAATAATGTAGCCAAACCAGGATCATTCAGAAAGGCAATAAAGGAGATGTTTGCAGCAAATAACCTTTCTCAAGTTAATTTCCCAGAAGATGCACCCTCATCTGAAGTATTCAAAACAATAACAGAGAGCAGTGTTTAGTGGGTGGGTCAGTGTTAGTGAGTGATATAGTGACATGGCAGCTGCTGACGAGTACTCGACCACCTCTCACGTTCTCCAGCTTTGTCTTGCCTTGCAAGACCGACTGGAGAAGGTTGAGAAGGAGGTCCAGAGTCTCAAGGGCGAAAACTTAGCCTTGAAGCTAGTTTTAGAGGAGAAGAAAACCTTTGCCAGTGTCGTGAAGGACGGTGAAGTTGAAGTGGATTCATGGAAGGTAGTTGCTGCTAGTGCTACAAAATGCACTATAAAAAGGCACTCAGCTGTAGACCTAAACAACAGGTTCAGCACCTTAAGTGACGAGTGTGAGGAAGGTGCTAGTAACACCACGAGTGCTACTCCTTCTGTTAGTGTGGAGAGAGGGAGTAGCGCAGGTAAGAAATCACCACACTCAGGTAAGGTCAAATGTATTTCTGTCATGGGAGACTCGATGGTGAAGTATTTAGGTAACAATCTCTGCACTAAAGTTAGGAAGCTCGAGTGTCTCCCCGGGGCAGGGATAGGTAGAGTACTGGAGAGAGTGGAGAACGTCATTGATGACTGGAGACAACCCCATAGTCTTACTCAGTGCAGGAGGCAATGACGTAGGTAAGCTTACCAGTGTCGAACTGCGTAAACTGTATAGGGAAGCTCTAGATAAGATTAGGGTGAAGGGTGGAACTCCTATTGCTTGCTCTATCCTACCTAGACGTGGTGCCAGTCGTGAATGGATGTCCCGTGCAATCGGTTTCAATTGCTGGTTGGAAGAACAGTGTAAAGAGCTGTCGACGCCATTCATTGATAATTGGAGCCTGTACTATGGTGATGATAGTATGTATGCAAGGGATGGGGTGCATTTAAGTAGGAAGGGGGTGGCCGTGCTAGCGAAGATAGTTGACAGGGTAGTAAAGGTGGGGTTTTAATATGTCCAAATCCCATCAATGGTAAGGAGAGGAAAATACCATGTGAAAATAACAGCAGTGAAACAGAAGTAGATAATGCTGAAAATATAGTTAGTCATAATAACAAACATCAAAGTAATAAATGTAAAATAGATAGAAACGGAAGAAATATATTGAGTGTTTATTATACTAATAGTAGAAGCTTGTGTAACAAAATGGACCAGCTCAGAGCCATTGTTAGTAAAGAGAACATAGATATAATTGCAATAACGGAAACATGGATAAATTCAAACAGCAAACATTTTTTAGCAGAATTTCATATTCCAGGATATAACCTATTTAAATTTGACAGAGTAGGAAGGAGAGGGGGCGGTGTAGCAGTGTATATCAGGGTGTCATTAAAAAGCTGCAATAAATCAAACATTAAAACAAATAGCGACAATGAAAGTATTTGGGTAGAGATTGGTGAGGGCAATGAGTCCGTAGTCATTGGTGTTATATATAGACCACCTAATTTGAGTAGGAACGATGGTAAATTGCTATGGGAGGAAATAAAGAAGGCATCTGATAGAAACAATGTATGTATTCTAGGCGATTTCAACTTTTCAGGCTTAGATTGGAAAAATCAACTTAGCGATAATGAATCTGAAGATTTTCTAGAAGTAGTACAAGATAGTTTTTTATATCAATTCATAAACTCGCCCACTAGAGGAAATAATATCCTCGATTTAGTTCTCAGTAATAATGAAAATCTAGTAAAAGATGTTGGGATTGGAGACGAACTAGGAAACAGTGATCATAAAGCCATATATTTTAACATAATATGGAATGGCAGGAAGAAGGAAAATTCGGCCTTGATCCCGGATTTTAGGAAGGCTAATTACGGTAGCTTAAGGAGAGACCTAAGGGATGACCCTATGGTCAAAAGATTAATCCCCCCCACACCTCCGGAAACTGTCAACTTAGGACGGGAGAACCCCGAATTTAATTTAGCAGCTACTTATGAACAATTTATTGCGACAATCCATAATGCTCAAAATAAACACATCCCTAAAAGAAAATTCAGATCGATACGGAACCAACCAAAGTGGATGAATAATAGACTCTTAGATCTTCTAGGGAAAAAGAAAGGAGTATATAGAAAAGTTAAGAAAGGCGAAAATCACTTACTTGGTTACTATCAGAACCTAACAAGACAGGTAAAAACAGAAATTAGGAAAGCAAAGAGAAATTATGAAATCAAGGTAGCAAACGAATCGAAAAATAACCCCAAAGCTTTTTATCAACTGTATAAATCAAAGGTTAGAGATACAATAGGTCCCCTTAAAACTACGACAGGAGAAATGACTGATGATGAGTTAGAAATGTGTAGTACGTTAAATAGTCATTTTCGCTCCGTATTCATAAATGAAAACCTAGCACAGTTTCCAGAAGTTCATAAGGTATATAACGACAGTATAGAAAATATGTTGATGAATATCAATATTACTAGTAACGATGTGCTTAAAGAAATTAACAAACTGAAGCCTCATAAATCGCCTGGTCCAGACGAGGTATATGCTAGAATATTAAAAGAATGTAGAGATGAGTTGAGTAATCCATTAGCAGTTTTATTTAATAAGTCATTAGAATCGGGCCTAGTGCCAGAAGCTTGGAAACTTGCAAATGTAGTTCCGATTTTCAAAAAAGGTGATAAATCAATTGCATCAAATTACCGTCCCATTAGTCTCACGTCAATCATAGGCAAGTTGCTAGAGTCAATTATTGCTACGAAAATCAGAAGCCACCTTGAAACATTCAACTTAATTCATTCTTCTCAGCACGGGTTCACCCAGGGACGTTCTTGTCTCACAAATTTGCTTAGCTTTTTCTCAGAAGTATATGAAGCGGTAGATAATGATAAGTCATATGATATAATTTATTTAGATTTCAGTAAAGCATTCGATAGAGTCCCTCATGAGAGATTGATAAGGAAGGTAGAAGCACATGGAATAGGTGGATCATTATTAAAATGGATTAGGTCATGGTTAACTGGTAGGAAACAAAGAGTCAGCATAAATGGATTTAAGTCAGACTGGGGTGCGGTCAAAAGCGGAGTTCCCCAGGGATCTGTATTAGGCCCTCTGCTGTTTGTTATATTCATTAATGATCTTGATTTAGGTATAACTAGTAGGATTAGTAAATTTGCAGATGATACCAAAATGGGGAGAGTGATAAATTCAGACAGTGACTTTGAACACCTTCAAAGAGATCTAGATACCTTACATGAGTGGTCAGTAGACTGGCAAATGAATTTTAATACTGATAAATGCAAGGTACTACAGATAGGGAAGACGAATACAAACGTTAAGTATAAACTAGGTAACACGGAAATAGAAAACTCAGATTGTGAAAAAGATCTAGGTGTATTTGTTAGCAACGACTTGAAACCTAGAAAACAATGTATTAGCGTTCGCAACAAGGCAAACAGGATTCTTGGGTTCATATCTAGGAGTGTGAGTAACAGAACTGCTGACGTTATCTTGAAACTTTACCTAGCATTAGTGAGGCCACACATGGATTATGCGGTTCAATTCTGGTGTCCTTATTATAGAATGGACATAGATTCTTTGGAAAGAGTACAAAGAAGAATGACAAAAATTATCCATAATATTAGAAACCTTCCATATGAAGAAAGACTGAAAAGCTTAGGCTTACATTCATTAGAGAGGCATAGAGTTAGGGGAGATATGATAGAGGTGTTCAAGTGGGTAAGTGGGATTAACAAGGGTAAAATGGAAGATGTTCTGAAGCTCAGTAATAACGAAATAACTAGAACAAATGGCTTTAAATTAGATAAATTCCGATTCAGAAAGGATATAGGCAAGCACTGGTTTGGTAATAGAGTTGTGGATATGTGGAATAGGCTACCGAGTGCTATAGTAGGATCGGGGACGCTAGGGAGCTTCAAGACGAAGTTGGATAGGCACATGGAAGTGCTGGGATGGGTGTGAAAGGGATCTGCCCTGTATGGGCCAGTCGGCCTCCTGCAGTATCCCACTTTCTTATGTTCTTATGTTCAGTCTGGGAATTGAAAAAAACGAAGAAAAGCCACCAACAAAGGCCAACAGGAAGACATAACCAACCAACCAACAGGAGGACATAACAATCTTTCAAGACACGAGAGAGGAAAGTGAAAATCAAATGGACAGCCGAAATAGCATACATCCCATACCAAAAACCACCAGAGTGTAGCTCACCACACCACCAAGGACCGACGGTAAACAGACAAAATTGACCAAACGAAACCAAAAACAAACGAGGAGACCTCCGCTGGCCACCGAGCCCCCCATCGACACCAAACAAACCTCACAAGATACCAGACTACGGCGAGGAAACTGAAATACGCTTTTACTCTGCCACCTGACCACCAACAGTGTCAAATGAAAGACTACTACAGGAAGGAATGGTCAAATACACCTACGAGGACGGAAGAGTAAAAGAAGCACACATAGAAACCCTGATAAGAACCGGAAGACTTAGCACCAGTCAACAAAATAGAAAAAGTAGAACCATCAAAATTCAAGAAATTAAGAACAGGATTAAAGGAAGACCGACACACACTCAACAAGGGAATCAAGAGCCAATAAACAACCCACAACAAATTCGAGGGACCCACGACTACACAAATAAGAACACTAAAACTTATACAACACTTCGTACTAGCCTGGACCCAAGTCAGAAAAACGGAACTCATAAACCTATACAACACAATCGATCCAAACATTATACTAATCAATTCACACGGGCATAAAAACAGAGGCAAAATAAAAATCTTCAACTATCATGTCATGGGCACAGTTGTAGTGATACCTGTAATATTTTCACACCTATACTGATTCATATTATCCTCTGTCGTCTATAAAACATGTATAAAACGAGCGAGTTACCCCTAGAGAAAGATTTGTTTTCTGTATTGCCCCTGTATCGTAAATTTGAAATTTATGCTGTAACATGTGTGAGTAGCATTAAGTGATGTAAAACTACCAGTAGGTGAAGCATTCAGTATGTATATGTTGAAAGCTTCAACTATATTTAAATGTAGTTAAAATTGTGCCCACATGATGTTGTAGTGGATTTCTCCCCTACAAACGCTGTTTGTCGCTTAGTAGCCGACCCCACCAATTCCCCAGTGTATGCCTTGTGGTCAAGGTCAACCAGCGCCGCCATACATCACGGAGCGGGGGTCAACTACTAAGCCACGCCTACCCCCGCTATTTAAGACCTGACCTCCTGGTGACCTGCCTCTTTCTACCTACAGCCGCAGCCAGCAACACCTCCTCCTCCGCCGCTGCCTGACGGTCCTCGCTCCCGCCGGCGAGCATGGCGACCCACAAGCTGTCCTCCTCTGAGCGTCCTCACCAACCAGCTCTCTCTACATCACGCTTGTAACCATGCTGCCTTCCCAGCACCAAGCTGCATTGTACATCCAATGCAACATGTATACAGAGAGCACATTGTGAGTTTCCTTTCTCCATTCCATCCTGAGTGTGAACCAAACATCATGAACCCCACAATGTACTACATGAATTCCCAGCCAAATCTGTGACAACTGTTTTTGCCTCTTGTCAAGTTATGAGTTATCCATTCATAACTGAAGTTATATGTCTTTGATTCGCAGCCACCAGAGAACCTGATGACTGTATTGAAAAATTTTAATTTTATTATTAAGGAAAGTCTTAAAACAGATGAGAACAGTATTCCACATACAAGAAAATCTCCTAAAACTTGCAATAATAACTGCTGCTTGGAATAGAAAATAATCAGAACAACTATTACACAAAAATTATAAAACTGTACTAAATTATGCCTCAGCATAATAGTATACTGTATATACTTTCCTTGGTAGGCATTAACAAATGGGTTAAATACATCAACCAACAAAAAATAAAATTAAGAGAGTTACATGTCTTTGGTACAAAGAAAAACTTGCTCAATAAAGGATAATAAAACCAACAGAAACAGCACTAACCTTGTCATGGTGGTGAGGGAAGCCTTGGCGTTATTCATCATAACAGCCTCGCAGCACTGTAGACTGAAACAAAATTCATGTTATGAATCCACAGTATTTTTCGCACTACTTGTAAGTACCTGTAACATTTTTTTATATAATAATTATCATAAAATTTAACAACGAACAGGAAACGATTATGTTCATCATCCAATAGTCCAAGAGTTACATACGGGAATTTAAATATTATTAATCTAGTCAGAGCCACAGTGTAACCTAATGACACATTTAAACAACAATACACATCACTTCCACAACATCATTTACCCCCTTGTGTCTTTCTCTGTGCTGAGAAGATTATTAACAATTGAGTCCCATTATGAAAGGGTTAAGAGAAAAATCCAGTGCAACTGTGCTAAATCAACTTGTGTCAGTATCTTTCTTTGATGCCGCTATGTAACATGTGAACTGACTCCTATTCTACAGTGGCGGGCGACATATAAATATTGTTTTATAATTCTTGTATAATATTAACACCTAGTTGGAAAAGGGTGAGAAAATCAACATTTTATTAATATAATTTTATGAAGAAGTGTTCACTGTGATGATTGTTTTAATAAGGAATATGTAAACTATCTTAAGATAATGTATTACTTGTCATCAACATATATAAATTATTACCAGATACAACTACTGTTTATGAACTTAAGAAAATCAAGAGTCGAGTAGTGTTTACCACCTTCTTAACTGTAACTGCACATAGTCCATTTAGATCGTAACTTAGTGTTTCTTTATATGATATAATAGTAGTAGTTTCTTTTTTTTTCTTTTTTTCACGAGGATGCCCACCTGGGCACAGGTCAGGGCCTGGGGGACGAAAATGTAATAATAATAATAATAATAATAATAATAATAATAATAATAATAATAATAATAATAATAACAATAATAACAATAATAATAATAATAATAATATAAATAATAATAATAATAATAATAATAATAATAATAACGATAATAATAATAATAATAATATAAATAATAATAATAATAATAATAATAATAATAATAATAATGATAGTAATAATAATAATAATAATAATAATAATGATAGTAATAATAATAATAATAATAATACTAATAATAATAATAATAATAATAATAATAATAACAATAATAACAATAATAATAATAATATAAATAATAATAATAATAATAATAATAATAACAATAATAATAATAATATAAATAATAATAATAATAATAATAATAATAATGTTACGTCCCTCCTCCTTTCACCGCTTATCCAGCTTCCACCACTGGTTACCAGAGGCTAGGGTCGTATGTACAAAAGCAGTAGATATCTCACAAGAGTTGTCGAATTACCACTGGCTGTCCCGCCAGTCTCCGGAAATTCCCCGACGATCGGTATCAGTGTACAGACAAACAACAGGCAGGTAGATTTCTACCAAGTCACAGAAACACTTGAAGTGGATACTCTCCCCTACAACTGCCACTGCCGTTAGTCGCTGATCAGTCGATCACGGGACGAGTTTCTCTGACAAGTCTAGCTGTCTGGACAGCGCGGGGGGGCTCGGCCAACAACGAAGCTTACTTCCGGTGGACTTGTATATAAGCCCACAGCCTCGTCGTGAAAGGCATTCTACTCAGCGCTCTCAAACAGACAAGACCTCCACATAACAAGCTCCTCACCACACAGCACTGTATATTATATATATATATATATATATATATATATATATATATATATATATATATATATATATATATATATATATATATATATATATATATATATATATATATAAAACGCCAAAGCTGAGTTTCCCTTCTCACCTCCATCCTAGTGCGATCCTACATCACGTTAACCCCACAATAGTGACCCCGGAGTAACACACTCACACAGGGTGGATGAGAAGCGGATCACTCTTCCAGTCTTCAATCACAACATTGAAGACTGGCTAATCCACATGGAGGCAGCTCTCATCGGTTCTACAGCTCCAGACGAACAGAAGTACGTCGCCCTGGTCTGTTCCCTGCCCACAAAAGTCGCCACACTAGTTGCAGAAGTCATCACTAAGCCCCCAGATGATGACAAGTTCGCAGCTCTACGAGATGCTCTCAAGAAGCGATACCAGCAGCCAGACACCAGTTTCCTGCAAGACCTATCTGGTCTCTCCCTCGGCAACTCAACGCCTGCACGCCTTTGAGACGAGATGCGGAGACTGAACTCCCACCACACAGACAGACTTCCTGACACTATCCTGCTGCAGCTTCACACTCAGAAGCTCCCTGCAGAAGTTCGCCTCGCCCTGTCCGCACTGTACTACTCTACAACCCCGGCGACCTATGCAGCCACGGCAGACAGAGTATTCCATGAATACACTGCTGTGCGCCATGCTGCCGCAGACAACTCAGCGGCCACACCGTCACTTTCTTCCGATTTTGTCAACCGGATCAATGCTCCTCAGACGAGTAACACCTCACAAGACATGAGGGTCCTGCTACAGCCTATACACCGCAGGATGGACACCCTCGAGCAGCTCTGCTCCTCCATGCCTGCTGCTGCTCCTGTTCCTGCCCCACGCACTGTATCCTACCGACCCCGACGTCTTCGTCCTGTCTCTGAGCCGCCGCCAGCTCCCAGCACCTACCCTCTGCTGGTACCATCAACGCTTCGGTGCTAACGCTAGACGATGTGAGGCTCCATGCAACTACTCAGGAAACGGCATCGACGGGGATTGGTAGACGCCACAACCTCCGTCACTTCAGGCGTCTCACTGCTGCATATCACCAACCGCATCTCTGGCAGGAAATTCCTCGTTGACACAGGGGAATTGGTCAGCATCATCCCTCCCTCACAGCAAGACACATCAAAGCAACCCTCATATGACCTCTTCGCTGATAACGGTACCCCCATCGCCTCCTACGTCACACACATCCTCGCCTTAGACCTTGGTCTTCCCAAGACTCTGCGCTGGTCCTGCGTAGTGGCAGATGTCTCTCAACCCATCCTTGGCTTCAACTTCCTCACCTTCCACAAGGTCGTCGTCGACCCAAGCAACCTCTGCCTCATCCATGAGCCTACAGCACACACGATCCGGAGTACACATGCCGCAGTCGCCGACACTATTACCTTCCTCTCGCCATCCAACGAGTTCTCCTCCCTGCTCAAGGAGTTCAAGGAACTTTTCTCACCCCGAGTCTCTCCACCATCACCTACGTCGGGAATCTTCCACCACATCGAGACTACAGGACCTCCAGTCTTCTCAGGCCCTCGCCGCCTTCGCCCTGAGCTCCTGATATCAGCCAAGGCGGAATTCAACAGACTCCTGTAAGACGGCATCATTCGACCTTCAAAGAGTCCCTGGGCATCTCCTCTTCACATAGTTCCAAAGCCATCATCCAACGACTGGAGGATATGTGGTGACTAGAGAGCCCTGAACCTCGTCACCAAACCTGACAGGTACCCTATCCTGCAGGTCCAGGACTTCCACAAACTGCTCGGCAAGACCATCTTCTCGAAGATCGACTTGGAGTGTGCCTTCCATCAGATTCCTGTGGCACCTGCAGATATCCAGAAGACTGCCCTCACCACTCCGTTCGGTCTCTTCGAGTATGCCTACATGAGTTTTGGACTACGCAATGCAGCTCAGACCTTCCAGAGGTACATGGACCATATGCTTTGCGACCTCGACTTTGTCACTGTCTACATAGACGACATTCTCGTAGCATCTACGACACCTGCCGGGCATCATCACCACCTACAGCTCCTTCTCCAACGCCTGCAGGACAACAACATGAAAGTACACCCTGCCAAGTGCGTCTTCGGAGCCTCCTCCATCGACTTCCTCGGTCACAGAGTCTCGTCGAGCGGCATCCAACCCTTACCACAGAAAGTAACTGCCATCAAGGAGTTTCCCAAACCTGAAACAGCGAAAAAGCTCAGAGAATTCCTGGGTTTAGTCAACTACTACCACCGCTTCATTGCCCAGGATGCTAACATTCTCACTCCTCTCCACGATCTTCTCAAGGGACTCCCCAAGACGTCTCACAAGCCTCTCATATGGACTCAAGAGGCTTTTACAGCATTCACCACTATCAAGCACCACATCACACGCCTTACCCTGCTGGCTCACCCTGCTCCCAACGCCCGGACCACTCTTACAACAGACGCTTCTTCTACTGCCCTGGGCGCCGTCTTACAACAGGAGATCAACGGAACTCTCATGCCCATTGTCTTCTTCTCACAGCGGCTTCAACCACCTCAACTCTAGTTCAACACCTTCGATCGAGAGGCCCTGGCCATATATCTTGCTGTCAAGCATTTCCAGCACTTCCTCGAGGCCCGTCAGTTCACCATCTTCACCGATCACAAGCCCCTCGTTCACACCTTCGCTTCAGCCTCCCAGACACAACACTTCGTGTTCTTCGCCACTTGGCTTACATCTCTGAGTTCACCAGCGACATCCAACACATCAAGGGCAGCCACAACGAGACCGCCAACATCCTCTCTCGTTGTATATCCAGCATTCTTCCCTCATCTCCACCCATGGATTACAGACAGCTCGCAGTAGCTCAAGAAAACGACGAAGACCTTACAGCATACAAGACATCTCCCTCAGGTCTCGCACTCCAAGAACTCCCCGTTCCCGGCACGAACATCAAGTTGTGGTGTGACATGTCCTGTGGGCAGCCTAGACCGTTCGTGCCTCACATCCACCGCCGCGCCATCTTCGACCGCATCCATAGTCTCAGCCACCCAGATGTACGGGCCTCCCAGCGCCTTCTCTCGCAACATGTCGTCTGGCCCGGAATCAAGACTGATGTTCGGAAATGGGCTGCCCAGTGCCTGGCCTCCCAGTCCTCCAAGATACATCGACACACACGTGCTCCCTTAGAAACCTTCCCTGTGACAAAAGGACGCTTCCAGGTAGTGCACCTCGACATCGTGAGACCTCTTCCGTCATCCTGCGGCAACACCTGCATCTTCACCTGCATTGACCGTTTCACCAGGTGGACAGAAGCCATTCCCATGTCTAATACTACAGCAGTCAGCCGTCCGCACCTTCCTGTCTGGTTGGGTCTCCCGTTTCGGTCCTCCCACGACTGTCATCACTGACCGAGGAGTCCAGTTTGAGTCTCACCTTTGGCATAGTTTCCTGCAGTTCCTCGGCTCTTCCAGACACCGCACTACTTCTTACCACCCTCAATCCAACAGCATGGTAGAGCGGTTTCATCGACAGCTGAAGGACGCCATCAAGGCACAGCACGACCCCTACAGCTGGACGGATGCTCTACCCTTAGTGCTCCTTGGCATCCGTGCATCACACAAAGAAGATATGGACTGCAGCCCAGCAGATCTCACCCTAAGCGAACCCCTTCACCTTCCCGGGGACTTCTCACCTACTCCTGACCTCAACCACTTCACTCCTTCTACCCGTCACGACCTACTGCAAACACTATGACAAGCAGTTTCTGCATTCAATGCTACTGCCCCACGCCAGCCTTCCCATCGCTCTGTACACATCCCTCCTGCACTACTCAACGCCAAGTATGTCTTCGTCAGGCGCGATGCTCACCGCAACCCACTTCAACGCCCCTACGACGGACCCTTCCCGGTTTTTGCTCAGTCAGCAAAGTTCCTGACGATCATTCGCAATGGCAGTCACGACACCGTCAGCAACGATCGAGTGAAGCCGGCCACCTTACCCGATGGGCCCTCAGCCCAGCATTACCCCCAACAAACCACGCCTGTACCAGTCTGCCAAAAATTGCCTCTCGCAGCACCACCTCGCCCACAACATTTCTGGGCACCCTCTTTTCATCCTCAGGCACCTACTGCTCCTGATGTGGGCCCTGCTCCTGATGAAGATCCTGCATCTGGACCTATGAACCCAGAACTCCACCAGGCACCCCTGAGGACTTTGCACCTGCTGCGAGAAAAGCACCACATTCCTCGCCTGTTCAACTTTCTCTTATTCAAAACCCTCCTTCTCTCTCTGCTTCTCCCACAGATCTCGTGTCCCTAGACGGAGTCGTCACCCGTAGCGGCCGAGTGGTTCACACCCCCGACCGTTATGTCTCACATGTCGAATACAACCCTGCCGACAAGTTTTCTGCAGCGCTCGGAGGGGAGAGGGGAGTATTGTAGTGGATACTCTCCCCTACAACTGCCACTGGCGTTAGTCGCTGATCAGCCGATCCCGCGACTAGTTTCTCTGACAAGCCTAGCTGTCTGGACCGCGCGGGGATCGGCCAGCAGTGACGCTTACTTCTGGTGGACGTGTATATAAGCTCACAGCCTCGCCATGAAAGACATTCTACTGAGCGCTCTCAAACAGACAAGACCTCCTCTCAACAAGCTCCTCACCACACAGCAACTCCCTAGCACTGCATTGTATGTATATATATATATATATATATATATATATATATATATATATATATATATATATATATATATATATATATATATATATATATATATATATATATATATATATATATATATGTATGTAATGATTGTTTATCAGACCACAGCTTACAGCCCAGAGAATTACAACACATATAACAGTGAGTACAGTACGGGCCTCGTGGTACCCCAACATACCAGGTTGACACACCCTGGGTCAGGACCCAAGGGACCTGACCCTGGCCACTAAGTACATGACAGAGGAACATGACCTACAACCACACCTTGGCAGGGGTCAATCACCGGCTGCTTCTCCCCCATATAAAGGCCCTGCAGTCCCGTCCATGGTCTCTTTACTCTCATTATTCTCATCCGACTCATCTCTCTCCTGTTCGAGTCGTCATTCTGTTCACTCACACAGAGTCACGCTTGTCCTCCCCCCAGGTCGGGAGGGAGACTTCCCGACCAGACCCCGGCGTCACCAGCTAAGCAGGGTCTCCCATAGTAGGCAGCCCAGCAGCACCCGCTGGGCCTCCGTCAGGTCACACGTGAGTCTTTGTCAGAGCTATCCCTAGGGTGAGTTACCTACTGTGGGAAGTGTATTCATTCATGTTTGTGTCCGAGAGTCAGTATCCAGTAACGTAAATATAATGTTCTAGTAACTTCGATATTATATTGATATTAATGTGTCTTAGTCATTGAGTGGAATAATATATAGTTGTATCGAAGTGGTGTTTGAGAAGTTGTCCCTTAAGAACGTATAAGATAAATAAGTGTAAATAACTCTCCGGCCACGCTACCAACTTCCTGTCTTTACATCCTCCTACTAAATATTCTCTCCATACTTTCTACCCTTAAAACCTCCATCTTAGTGCGATCCAACATCACGTTAATCCCACAGGCCCGCTGCAGTTTCCTACATTCTTATGTTCTTTTGGACAAAAAAAAAAAACTTCCATGTTCACACCAGCTCTGCTGTCATGTGCTCTTACCTGGTAGACTTTCTTGTTTTCAATGCATTTACAGAGTATATCAGTACTAGATGGAGATGCAAGTAAATTTAGAAGTAATGACATTGTTTGGACTTTGTTTTGAGATTGCCTGATGTTAAGTAAACATGACAACATAGTACTGTTATTGTTTTGATGATTCACGCATGAACCACTGGGATATATCATCATTTATATTAATTAATGGGTAAAATTTGACTTTAACTACCATGAGTATTTGGATGTTTAGATTCGAGAGAGGCTATATTGGGTAAATTTTAAGTTTTGACCATCACTGTACTTAGCCATGCAGACTATGTTTGTTTTTGTGATGGTCTGCGATGTGTTATGAACGATTTAGACCTTCATTTCTATCGGAAATCACTAGTTTTGAGTTACTATACTTAGCTAACCTTATAACTCACCATACCCTAACCTAACCTAACATATGATCTGTATTTTCTTATGCGATCGAAAAATGTTTTGCGACAGAAATCCTGTAGAGATAATGTGTCTTATTGTTTAAAGTACTTAATCCCAAAGTTAGAATTTTAAGGTTCCTCATGACCAAAACCAAAAAAATACCAGTATTGTTCGGAATGTTTATACTTTGAAATTTGTTGTATGGGCAGCTAATATCCATTGAATTAGTTTATGTGCTTAGTAATATTTATATATTCAAAATAGTATTACTGTGTTGCACAGTAAAACACAATTATCTATTATAGTAATATTTATTTACCGAGCCGATCAGCCGAGAAGGTTGGACAACTACAGCTGGCAGCCTCCTAGTGGGCGGCTCGCCCCAGCCAGTGACGTCACAACCAATCACAGAGCTTTTCACAGTCGTGACTTTTTAGCAACTTTAACCCTTATTTTTTACACTTTTTGGCCCATAGTGAATTTAAGCGTTTTTTTTACCCATTGACCTGCCATCTTACAAAAGAATTCCGACCATCAACTCGTCCATTATGAGGGTGTTTTAGACACCTGTATGCTGATTACTTTCATTTCTATTATTTCTTTGTGTAAATGCGATGTTTTCTAGATATAGGCGAGTTAAGATATGGTTTATGTTAGGTCAGGTTTTCTTAGGTTTGGTTAGGTTAGCACATGATTACAGTCATTTTTTTATTTTCCCCAACTTAATACAGTATCCCCTAATAAAATCAGTGAAAACTGGGTATTTTTAAACCCATTTTCAATGAAAAACGGCGGACGGTCATTGTCCGAATAATTACCAACTTCATTCTCGAGATAGGAAACTTATTATTCAAAGCAAAGAAAATCAATTAAAAAATATTCAAAATTTAGTTACATTAAATGGGACATTCTATTTTGCTGGTGACGAAATAAATTTTACTGTACTAGGTTACCGTGCATACAAACTCTGCGGAATTTTTAATTTATCGCTTAACATATCCTTAAAAATAAAGAACTAAACAGACACTTCACTAACCCATTATTGATTTACGTTACATTACAACTTTAATAATACACTCAAGTAACCAGCTGGGGTTTATAGAATACTGTAGTGAACAGAATACCAAAGAGAAATATGCAGCAATTTCCAAGGAAAAAAAATCTCCATATTTTCCCCACAAACTTTATGAGATAAGTTTTACAATCTGGCCAACTTTGCCTAGTCCTAAGACTATAACTTTAAGTAACCGGACGAAAAAATGCTAAAAAATAAAAATATAAAAATAAACTCAGTGATAAATTTGTTTTCATTCGCCGGTGGAGGCAAAGAACATTCCACTATGACTGGTAAACACATTTTTCAGTGAATTTTAAACGTTTGTTTCCTCACAAGGCAAACTTAAACAAGTCTCCAATATCTGCAACAACTTGTATTCTATAAAGTATGGTGACTTACTATTACAGCCTATTACAACTTGTAGGTGTTTACAGTATATAAATTTCTAAGATCTTTAAACATGTAAATAAAGTTAGTTTACATACTGTGGACGGGGAATAAATGCTGCACCAAGTACTGTTGAGCAGTGGAATGCTCCAACAGCAAAGGCAAATGTCGTCCATATTTTTTTCAATTTTCCGGTTCCCAACTGATAAAATAAGGTAAGCTTAAGATGTTATGACAACTTTTGCATGATTTACTATATAATTACAAAGAGAAATGGGTGGCAACAATACCCTGTCTACTCTCATCTCGTGTGAAGGTTATCCATAGGTCACACCATGAAGTACAGTACCCGGTACCTTATTTTGCCCATAAGACATGGTTAGTTTCGCCAAAACATTAACTTTGTTTTTAATTTTTTCGTAGAACATTGTTCTATTAACATGATTACTGAGTCTTCTGTGTTCATGCATGAGGCATATAAAATGTTTTGGGTGAGATGATTGTGTTGGTAGGATTGATATTGTGGCATTACTGGACAGAAGACACTAGTAGCATTAAATTGGGGAGAAGCATTTGATAGTATTCATTGGCACTTGTGACATTTAGAAAATAAATCAGCCTTTTGTAACCTCAGTGATGAAATTTTATAACAATATGTATTTAATTGTCTAACCATAAAGATCTTCCAGCTCAACAAGAAAATAGAGCTGAATATTCAAATATGGTACAGTATACCATACTTAATCCATGGCCATAATTTTCACCACAGGTGCCAAGCGCTGGTTTCCTATGGTGTAAGACGTTTCTTATGCGGGTAATACAACGCAATATATTTCTTATGCTGGTAATACAACGTAATATATTATAGTGTATTTTTGTTAAGGTCCTCTATGTATTTCAGTTAATTTCTCTGTTTTAACTATACGTGATATACAGTAAATTTGATAATATATAATATTTGCATCACACATTCAGAAATATCAACCCTACAATATGAACACCTCCTCAGCCACAGTGGTCGTTTGAAAGCCATCAGACCAGGATTGAGGATCCTATTTTTGCTGACTCTACTGAATAAAAAACAAAACAAAAAAACGATATTTTTAGTGATGTCATGAATAGGTGCTTATTTTGTGTCCTTTATTTCAAATTTTTAACAGTTTTGTTTTTGCAGATGTCCAAGCAAGTGGAGCCAGGTACAGTTATACCAGTCAGCCAGCAAGAAGTACAGTACCGCAATCACTAACAAATAAGAAACTTAAAACCTTACCTTATATAACACTGGTCAACATAAAAAAACATTCTCATGGTTCTGGATCAAAACAGTCTGATTCTAGTGTAATTGTATGTGCTGAACTCAATTATGACATTCGTATAGCTGTATCAGGCTCAGTTTTCCAGAACCAGCATATCTATATATTTAGTGTACCATGCTATTCATACAGTAATTTATATGCTCATTGGCTCCACTTATGCAATTATTTTGTCCTGATTTGTGCTTTTTTGTTTGTTTCAGTTTGCTGATTCATGATATTGCATATCTACACCTGCATGATTTGTAATTACTCTGAAATTAACAAAACATGGAACGTCGCAAGTGTGTGAACGGTGCTGACAGTTTTTGCTACATATGTGGTGCCTTCACTCCTGGTAGCCTCAAGAAACCAATCACAAAAGCTGTTCGACTGAACTACAAAAGTTACTTCAAATGTCATTTGGGTGACCAAGACAAGAAATGGGCACCTCATGTAGCCTGTAAGTCTTGTGTTAACCACCTGAGCGAGTGGATGTGTGGTAAACGAAGTTCAGGAATGCCGTTTGCTGTACCAATGATATGGCGTGAACCTAAAGACCACAGTAGTGACTGCTACTTCTGTCTCACAAATATTAAGGGAATAAAAATCAAGACAGGAGGCAAGGTACAGTACCCAAATATTGCTTCTGCAATCCGACCAGTACCGCACAGTGCTGAACTTCCAGTCCTAAATCCACCGACTGAACAAGAATTGAGTGATTCCGATTCTACCTCTACCTCAATGGAAAACGACTACCAGGATGACTCTGAAAATACCAGGCCTAAACTATTTACTCAAGAAGCGCTTCATGATCTCATCAGGGACCTAAACTTGTCAAAAGAAAAGGCTGAAGTTTTGGGATCCAGACTAAAGCAGCGTAACCTGCTAGAAGATGGAGTGCATATCACTACAGTGCGTTACCGACATAGACAGCTGTCTGCATTTTTCAAGATGGCAAACAACCTTTGTTATTGCGAGGACGCAGTATCTCTCATGCAACAACTCTGCAAGTCTGAAACATACAATACAGAGGATTGGAGGCTGTTTATAGACTCAGGAAAAGACTCTCTGAAAGCTGTTCTTTTACACAATGGCAATCGGCTTCCATCTGCCCCAATAGCACACGCAACAAAAATGACTGAGAGCTATGAAACAATGAAAATTCTGTTGGCCGCTATAGAGTATGAGAAACACCAGTGGAAGATATGTGGCGATCTCAAAGTCATCAGTTTACTACTGGGCCTTCAGAGTGGCTACACAAAGCACATGTGCTTTTTGTGCTTGTGGAACAGCAGAGCTGATGCAGAGCACTATGTGAGAAAGGATTGGCCGACAAGACCAAGAGATGCGCCTGGAAGGTTTAACTGTGCTCACAATCCGCTTGTAGATCCAGAAAAGATATTTTTGCCTCCACTGCATCTAAAGCTCGGTTTGGCTAAAAATTTCATCAAAGCTATGGATCAATTCGGTGCTGGGACTCTATACTTATCTCAGAAACTAGGTGGTGTGGTTTCCGAAGCCAAGTTGAAAGCAGGTGTCTTGAATGGACCACAAATTCGTATACTAGTTAATGATAGCGAATTCACCAAAACATTGAACCCACTGGAGAAAAAAGCATGGGAATCATTTGTCAATGTGTCAAAGAATTTTCTTGGAAACTATCGTGCTGACAACTACAAAGAAATCATAACAACCATGCTTCAGAATTATCATGCATTGGGAGCAAGGATGTCCTTGAAATTGCATTTTTTCCACTCTCATATTGAATTTTTCCCAGGTAACCTTGGAGACGTTTGTGATGAACACGGCGAAAGATTTCATCAAGATATCGCCATAATGGAGAGCAGATATCAGGGACAATTCAGTCCTAACATGATGGGCGACTATTGCTGGACACTGCAATGAGAAGAGAGCAAGCTGTACAAGAGAAAGAGTAAAGTTCAGAAGCACTTTTAGAACTTCATATTTTGTCATTATAAAGGATTTGAACTTATGTTTTTTGGTACAATTTTTTATGAGCTTATCTGTGATAGGTTTAAAATTGTATCTTGCATGACGCGATAATGTTACTATATTTACTATTTTTTTTATTCTTTAAGAAAGTAGGTCTAATGGTAGAATGAAACATCCAATTAATATTCATTAATATGAAATTAGTCATGAAAGCACAGTCACATGAGATAATCTCATCTTTTGCACGACACGTGATGGAATATTAAATATTTGTACCTATTGATTTTTTTTATAAAACCTGGTCTGATAGAACAAAACAAATATCAGATTCGAATTCAGCAATATGAAATTAGTTGTGTGAGCATGATCTCATATGTTGACCAGTGTAATCTATCTTAACCTAACCTAACCTAAAATAGCTCTAAAGACTAAATGATAAAGCAGGGTACATATACAGAAAAGTGAGTGGAAGAGTGTGTAAAAGATGTCAAAGAACCATCTTAGGTCCTACTGACCTAGATATAAACCATATACAGTACTGTACTTCTATAAATAAAAATATTCAGTGAGAGTTTAGACCAGTGGTTCTCAACCTTTTTCACTCCATTCCCCCTTGAGGAATTTTCAACATCCTCGTGGCCTCCTTCATTTTTCTCCCAGAACAGACAAACAGACAAGTGATAAAGACTAAAGATTGATAAAGAAGGACAGATAAATAGGACAAGAGTTAGAATGGCAAACACACACACACACACACATTCACTTACATAACACGCCCATGCACTCACACCTAAAGCACACATACAGTCATACACAAACATGCACACAGGTAAACATTCACACTCAAGCTAGCAAGCTGAAGTGCACTTCCTGTAAGCAAGAACACGCCTCCTTTGACAAGCACTGCCCAACTTGGAGGAATGAGAAGAATAGTGAGTCATACCAATTTAGCGCTAAAAATGGTAGGATTATATAAGTAAGGAATGAGTATGAACAACAATGGCACCAATAAATAAGGAAATAATTAATAAAGGAAGTGTACAAATATTTCACCCACGTAAAGCAGCGACCACATGAATTATGAAACAAAATAAGTAACACCAATTACGGAGTATATTATGCTTGAGTCAAGCTCAAACACAATATATGGTTCAGAGACAATACACTCCACTGTTTTCGTGATGGTATCCCAGGCCAGACTGAGATCATTCGGTCCTATCACCACTTGCAAAGGGATGACACACGGACACGTACTGAACAAGTCAGTTCAGCAGCTCGGTCCAGGGCCTGTCACACAGACAGGAACTGGACCTGTGAAATATTAAATAATCCGTAAAAAAAAAAAAAAAATAGCACCAGAGTTTGTAAATATTAAAATTGTATTGTTATGATTAAACAAAATGACAAAAAAAAGAATGAAAATTCTCTTCTGCCAAGTCAAAATAAGTAATACAAGTTTTGTTTAATTCAGATTCCCAACATTATTTGGAAACGTACAAGTTATAACAGCTCGCCGTGGCTCCCCTAAATTCTTGCCGTGGCTCCCTTGGGGGCCATGGCCCCCAGGTTGAGAACCACTGACCGACATATTTTTTCCATGGGGAACCTTGAGCTGAAATTTAGTTAGACCATTGACACAACTGTTCACCTTGGTTAAGTGAGTCATAGTATTCACACTAAAAGAAGCGCAGTGTTAATTTATTTGAATGTAAACTTTGTACTAAACAAAGTAATAAAAAAATGTCACAATCGTTTGTATGAGTTTATACTTTAGTCTCAAACTCAACAACCGTAGATTTGTGAGGCCTTACCGCAAGAGGAATAAGAAAACTTTAAAATTTGGTCACAAGTAAAACTATTATGACCATTAGACTCGTATGTATGGTGAAGTAGACCATGAAAAACAAAGTTGCTACATAAAGTTTTATTTTCGCTTATACGATAGTATTTACTATTTCCACATTTTAACTAAAAAATAAAATTTCATGAACACAAATTTTATGGTACCGGGTATAATATAATAAACCCATAAATATAAATGCTTAAAGATAATGTTTGTTTTGATGCGAGTCATAATAAAATAAGCCTTGATTCCTGAGACCCAAATGAGGATAGGATATAAGAACATAAGAAAATAAGGAGACTGCAATAGGCCGGTTGGCCTGTGCATGGCAGCTCCTGTCGAGTTACTACCACTCTCTCTCATCCATGAATCTATCTAGCCTCCCTTTAAAACTTTCCAGCGTTCCAGCATTTTACTACAAAGTTGCTAAGCTTGTTCCACTCGTCCACCACCCTATTTGTGAACCAGTTCCTTCCTATCTCCCTCCTAAACCTAAACTTATCCAACTTAAATCCGTTGCTACGAGTCCTATCCTGCTCGGATATTATAAGAACTTTATCTATATCGCCTTTATTGATTCCTTTCACCCACTTAAATACGTCTATCAAATCTCCCCGCACTCTTCGTCTTTCTAGGGAATGCAAGTTTAGTTTCCTTAACCTATCTTGATATGGAAGGTTTCTAAGTCCCGGAATCATTTTCGTCATTCTTCGCTGCACCGACTCCAGTGAATTGATATCCATTCTATAATAAGGGCACAAGAACTGAACCACATAATCGAGGTGCGGCCTGACTAACGCAAGATATAGTTGCAATAAGACCTCTGCACTCTTATTACTTACACTTCTAGATATGAAACCTAATACTCTGTTTGCCTTATTTCGAACATTAACGCACTGTTTTCTAGGCCGTAGGTCCGGGCTTACAAGTACCCCTAGGTCTCTTTCACAAGTCGACCTCTCTAGGTTGTTGTTAAGGCTGTATACATTGACAGTATTTGTTCTTCCAATATTAAGTACGCTGCACTTGCTGGCATTGAATTTCATTTGCCATTTCTCTGACCACTCCTGCAGTTTATTTAGATCCTCCTGTGGTGCATTTGCATCCTGCCCTGAATTAATCTGCCGCCCTATTTTGGTGTCATCCACAAACTTGCTATGTCACTGCTGATCCCAGTATCTAGATCGTTCATGTAGATTATGAACAAAAGTGGACCCAGTACTGACCCCTGGGGCACCCCTCTGGTTACACAGCCCCACTCAGATTTAACACCATCTACGCTGACCCTCTGTGTTCTATCGGTGAGCCACGATTTTATCCAATTTAAAACTTTCCCCTCGATACCATGAGCCTTAATTTCTCTCAGAAGCCTCTGATGTGGTACTCTGTCAAACGCTTTGCTAAAGTCTAAGTAAATAACATCATAATTTTCGTCATTATCTACTACCTCGAAGACTTTCCTAAAAAACGTCAGCAGATTTGTTAGACAAGATTTCCCCTTTGTAAACCCATATTGAGTCGTAGATTAATTTGCTTTTCTCTAAATGCTATCGAATGCTATTTGCTATAATTGATTCAAGAAATTTCCCCACTACTGACGTCAAACTGATCGGCCGGTAATTTGACGCTGATGCTCTATCTCCGTTTTTTAATATGGGTACTACATTTGCCTGTTTCCACAAGTCTGGCACAACTCCCGTGTATAATAATTTTGTAAATAAATTTACGAGGAATCCACTAATCTGTTCCTTACACTCTTTCAAAACTCGAGGGAAAATTTCATCCGGCCCTGGGGATTTTGTCTTCTTTAATTTATTTATCTTCTTAAGAACATCCTCTTTTCTGATAGTGATATTCTTTAATTTCTCTTCTTCCTTTCTCCTAAATATCAGTTCCACCTCTGGAATTTCCTCGTGAATTTCTTCTGTGAAAACTGATAAAAAGTAGCTGTTTAATGCTTTGCTTATTTTCTCACTGTCATCGATCACTTCCCCCCTCCCTGACTTCAAAGGCCCAGCTTTGTCCTTGACCTTTGTCCTATATACCTGGAAAAATCCCTTGGGATTCGCCTTGAATTCTCTTGCTATCCTGATTTCGTAGTCCCTCTTTGCCTTCCTTACATTTTTCTTAACATTCCTATATAGTTCATTATACCTATTTCTGAGCTGCTCCTGCCCTCCCTTTAATTTCTTATAAATTCCTTTCTTTATTCCTATGTCATGTTTAAGTTTTCTGGTCATCCACCTTGGCTCATTCTTCTTTGACCTAATTTTTCTGTATGGTATATTTTGTTCTTGTGCTTTACATAGTATACTAGTGAATATATTATAGTTATGATCAATTATTGTGTCGCCTGTGACCTCACCCGTTCCTACCGGGGACTGACCTGACTGTTCCCAGGCGACCTCACCTAGATACCTTCTTAACCCAATAATTGTTTTTCGTTTCCCAATTTAGGGTGAACCTGATTTCTCTGTGATCACTGTTCCCTAGTTCTTCCCCTAGTGTGATATCTCTGATAATATTTTCTTTATTTGTTAATACTTGGTCTAATATATTGTCACCTCTAGTAGGTTCTGTAATTAGTTGTTTCAAAAAATTGTCCTGTACTGCGTCTAGGAAGTCTTCAGATTTATAGTCACCTACAATGTTGTCCCAGTTAATATTTCTGAAGTTGAAATCCCCCATAATGCACAGGTTGTTGTATCTTGCTGCCCTACTCATTTCCTGCCATATGGGCTGAGCTGCTTCTTTCCCAAGACTTGGGGACCTGTAAATCACTCCCATAATTAGTTTTTCTCTTCCTTCTGCAATTTCTACCCATACAGACTCGGTTCCTATTTCACCCTTTATTGAATTATTAATACAACATTTTAATGTATCCCTGACGAAGAGTGTGACCCCTCCCCCCTTCCTACCTTCCCTCTACTTGGGAAAGAGGTTGTACCCTTCTATGTGGTACTCTGATAAAAAGTTCTTGCTCGCCATATTCATCCAAGTTTCAGTGATTGATATGACGTCTACATTCTTGGTACATACAACCGCTCTCAGCAAGTCTATTTTATTTCTATCGCTTCTACTGTTTGTATAGTATACATTTAAACCTACCCTTCCCTGGTCCTGTTTTACCCCTTGTCCTGAGTAACCAATTTTACTCCCCAGGACCTGCTTGTTTTTTGACTCCCACTTACCCCGACCTCTACTGGCGAAACCCCCCCCCCCCTTTGGAGTGACAATATCACGGTCCAGGGATGCAGACAACGTCTTTATCCCCGCGAGAGACAAGTGTACTCCTTCACGACTGTACAGGTAGTCGTTGCCATAAAATGGTTGCCAGTTATCAATGAATGCCCAACCATTGCTTGCACAATGTTTTTCCAGTCGGCAATTTATAGCAATTGCCCTGGACAGCTATTCACGACCAACTCCCCTTCTAGGAAAGACACCACATACTATCGGGATCCCTCCTCTATCTTTAACTGTTATTGCCGCTGGCTTCAGCTACAGTGCTGGCGTGTGATGCCATTAAATCTTTCGACCCGTGACCTCGCCAGATGTAGAAGTGTTTACAGACAAGTCCTGGTTCTGCTGAGTGGACTGTCTTCGACTGGTGGCGGTGCTGCCCGCCCCTCTCTAGTGATGCTGTGAAGACCAGCCTTCTGCTAGCACTGGTGAACACAGACTCACAATCCTGTCCGAGAATTTGTGCTGGGACGATTTACGCAATACTGTTGTCTCTTGGAACACCATATTGATCTGCATTGACCCGCACTTGGAAGTACAGCCTCAATGATGACATACCCCTCGGTACTGAAATATTGTTGACTAAATACGCCTACTCGTTTCTGCCTAACCTAGAGTAATAAGACAATGCAGAATGAAGCGAAGCTAAGATTAATAGAGTTATGAACTTTGTGTTATGTCTGTATATTTAATAAATTGTAATTAAGATAAAATTGTTTGAGACTAACTAATTATGTATCAGATGGATCACCATGTAATATTATGAACGCCTTCTCCTCTGCAGGTTTTGACCACATCAATAATATTGAATGCGTCAAAAGGCGAGTTTCAATCATTCCCTTCGACTTGCTCATCACCTGAACGTCCTTAACCAAGGCGTTTACACTAACCTTCCCCAGCGCCTCCCTATACCTCTTGAAAAGTTCCTCACTCCTAACCTTTCCTATGTCGTTACCTCCCACACCAAGACACACTACTTGATAGGTAGCCTCCCCTGAAAAAACCCTATCTATCCTTTGAGTTACATGCCCTATCCCAGCCCCAGGAAAACACCCCCTAGGTCCTAGTCCTACGTTTCCTATCTCTTGCACAAAAAATCCTATCTAAGAACCTCACCTGGCTCTCCCCAACTACCACGACCTTACCACTGGGCAGGGTCTGAACAACTGCCCTTTTCTCTCCTGGCACCTCAAGGGCGGATCCAGGGGGTCCTGGAGGTCCGGACCCCCCCTTTTCATCAGAAAATTCCAATACTTTTCCTTTAATGCAGTTTTGTACCCAGGCATTTTTGTATAATAAGTAATTTGTATTGATCTCAGAATATCTCCTAATATCAAGTGCACATGGCTTCAAAATGGTCTCAAAATACCCATGATTTTGGTCAGATTAAAAAAAATCGGGGTGCTTAGTGTCACCCCAATACCCCTAGCTGGGTGGACTCGCTGTGCTCGCCATGTTCCCCCACCCAAAACTTCTTGGAACCCCCCTTTTGATATTCCTGGATCCGCCCCTGCATTTTGCTTTCATATAATATGGTATTGTAGTGGATCTCTCCCCTACAAACTACATCCGCATTCCAATGAGACAGTATCCTAGCAACCAAGCGAGCTGCTCAGGGGGAGGGGGGGGTCACCAGCTGCTACAGTATCCTAGCAACACGGGGGGGATCGCCACCTGCTACGTCTTCCCGAGCAACGGAATCAAGAAACCGGCGAATTCCCACGGGTTTACTTCCGGCTGCTGTGTATATAAGCTCTGTCTCTCCATTGAGATTCATTCTGGCCTACGTTGCTGAACACTCAACACCTCCTCCAAGCAAGCTCCTCGCTGTCCAGCCCTCATTCACCCTGGAGGACAGCAACACGCAACATCTCCTCAAACTAAGCTCCTGCGCAGATACCTCCTCAAGCACGCTACTCACTGAACGTGTCTTCTGAGCAAGCTTCTCGCCACACGGCATCTCAAGCACCAGACTGTCTTTCATATAATATATTTCATATAAGAAAACTACCACCTAAAGTTTCCATCAATCCTAGCCTGAGTGCTAGACAACATAATATCACATAACCCTACAGTATCATTGTCTTGCTTAAATCCCCAGGCTACTTCTCATTTGTTGTTATAATGTCATTACTGCAAGTACATCAACAACTAAGGTCTTTAAGCGTGTAACAAGATTAGTAATTCCACTATTCCAACATTTAAAAATTTTATGAGATAAAACTCTTACTTCTGAATACAGCTTTATTCAACTTACGTCGTCAATGTGCCCATCATCGTTTTACTAAGCATTATTTATTATATTTATTATTTAATTATTTAATTAAACGTTTTCATTAATAAATGCTTGTTGTATATATTTTATTGTAATCGTCTTTTACTTGAATCATCAATTTCTTGTGAACGATATTAAGGCTTTATTTCATGTATATAATCGAAATGGAGCTACTGCGGCAGGAAGACGCCGATACGGTAATCGAGTTGCTTTTGGATGGGAGTGCTGAGTGAGAGGAGCAGCTGTTAGGCGGCGCCACCGTCGCATCCATCATCAGACCGCTACACCGGCCCTGAGTAGCGCTTCTTATTGAATGAAGTCTCTTTGTTAATAACTACAGTATACAATATTTATCTGCTTTAAAAATCTCTCACGACTGTTATTGCCAAAAAAAATCCTATTAGTCTATTAGAATGTCATGGAAGATTTTCATCTGATGATTAAACACCAGCATGCTAAATAGGGGAGAGGGGGGGGGGTGGTGGGCGGGTGTATAATAGGTTAGGTTAGCTTAAGGCTATTTAATCAATTAAAGAATGCTGGGGTTGCTAAACTTCATAAGATCCGTCTATTATTTATCTACCTTTTAATATACAATATTATCTCAAACGAATCTGGAATAACTTTAAAAAAGTCTCGACTCGTTTGTCTTCTTCGAGGCGGAAACAATTCACTCTGTAAAATATCAAAAGTTACCTCATACTCTAACACTAATAGCAACGTTTGTTTTTACATTCCCACAAGCTTTCAGTAATCTAAAAACAAAGCTTCAATCTTTCGTCTACGTTTTTATAAATAACATATGGCTCTACGGGAACATTATACTGCAGTATCATATGAAGACATTTTGTTGAGCTTCCAACAATCAACTAACCGTGATATTCAATTTGGTCATACTCACCTGTTTTATCAGCCTTTTTAAGGTCAATTCTCCTCTACAAATCACGCAAAACAATCACAATACACTCTAGTCATTCTGATAAGTTCATGAACGATTCAGTAATAATGTTTCACTAAAGGAAGGCGATGGGAAAAAACAGAACTCGAGGAGAGTGATCACACCCCTTCACCCGTCAACTGTCAACACACCTCAGCCACCCCGCCCTGTCCCTCCTCACCTGAAGCTATAATATATCACTGCCTTTCAAAGGTCTTTAAGCGCATATACTAGCTTAGTAAATGCAAGTTTCATCAACCGTTTGATATGAGAGATATAAGCAACAAATTTAAATTATATCTACTTTATTTACACTGAAAGCAAAGGGGTAATACTCTTCTAAAAGGCACGATAATGAATCGTTTCTTTTCAGAGTAATTGTTCTTTTTCAGTTTAATAATACTACCATTAACAACAACAAAAATAGAATACGAAAAAGTCTTAAAATAGATTGATGTGATGCAAAGTTTTCAAACAACAAAATTGGATAAACGTATTGTAGATTGCCCAGGAAGATTTGTTAAAATTTTAGTATTCATTTCAATATATTTGTTTACGAGGTCACACTAATTCATTAAAAAAATATAATCTCAAATCTTCTCTCAGGACGTTGACATTGACATTATCATGTTATTACTGCACTTCAACAACTATGGTCTTTAAGCGCGTAATGAGGTTAGAAATTATTACTGTCCCATGAAAAATTAAAACTATGAAGTGTCCATTTTCGGTGATCTGGGTGTAGTGTTGTGGGAATGTGATGTTTGTGTTCACACTCAGGATGGGTTGGAGAAAGGAAACTCACAATGTGCTCTCTGTATACATGTTAACATAAGAACATAAGAACATAAGAACATAAGAAAGTGGGATACTGCAGGAGGCCGACTGGCCCATACAGGGCAGATCCCTTTCACACCCATCCCAGCACTTCCATGTGCCTATCCAACTTCGTCTTGAAGCTCCCTAGCGTCCCCGATCCTACTATAGCACTCGGTAGCCTATTCCACATATCCACAACTCTATTACCAAACCAGTGCTTGCCTATATCCTTTCTGAATCGGAATTTATCTAATTTAAAGCCATTTGTTCTAGTTATTTCGTTATTACTGAGCTTCAGAACATCTTCCATTTTACCCTTGTTAATCCCACTTACCCACTTGTACACCTCTATCATATCTCCCCTAACTCTACGCCTCTCTAATGAATGTAAGCCTAAGCTTTTCAGTCTTTCTTCATATGGAAGGTTTCTAATATTATGGATCATTTTTGTCATTCTTCTTTGTACTCTCTCCAAAGAATCTATGTCCATTCTATAATAAGGACACCAGAACTGAACCGCATAATCCATGTGTGGCCTCACTAATGCTAGGTAAAGTTTCAAGATAACGTCAGCAGTTCTGTTACTCACAGACCTAGATATGAACCCAAGAATCCTGTTTGCCTTGTTGAGAACGCTAATACATTGTTTTCTAGGTTTCAAGTCGTTGCTAACAAATACACCTAGATCTTTTTCACAAACTGAGTTTTCTATTTCCGTGTTACCTAGTTTATACTTAACGTTTGTATTCGTCTTCCCTATCTGTAGTACCTTGCATTTATCAGTATTAAAATTCATTTGCCAGTCTACTGACCACTCATGTAAGGTATCTAGATCTCTTTGAAGGTGTTCAAAGTCACTGTCTGAATTTATCACTCTCCCCATTTTGGTATCATCTGCAAATTTACTAATCCTACTAGTTATACCTAAATCAAGATCATTAATGAATATAACAAACAGCAGAGGGCCTAATACAGATCCCTGGGGAACTCCGCTTTTGACCGCACCCCAGTCTGACTTAAATCCATTTATGCTGACTCTTTGTTTCCTACCAGTTAACCATGACCTAATCCATTTTAATAATGATCCACCTATTCCATGTGCTTCTACCTTCCTTATCAATCTCTCATGAGGGACTCTATCGAATGCTTTACTGAAATCTAAATAAATTATATCATATGACTTATCATTATCTACCGCTTCATATACTTCTGAGAAAAAGCTAAGCAAATTTGTGAGACAAGAACGTCCCTGGGTGAACCCGTGCTGAGAAGAATGAATTAAGTTGAATGTTTCAAGGTGGCTTCTGATTTTCGTAGCAATAATTGACTCTAGCAACTTGCCTATGATTGACGTGAGACTAATGGGACGGTAATTTGATGCAATTGATTTATCACCTTTTTTGAAAATCGGAACTACATTTGCAAGTTTCCAAGCTTCTGGCACTAGGCCCGATTCTAATGACTTATTAAATAAAACTGATAATGGATTACTCAACTCATCTCTACATTCTTTTAATATTCTAGCATATACCTCGTCTGGACCAGGCGATTTATGAGGCTTCAATTTGTTAATTACTTTAAGCACATCGTTACTAGTAATATTGATATTCATCAACATATTTTCTATACTGTCGTTATATACCTTATGAACTTCTGGAAACTGTGCTAGGTTTTCATTTGTGAATACGGAGCGAAAATGACTATTTAACGTACTACACATTTCTAACTCATCATCAGTCATTTCTCCTGTCGTAGTTTTAAGGGGACCTATTGTATCTCTAACCTTTGATTTATACAGTTGATAAAAAGCTTTGGGGTTATTTTTCGATTCGTTTGCTACCTTGATTTCATAATTTCTCTTTGCTTTCCTAATTTCTGTTTTTACCTGTCTTGTTAGGTTCTGATAGTAACCAAGTAAGTGATTTTCGCCTTTCTTAACTTTTCTATATCCTCCTTTCTTTTTCCCTAGAAGATCTAAGAGTCTATTATTCATCCATTTTGGTTTGTTCTGTATCGATCTGAATTTTCTTTTAGGGATGTGTTTATTTTGAGCATTATGGATTGTCGCAATAAATTGTTCATAAGTAGCTGCTAAATTAAATTCGGGGTTCTCCCGTCCTAAGTTGACAGTTTCCGGAGGTGTGGGGGGGATTAATCTTTTGACCATAGGGTCATCCCTTAGGTCTCTCCTTAAGCTACCGTAATTAGCCTTCCTAAAATCCGGGATCGAGGCCGAATTTTCCTTCTTCCTGCCATTCCATATTATGTTAAAATATATGGCTTTATGATCACTGTTTCCTAGTTCGTCTCCAATCCCAACATCTTTTACTAGATTTTCATTATTACTGAGAACTAAATCGAGGATATTATTTCCTCTAGTGGGCGAGTTTATGAATTGATATAAAAAACTATCTTGTACTACTTCTAGAAAATCTTCAGATTCATTATCGCTAAGTTGATTTTTCCAATCTAAGCCTGAAAAGTTGAAATCGCCTAGAATACATACATTGTTTCTATCAGATGCCTTCTTTATTTCCTCCCATAGCAATTTACCATCGTTCCTACTCAAATTAGGTGGTCTATATATAACACCAATGACTACGGACTCATTGCCCTCACCAATCTCTACCCAAATACTTTCATTGTCGCTATTTGTTTTAATGTTTGATTTATTGCAGCTTTTTAATGACACCCTGATATACACTGCTACACCGCCCCCTCTCCTTCCTACTCTGTCAAATTTAAATAGGTTATGTCCTGGAATATGAAATTCTGCTAAAAAATGTTTGCTGTTTGAATTTATCCATGTTTCCGTTATTGCAATTATATCTATGTTCTCTGTACTAACAATGGCTCTGAGCTGGTCCATTTTGTTACACAAGCTTCTACTATTAGTATAATAAACACTCAATATATTTCTTCCGTTTCTATCTATTTTACATTTATTACTTTGATGTTTGTTATTATGACTAACTATATTTTCAGCATTATCTACTTCTGTTTCACTGTTGTTTTTTTCACATGGTATTTTCCTCTCTTTACCATTGACGGGATTTGGACATATTAAAACCCCACCTTTACTACCCTGTCAACTATCTTTGCTAGCACGGCCACCCCCTTCCTACTTAAATGCACCCCATCCCTTGCATACATACTATCATCACCATAGTACTGGCTCCAATTATCAATGAATGGCGTCGACAGCTCTTTACACTGTTCTTCCAACCAGCAATTGAAACCGATTGCACGGGACATCCATTCACGACTGGCACCACGTCTAGGTAGGATAGAGCAAGCAATAGGAGTTCCACCCTTCACCCTAATCTTATCTAGAGCTTCCCTATACAGTTTACGCAGTTCGACACTGGTAAGCTTACCTACGTCATTGCCTCCTGCACTGAGTAAGACTATGGGGTTGTCTCCACAGTCATCAATGACGTTCTCCACTCTCTCCAGTACTCTACCTATCCCTGCCCCGGGGAGACACTCGAGCTTCCTAACTTTAGTGCAGAGATTGTTACCTAAATACTTCACCATCGAGTCTCCCATGACAGAAATACATTTGACCTTACCTGAGTGTGGTGATTTCTTACCTGCGCTACTCCCTCTCTCCACACTAACAGAGGGAGTAGCACTCGTGGTGTTACTAGCACCTTCCTCACACTCGTCACTTAAGGTGCTGAACCTGTTGTTTAGGTCTACAGCTGAGTGCCTTTTTATAGTGCATTTTGTAGCACTAGCAGCAACTACCTTCCATGAATCCACTGCAACTTCACCGTCCTTCACGACACTGGCAAAGGTTTTCTTCTCCTCTAAAACTAGCTTCAAGGCTAAGTTTTCGCCCTTGAGACTCTGGACCTCCTTCTCAACCTTCTCCAGTCGGTCTTGCAAGGCAAGACAAAGCTGGAGAACGTGAGAGGTGGTCGAGTACTCGTCAGCAGCTGCCATGTCACTATATCACTCACTAACACTGACAGGAACACAGGTCCGCACTGGCTGAGGGTCAGAGGTCAACTGTACAATGCAGCTTGGTGCTGGGAAGGCAGCATGGTTACAAGCGTGATGTAGAGAGAGCTGGTTGGTGAGGGTGCTCAGAGGAGGACAGCTTGTGGGTTGCCATGCTCGCCGGCGGGAGCGAGGACCGCCAGGCAGGCGGAGGAGGAGCAAGGGCCGCCAGGCAGCGGCGGAGGTGGTGTTGCTGGCTGGTTGGTGTAGGTAGAAAGAGACAGGTCACCACGAGGTCAGGTATTAAATAGCGGGGGTAGGCGTGGCTTAGTAGTTGACCCCCGCTCCGTGATGTATGGCGGCGCTGGTTGACCTAGACCACAAGGCATACACTGGGGAATTGGTGGGGTCGGCTACGCAGCGACAAACAGCGTTTATAGGGGAGAAATCCACTACAATACTCCCCCTTCCCTCCAGGCGGTGTAGGAGACTTGTTGTCTGCAGGGTTGCATAGCACATGTGAGGCAGAACGGACTGTGCATGCCTCATGTGAGACAACGGCGATGGCGTGGATGAGCCGGTCGCTGGAGACAACTGTCTAGATACACAATATCTGTGGGAGTAGAGAGGGAGAAAAAGGGTGTGTGGAGGCGATGAATGTTGCGCTTCCCTCACGGCAGGTACAGAGTCGTCAGATGTGCCTGCTGGGGTGTGTGGGCCTGGGTCAGGAGCAGGGGCTGCGTCAGCAGAAGCGGATGAGAGCTCGTGACAGCAGCTGGGTCCACGACAGCAGCAGGGTGCAGGACATTAGCAGGGAGTACCTGAGGGAGAAAAGAGGGGTGTGTGGGTCCGCACCCAGGAACAGGGGCCGCGTCAGGAGAAGCGGCAGGGGGTACTGCTGGGCCGGTCGGCGTCTGAGGCAGGACGGGTGTGTTGGTCCGCGTCAGGAGCAGGGGCCGCATCAGGGGCGGCAGGGGTTACTGCTGGGCCGGGGGCGGCGTCTGAGGCAGGAAGGGTGTGCTGGGGTCAGTAGGACGTGGTGCTTGGGGCAGGAAGAGGAGCTGGTGTCTGCTTAGAGAAGCAGTGCTGCTCTAGGGTGTCTAACCTGCGGTGTAGAGACAGTAGTTGTAGAGCCGATGAGAGCTGCTTCTGTGTGGATAAGCCAGTCTTCCATGTTGCTTGAAGACTGGGAGAGTGATCAGTTTCTCCTCCATCCTGTGTGAGTGCGAATCTCCGGGAGTCACCATTTGTGGGAATGTGATGTTTGTGTTCACACTCAGGATGGGTTGGAGAAAGGAAACTCACAATGTGCTCTCTGTATACATGTTGTATTGGATGTACAATGCAGCTTGGTGCTGGGAAGGCAGCATGGTTACAAGCGTGATGTAGAGAGAGCTGGTTGGTGAGGGTGCTCAGAGGGGGACAGCTTGTGGGTCGCCATGCTCGCCGGCGGGAGCGAGGACCGCCAGGCAGGCGGAGGAGGAGCAAGGGCCGCCAGGCAGCAGCGGAGGTGGTGTTGCTGGCTGGTTGGTGTAGGTAGAAAGAGACAGGTCACCACGAGGTCAGGTCTTAAATAGCGGGGGTATGCGTGGCTTAGTAGTTGACCCCCGCTCCGTGATGTATGGCGGCGCTGGTTGACCTAGACCACGAGGCATACACTGGGGAATTCGTGGGGTCGGCTACGCAGCGACAAACAGCGTTTGCAGGGGAGAAATCCACTACAGTGTCTTCATTTCTTAACGCTATTTATGTAGGAGAGATTGAGGCACAGTCTTCTAAATCCCAAGTTTATTTCCTGCTCTCGTTACAATGAGTCTCCATATAAGCAATCAACAATCAAAGTAAATAATTTTTTTTACAGGGATTATCCCACCCGGGCACAGGTCACTGGCCCACATCGGGGCCTGGGGGGAGAAAATGACGCCAATTTATTTCGGGAAATCAAGAACCAAGCGGACTGTGAAGAGCTGTAGAAGGACCTCTGTGGGCTCCAGGAATGGTCGAAGAAATGGCTGCTGAGATTCAATGTCACGAAGTGTAAGAGGATGAACCTGGGGTGTACCAACGGTAAGGAGGCGTATCATATGTCCCAACGGGATGAAGAAACTGCACTAGTTGAGACTGAATGTGAGAAGGACCTAGGTGTGTATGTTGACAATGAGCTGAAGATCTCGGGCCATTGCGAGAAGAAGGTAAATCAGGCAAATAAATTATTGGGTCTTATAAGAAGGTCGTTCAGATATCTAGACGGTCCGTCCCTCGCAACGATCTTCAAGAGTGAAGTGCTTCCCCATCTGGAATACTGTCACCCCGTCTGGTCCCCGAGATATGCTAGGGACTGTCAGTTGGTTGAAAATGTTCAAAGGAGGGCCACCAGACTGGTGCCTGCACTTCGGCACCTCAACTACCCTGAGAGATTGGAGCGCCTGAACTTGCTTAGCTTATACTACAGGCGGGCAAGGGGCGACCTAATTGAGGTGTATAAGCATCTCAGGGGGCACTACTCAGTTGAGTGTCCTTACTTGGAGCTGGCGGACGCTCGCCCCACAAGGGGTCACAGCTCAAGATTGAAGAAGCCGCAGGTCCAGAAAACTGTGAGGGCAAACTTCTTCGGAGTGAGAGTTGTGAACTCTTGGAAAAGTTTTACAGAAAGTGTTGTGACGGCACAGAGTGTGAGCTCTTTCAAGACCAGACTTAACCAACACTGGAGCAGGTTCAGGTACATTCAGGAGCCGGTGCATGTCCAGTAATTGCCAACAGTGAGTAACAGAGACGTGACCGATCGCCGAAGCGGCTACTGAGCCGATCAGCGGTGAAGAGGATAAAGTAAAATTAAATAATAAAGAACAATGGAGTGATCCTACACAGGCCGCTGGCCTCCCCCCTTAGCATGGCAACCTCTAATAATGCCACAGGGGCCATTAGGTTAATATGGTTGGAGGTGTTACAAACGGTCAATTCATTTTGTATCTCGCCTAGGCTCGGTATCATTGCCAACTTATGGTCAAATATCTTGAAAATAATAGTCACATTCTCTTGTAACTTTCAAACCAGTTCCATATTTTAATATTTAATCCAAATTGTTTATTTTAATACACTTGACTTTTTATTAATTGTATCACAATAAATAAAATAATTTTACAATATTACTGTAGTTTGAAAAGGTGTGTCTGTTTGTTTACTTCCACGATGGCGTTTGGGATATACAGTCTGTTGGAGGCTGTTGTCCTCTTCTTAAATGCCGTTTGTATTCTAAATGAAGAGAGGTTCTTATCAAAATGTAAGTTTAATGATATATATACCTCTGTGTTCCTGTACATTTGTCGTTTTGGTGCAATCAAGACCAGACGTTGGAGGTGAACGTGGGTTCAGTGTTGTCAAATACCTTGAAGGCAGTGGATATTTAGCCGGGTCTGGTAGTGGTCTGAGAACTCTAGTGTAGTGTTCAAGGCTCAATGCTCTCGTTGTCTGGTAGTGGTCTGAGAACTCTAGTGTAGTGTTCAAGGCTCAATGCTCTCCTTGTCTGGTAGTGGTCTGAGAACTCTAGTGTAGTGTTCAAGGCTCAATGCTCTCCTTGTCTGGTAGTGGTCTGAGAACTCTACTCTAGTGTTCAAGGCTCAATGCTCTCCTTGCTAATAATGGTTATGGGTGAAAAGGATAGGATCCCCTAGACCGCTGCTTACCCAGTCTAGGAGTTCCACAGGTGACGTCTCATGATTATATAACTTGAATTGGTAAAGATTTGTTTTATGCCCAACTGGATTTTTATTACTAAAATTGTGTTTTATTGTGACTTTCGTCGTTGTTATAGGTAAGGTAGATCCAGCCATCTTAATTTTTGCAGGGTAAATTTGTATAAGTGCACCCAACTCTGTTAGAAAGTCAAAATATATTTTTCCAGTGTATTAATGTGTGTTTAGGTCGGTTATGACCTTCATTTCCGTCGGAAATTGCCATGTTTTTTTCATTTTTCTATTTATTATTTTTTTTGGTGGGGTGTTTTCCGAGAAAAAAAATAATTGCTAAGCGAATACAAAATAAAAAAAAAACACTAGAAAAACATAAACCTGACCTAACCTAACCTAACCTAACTGACTCTCTCCATATGATGGAATCACTTATTTCTTACCCTATTGGCCTGGTTCTCGTTCGCCGTTGGAGTTACCACAATGCCACATATGCTGGTCTTGACAATATTTACATTCGTTCTTGCACTTAGGACACTTTACTGAGGTCGGGAGAACACCATGGGATCGAAAAAATGCTGCAGTTTATTTGTTTTTTTCCCCAAAACTTGCAATCAGCTCCATGTAATTGAAGTGACACCCATCGCAGACTTCCATGGTCGAAAATGTATTTGAATTTTGAAATATGAGGGACCCAAAATAAAAATCGAATTTGATTGGGCCAAAAATACTGCAAATTAAACCACAAATCATTTTAATTGGTTGCCCCAAAAAATACGCTTTTGATTGGCCGCGTGACGTGTACAGGAACACAAAGAAGATCTACAAAACAAGAGCGAGGCTAAATCTCAGAAGACATCTGTTCCCGAGTAGGGTTGTCACAACTGGAATGGGTTACCTGAGTGGGTAGTGAATGTGGAGACGGTGGAAAAGTTTGAAGCAAAATTAGATAAATACTGGAAAAATCAAGACCAATTATATAATTATAGGGCACAAATATCCGCTACACGCAGCCACCGTCTGAGTAGAGAAGAGGCTATTGAGCTGGAGTCACAGGCGTGAGCCTCTTCCAGAAGATCATCTGTGAGTATCTGTGAGTATAATTTATGAAGGAGACACCCAGTGTGGGAGGTGAGGTAGGCGATAATGGCTGAAGATTAATGGAAGAAAATAGATAAAATTTTGGATACGCTACACCGTGATTATACATTTGTGACGGTAATGTAATAGAAGAAAATTAGCTTATAATTAGACGTCTTATTCGGATATAATAGATTAGGGGTAGGAATGTTGGGTGCGGAAATACAATAATACCTTTTGCAGTACAGTACAGTACTTTTCACTGCAATTAATGAGGAAAGCGTTACCACCAGAAGAAGTTGTTCGATATTGTTCAATTTTTCCACAGATGTTCTTATCATTAGAGCAATTATTTGATAAAGGTATAGAAGAGGATGACCACCAGAAGGAATTGTCCGAATTGGTTGAAATTTTTTCTCCACACTAATATGATATTGAACACAAAAATGGAAATAACAATGCATAGAACCTGATCTAATATACCCATAGGTTGGGTATGTTAGGTCAGGTTCTATGCATTATCGTGTTAATTTATGTGTTAAACAACTTACCTTTATATTGAGGTTGATACACATCAGCAATGGCGAGGAGGAATTCGTGGAAGCGTTCACCATCATTTATAGGAAACATCTCTTGAAGAGGGATTCAGCGAGGTAAACAACAAAAATGGCGCCGGAAGGAGAATTGCGAAGCGGGATGCAGTAAATAAAAAAAGTACTTAAAATCATAATAGAAAGGTGTCATTACTTTTACTATACTTAAAATCATCAAAACAATAAGTACTGTATAGCAAAAATAAAGAAAATCAAACAACTTCTGTTGGTCATCCTCTTCTACACCTATACCAATTATTTTAAAAGAAGCAAAAAAATGTTATTGGAATTTACTGTATTTTTATCTATGATCATAAATCACCTGTAGTAGGCAGGGCTCAAAGGATGACAGAAAGTGTGCAGTAAAACATGGTAAAAAATTATAATTTGACAATGAAATTGATATCTGTACGTGCTTTATACATGAAGAAATTAATTATTTTCCAAAAATTCTGCCAAGTACAGTACTCTCATGTCCACACACAAAAAAAAAATCAAATTACACCATGATGTTTCAGCAAAATTGCTTTCGTTGATAATAAATGTTGAAAAAGTACTTTCTGCTTAAGGGTCCGGGGGGCGGAGCCCCCCTTGGCTAGGAACTTAGGTAAGGTTAGGTAGGTTTCTTTGGTTGGTTAGATCAGGTTCTATTAGGTTCTAGTAAATGTCGCCTCTTTTAAAATACTTTCTATAATGATAAGAACATCTGTGGAAAAAATGAACGAAATCGAACAACTGCTTCTGGTGGTAATGCTGTTTTCAGGCAATACCTTTTTCACAATGGAGTGCATGGTCGAAGGGGATAAGCCATGCACACATCCAATTTGACTCTTGCCCTCAACTTTCTCATGCTGCTTTATAATGTCCAATTTAACATCCAAGGTCACAGATACATTAGGTCTCTTCACAGGTGAGGCAGCATAAGTAGAAGAATGCTGCTTGGGAGGCATTATGGATATTTCTTGTGATACAGTACACTACCACACAACAAAACAGATCAAAGCAGATGCTCGAATGGCCCAGCATATGATTATACAACAAAAATGCTTCACCGCGCAGTGCTTAAGCCACCAAGCAATATGGGAGTACTTCTGACATTGGAAGATGAGAGCTACAGCTACCCTGTGTGGCTTGAAGTATGACTGTAACATGGGCAAAGATTCATATCAGTTACAGCACGGAAACTTCTTTTAAAAATTTATTTTCCAGGTGTATTTTGTGTTGTTTCAAACGAATCTGACCTTCATTTCCGTCATAAATGAGCCGTTATGGAGATGTGACCCCCCAATTATCAACAATAATGCTTGTTGAAAGTGGGCAAGGTTTTGAAGTAGAGGTAAATTGTGGGGTAAAATACTGAAAAGAACTCCAAACAAACCTTTGAAAACCTTACCTTACCTTTAAAAATTCCCAAAACTATAAAAAGCTAAAGGTACCTTATTTGTGTTTTCATTGTTTAGTATGTGATGGTGGTGGTGTTCAGATGAGGAGGGACTTATAAACTCTAAAGCAATTCTTAACCTTTTTACAAGCTAGGTTAGGTAAGGTTTTCAAAGGTTTGTTTGGAGTTCTTTTCAGTATTTTACCCCACATTTTCCCTCTACTTCAAAGTCCTACTCACTTTCAACAAGCATTATTGTTGATAATTGGGGGGTCACATCAGATAAAATACTAAAAAAATATAAATTTGCAACAGAAACATAATAGAATAAGATATATACATACAGTATATACAGTATATATTTTTTAAATGAAGTTCCATGGTGTACCTAAAATGAATCTTAACAGTAGCATATCATAATTCTTTAGGACGATAATTGAAAAGGAGTGTTAAAATATTAATTACAAATTGCAAGATATTCCTCTATTTGGTAATACAGAATTGTTCCTGTACATGTATACCACCCATTTTCATCCAGTTTTGTATCGAAGATAAATTTTTCCTTAGTTGGGGAAAACTGTAATAAGTGCAGTAGCTATAGGAAATGAAGTGTTTGTGTTTTTTATTTTTCTCTCTTATATTGTATATGAGGCGTCTAGGGTAGCACAGGCACCCCCTTGAAATTCCTTTTTCTGTTGTGTTAAAATGTCCTGGGTCAGTTAGTCTGTGCTCTCTTTTGCTGGCCATTGAAATAAAGTACTGTATAGGGTAGTGTAGCAGACAGACTCGCCACCTCAGTTGTGACCGGGTGACCAATGGGAACACCAGATGACCCACTCACCCTTCCTTTCAGCCAATCAGCATCATGATGCCACACAGTCTTGTCCACACCTTTTTCCGAGCCTAAGTTATGTACACAGCGACACATTTTAAGGCTGTTTTTGTGTATTAAATAGACATTTTGTGACTGGAAAATGAGTTTCTCGAGTAGCGAAGTGTTGCCTGGCTTCTCAGGGCTATCACAGAAGCATACACAGCATGAGGAAAAGTCTCACCTGTGCTTGTAAGTACAGTAAACCCTCTATAACTTGGCACATACGGGGCTCTGGCCTTGCTGAGTTATCCCAAATTTCGACTTATCGAGGCACTTCTCCCCTCATACAACAAAAAATTATCGACCCATAATATGTATAAGTAACACTTACCAGCACTGCAGGCGAAGAATGAAGCAACATAGTAGGTGACACAGAGGTATGGTAGGTGACAGGTATGATAGGTGATGCAGGTGGCCAGATATTCCGAGATTTTCCCAGATAATTTTATATATCTCGGCATTTTCCGAGTTATACTATATTACATTCTGAGACTGCTGTATATCCATGCCGGGTTATCGAGGGTTTACTGTACCAATATTATTTTACTTTATGAGTTTCCCCATAAAATAATACTTACGTGAGTTTATAACTACTGTATGCACAGTACTGTTCTGTGTAAACATCTTTTTTCACATGTACTGTAATATATTTTTTATTGAATATTGGTGATATTTATTAGTAGAGCAAGCTTGTCACTGCATCGTGCACACAATCTACACCTAAATAGAAACAAAATAAAACATAACTGGCCCAGTTCTATCAATATTTGGTGACAACATTTGGTTAATTCGTCTGGGCTACGCTAGATGCCTCACATGAAAGCAGAGGTGTAGGACGGGAGTGGGTAAGTTATTGTAATAAAGAAAGGCCTCATGTTTATAAACATCAAATACACTTCTGGTATACTTCCAGTGTACAAGTTGTGAAGACAAACCTAGTAGTAGAGAGATGGCCCTAAAATAAGACATAGCCTTATACATGTTACTAATGAGCAACTGGCTCGTCACATAAAAATTACAGTATGTACGAACAGGTACCAAAATTTTTTTAGATTCAGGTTAGGTCAAGTTATATAAGGGAGGACACTGCTCCACACAGTAACTAGAGAAGAGATGGGGAGGCTATTGTGTGTAGAGCTGTTTTACATGTACTGTACTGTAGCTTCTTCCGTATAGCGTTATACAGTTACTCCCCGACTTACAGCCACCCGGACATACGACCGCCTCAGTCGTACCAAAATTTTGTCACATTACGTATTTTCGAGTCCCAAAGTCAGTGATTGTGCTGTGTACTGACAAAATTTTCGTTTATAATTCACTTTAAAATGGCTGGCAAGCTTAAAAGTTAGAGTTTTGTGGTGCTGAGAAGAAAAAGAGACACCCATTTTAGATTTTCTACGTATTATTTAAGCATTTTCGACTTATGACCTGGATTTGGGTCCCTAACCCCGTCATAAGTCGGGGAGCAGCTGTAATGAAATAATCTATTATACAAATGGACAACAGAAATACAATCACCTGTTTCTATTACTGGTATAGTGGCTGGTTCATTTTGTAAGATGAGGCAACTCTCTGGAATGCTTATCTAGCATCCTAGTGTGGCTACCTTTGTGAGGATCCTTAGGGCCATTCTGGGAGATTTAATACAGTGGAAACAAACACAGGGATGCCACATCTCACAAAACATGCCAGCCACTGTGTAGGTGATTGTATATGACACTAAGGGATCAGTTTAATGGTGGAGTAAACTGTTAACAACTATTTTGATGTATCTTAGAATGCTATAGTACTTTACTGTAGTAGGACAGATTATACTGCCAGATTCTGGAGTCACTAATTCTAAGGGGATAACTTAACTATAGTCTTAATTTCAAAGGTTGCTGCCACCAGAACCCCTCTGGGCAGTATGTAGCCCGTTAGGTAGCGGCCAGAGTGGACTAGGCATTGGGTTAGGTTTTTCATTGACCAGATCGATAAGGGGAAAGAAGGGTGAAACCATAACATGTCTTAACTAATTTATTCTTTATAAGACACATTGCATTCCGTTAAAATACAAGTGAGTTGGCATTCCTCAGAGGAACAACGATGAGTTTGGTTACCCTGCTCGACAACAGACGTCTTACATTAGTTGCGTGTCATCCACATATTTATTGCATAACAATCCGTGACCTCCTTACCTCGGTCATCCCTTCTTACAATAACACTCAACACGTCAGACTGCTCCACCTGTATGGAATATAGCACCTTAGGTTATCCTACATAGCAGCATCATCTCACCTCTCTGTAGCATCACCTCCACACCTGTTACACTCCACCCCTGCAAGTATGGGACTCCTTGTAATTTCTAGGTACACATATCAGGCACCTCGTCCGCACACCGCCCTCGGTGGGTAGAGACAAGGGTTTCACCAAGCGACATACCAGTACTGTTTCTATGCCTGGTATTATAGGTCGCTCCAAGTGACAACCGCGGAGTTTCGCAAGTATTTCGTTATGTATTCCTACTCATTTGTAGTGGTATGCCGGGAATCCACAGGTTCACAGTGGATTAGCATAGCTGGAAGTAGTCATCTCACATGGTGGGACGCTCACGGGGGTAATGGTCGCCGTGTTGGTGAGTTCAGAGCATGCGGGGGACCTGTGTTGATGAAAGGAGCAGACACATCTGAAGAATAATGCCTGATGGGCCGTTATCACACGCCCTAACACATTACTATTTCACTTATACATCAGGCAAAGTTTTAAGCCGTAATAACTGTTATATAAGTCTTGTTTGAAGGCTGAATACAATCGGATGAAGTTCACTGACCTGGGTTGATGAAAGGAGCAGACATTTCTGAAGACCAATGCCCTCCGCTCCTCTCACCGACGTAGGCCTACAGTTTCCAATCTTTAATTTTCACTTTGATTTCTTATGGTTCTCACATGAACACTTTCCTGTATATTGTAACTTCATGTCTTATAAATACATATTTTAATCCGAACTTACATTCTAGAATACGGTTCGGGTTTAACAGTTCTTGGGGAAATTAATTGGGTTATATCAACAACTCACACCTGTAGGCCGGGCACAAAGGACGTTACCCTGAAACAAAGCCGAATGTAATTAGGGATCCTCCTCTCACACATTGCACTGTTTGAACAGACATAAGATTCTCTGATCACTGTACATGTCGTGGGTATACGTCACGCGAGGATACGAGGTGTATTAAGTTCACACCAATGTATACAAGATATTTCCTTTCAAGTATAGTTTCTGGGTCACTTCCAACACCTCACATAGTTTTGCTACATTTATCATTTTTCCAGATCATTGTTCTCGTGTATTTTCATGTGATATCTGCGGAAGTTATGTTCGCTAAACGTTAACAGACGTAAATAGTATGACCTTCAAACCACGATCCACACTTAGTCCTACAGTACACTAGTCCGGCTCAACTGAACTTTCCCAATCATCTTATAGATACCTGGAGTTCTCCTTAATGCTATGAATACATACAATTAATATTATATAACCGTACCTGGGTACAATTCAACAAATGATTCAGTAACATTGAGTAGGTGAGTTATCCTTTACCAATCTTTCCCGTTTTCTGAGATTCTACAAGCCTGGTGGATTTGAATGTTATGCAGTGTAATATGAATTAGAGGGTTTTTTAGAAATGACTATGATGTGTGCAGTACAAGATCTACACACACACATATGTAAATGTCTGGAAATCATGATGTATCTTGTTTTGTGGTCCAAGTCTTTAATATACAGTAATAATATACATTTCCCTGCAGTGCCAGGATGGGGGGGCTCCCAAGTCCATGGCTTTGGTGAAGAACCAGGAGTCAAGACTCAGATCTTCCACTTTATTCGTTCCATCAAGACAGTAATGAAATGTAAGTTCTAGTTTTAACTTCTTTATTAGTTATGTTGTTTTAGGAGAATTTCTGCAAAAAATAATTTGTAGTTGTACCGGTAATAGTAGTACAGTAATTGTAGTACCTGTATTTTTGCAGTAATATTTCTTTTATAGTACAGGTACAGACCTTCAATACTAGACCTCAGAAAATCAGAGATTCTTGAAACCTGGTCATTTTCTTCCTTTGGATAGGTTAGATTTTCTTCCTTTGCCAAATCAAGTTTTGCATCCATACAATCTCAAACTCAGTTGAATGTTTTTATTTGTATTTATTTTTATTATAAAATAAATAAAGCAGTATTGCGTACTGTACTTACAAATATAGTTAGATACAGTACAGTATACTGAAGTCTGTTTAGAAGTTGGGAGTTCCCTAAAGGGGAAATGGGTTTGTTTACGTCCCATCCCAGTAGATTCTCTTGAGTCAGGAGACATTTGTCAGAAGTAGAAGTTCGTAAATATTTATTGTCTCATTTAGTAAATAGCTCAATACAGTATACAGTACAGTACAGTACCTTGGTTATCATTTATTTCAGTAACAGTAGAGGAGATGGTTAGCACCAAGAATTTATAGAATTCATTCAAATTTTTCACATTTGATTTTTTTATGAAAGTAAGTACGAGTATAATAAAAACTATACAACTACTTTTTCCATCAATTTATTTTTAATTTTTCTCTGTATGCCATCATAGATCTCCTGTAGTGGGTAGGGCGTGAAAGATGAGAGAAATTAGTAATATCTCTGTTAGCCACAACTCCCCAATACCCATAATTGAAATTGGCTTGGAATTTTTCCGGAAAAAATCTCTTAATTCCGGGTCTGTGAATGAGTTTCCAAGGTTGAAGATCGGGAGCATTCTCTGGAAGATTTCAAGAAAACTGCGGGTAATGGAAACTACATTTTTTTTTTTCCGGGTCTGGGAGCAAGTTCCAAGGGAACTCTCAACCTCTAGATAGTTTGTTTGTTTTTGTTTTCTGAGTGTGGACGGTATGCAAGGATGATTTCTTTATTTGGTTGTAGGAAGGCAATAAAATTTTCAACTGATTTTCTGTGAGTGTGTGGACACAAAACTTGAGTACAGTAGTCTACTGGTAGGCCAATGAGGGTAACATGGATGATCTAAGTCCCTGGAAACTGGAAAATACTGTATGTAGTCAAAAAATGTTTGGTCTTGGTTCCAAGGGTCATGGATTTGAGTGTCTACACTGTACCTGTAGTTGAGGATATAAATGGTACGGTACAGTACTGTATTTATATATGTACAGAAAGATGTCAAAGTGATTGCTTTTTGATTTCCATGATTGAAATTGGAGTCAACTTTTAGCAAAGCTGAACACTAGAACCATGTAGCAAAAATTTTCCAAATTCATTTCTTGAATTATTTTAACATTAGGTTTATAAAAGTTATGAGTAAATAATAACAGGACATTACAGTATGTAGGTACTGTATGTCCAAGAATATTTATAGATGGCAGACAGAACTTTTCAAATGATCCCCCACATGAATGGTGCCATCAGAGCTTTTCTCGGTCACCGGATTTCAAGAGGGTAAAACTTTGACAAAATAACTTGTTCTCACCAGAGTTTTACACTTCAATATACTACTGTACATAACCTTTGGTACATGTGGTCTGTCACATTTATATGTCTTTATATATACTATACAGTACATACCTGTATAATCTTTATTAAAGGTGTATTGTCTGGATTGTTCGGTGTTCATATAACTCTGTGTGAAGCATAACTGGTTTAGTTGGAAATATTGATAAAATTTCAGATCACATGAATGTGTTGGAAGTACAGTACCCAGAATTGATTCCTACTTTGGTCAGATGTGATAAGGGTGTTATCCAGTATGACCTTACCAACCATCAACACAGGTTTTCTCCAACTCTGGCTTCCTCTTGTACCATCAGTGATTCATAAGGACTAAGATCTGGATATACAGGCCTGATGCCTTTGTCCATTATACCTAATTAAATATGCCTCAGTGTTTCAAAGAAATATGTAATGCTAAGTGTAAAGGTTAAATGTTATAGCTGAGGTTGAGAGGTTAAATTTGACTTTTTATGTAATGTTGTGGAAAATTCTTCAAGAGTATAATTGTTTACAAACTGCTTTTCTTCAGTCAGTACATCAAGTACAGTAATGTACTCTGCTAACACAACATAATACTCCAGAGGAACTCAGTGTGAACCAGACATGTACCACTCCATACCCTCCTTTGATAAAGGTCCATTTGATAGGATTTCTTTGGTCTTGTTGGTATATTTTTTCCTCGTCTCTTATCCGGGGATTTTGTTTCAGATAAATACGTACACCAGTGTCTAAGTGTCGTATTTTTCTCTCGTTTCAGATCCGCTCATTCCCATGAACATCTTCATCATTCTTTTTAAACTCATCTTTGGTTGATAAGATGACTTTTTGTTACACATTGTATTTGCTTTAACAAGACTCAAGTTTGCTAAACAAGCATGTAGTCTCACTAACTGTGATGCTCAGGAAGTCATATTTTGGATGGCTGTATTGTTTTCTAATAAAGACAAATGGTTTTTGTATCAGTCTTTTTGTAACTATAAACTAAATGTATGCAGATTTTAGGATCAGTACAGTATGTGTGGTATTGTAGTCCTGTTGTGTCTTATCCCTTTATATGCTTGCCTTGCACTATACTCCTCTACTAGTTTATTCACCTTGTGCTTTATGTGTTTTTTAGCCCCTTAATCTACCCTTAAAAGAGTGAGAGAAGAACAGATAGTAGACTGTAGTTTCTATGATGATCTTAGTTGTTGTGCCCATAAAAGTGTGGAGATTACTGAAGCATTTATGGGAGGTCCTGTAGGTGTCACCATACTCTGATGTGGGAACAGTGGGGCTACAGGGGCAAGAGGAAACACATTTATGATACTTTCTTTTATTTTTTGAGTATGAAGCAATACAAAAAACACAGCCATATCAAAGTTCCATCTAATCTAGTGAAGAAATTCTATTTTGACCAAAGTGATTTGTAGTAACTGCTGTTAAATAAATCTGAATATGCAATTACGGTGAGCCTGAATACTGGTTATAAAAAAAAACTGAATAACATACAGTACCTGGCTTTCATGCTTGGTGAGCTCGGGTACTGTAGTGATCAGAGAAAGGACTCGTACTTCATCTTACTTCACTCTTTTTTGTGAGTGTTTCCTTATATAAATCAAAGTACTGTATTAGACATATGAGGAGGACTGAGGGTTTGTATTTAAAGGACATGAGCTCACTATAAGCAGTTCGTTTGTGAAATCTGCACCTTATAGGAAACCGGTAGAAAATGAAGTGCAACAAGCAGAATAAATGAAAACTGAAACCTGTTAAGCTGTAAGTAACTGTCTCAGCACAAGCAGGTATCAGCACACACACATTATTTATCACTGGTGAGAAGGGGAAGAACCACTCCTATTTTTACTGATCATTTGTATCCTACTACTGCACAGAGGCACAATGATGTTCTATGATGAATTTACTGGAGTTTTGTGTATGGTTAATCTGTACAGTACTGTTATTGAACAGCAGAGGTTTGTATAGTGATTATATTCTGGGTGTGCATAATACAACTTTTAACAAGATACTGTATAATTTTTAGTTGGCATAATGAAGGATTCTTACTAAACCTTGCACAATGTCAGGATACTCAATCAGTGTCAGTATACCTGTATACTCATATTATGTCAGTATATTCACACACCAGTAAAGTATATTTGGCCTCAGTCAAAGACAGAATAGAAAGAATTATATTGGCATATTATCCAGGGAAAATATTTACAATATTGTGAATGCCAACTTCGTCAATCACCCCAACTTACAAGATAGAAAATTACATTACCAGGATTTGATGTCCAAGAGTGACATCATCTGTTTGCATTAACTTTCAAAATACACATTGTGTAGTTTCATAAAGTAATACAGAAGAGGCATTGACACTTGTGTAAGTTTATGTCACTACCTACCATAATATAGTATGAACAATGATGGCATTATTAAATTTTGTATCATTGTAAGAGATACCAAACAAAAATGGAATTTAAGCATTTTAACATAAGTTGCTCAATAGGAATTCACATTGTTACAATTTCAAAAGGATCACTGTGTAAGACTTTTCATCATGGATGGACACCTTCATATACTGCACTTGGTCTATTTCATCCAAGGATCCCTTACTCATCTTTTGAATACAGTAGTAAAAACTAAAATTCCCTGGATGGTGATGAATGAGTCGCAAACACTGCAGTCTAATTTATGCTTACACGGTGCTGTATGTCATGATACTTTTACCAGTAACTTCACCCCCAAGATACATATATATATATATATATATATATATATATATATATATATATATATATATATATATATATATATATATATATATATATATATATATATATATATATATATATATATATATATATATATATATATATATATATTTTTTTTTTTTTATGACAATGCAAGAGCTGCAATTACTTAGCATGTGCAGGAACTTTTTCTAATAAGTTCTAATATAAAAATAAGAGGAGGTGTGTCATATAAATAGTAGTCATAATAATGATGAAATTCCACTGTAGGAGAAGATAAAACCCAGAACAGGGAAATGTGGTAGGAGAAAGCAGCTCAAAGCAAGCATATAAAACATGGGACGAGGTTGAGCAAACAAGGACTAGCAATATTTTGGGGGGACAGAAGAATCTCTCACTGCTTAAGATGACTGTAGGTTACAGTGGAAATATACAGTGCTGTCGTTCTTCAGTCTTTCATCTTCTCCTACTGTGGGATTTCATTGTTATGATTTATGTGGTATTACATAATTTTTTTCAATCAGTTATAATTAACATATATACTTTCAATGTTCACATATATTATTGTCTAGGTGGAGCTCATCTTGACCCTAAGAAACTTCAGTGATCTATCTAACTGGGATTATAGACCTGGAGGTTACAAAATACTACCAAGGTCAGCCTTTAGCAAGAGTCAGCCCCGCTTGGCAATTAAATGGTTAGTCATAAAAAGAAACCTCAAATAAAAGAGAAAGATAAGAGAAAATAGCACTCAGCATCATGAGCTTAGGTTTATATTGAGAATAATGTGGTTAAAACAATTCAAGTTGAAGATATGAGCAAGTATGTTTTGAGGATTCATGCTGGAACATGTTGTGTTAGTGCTTCCTACAGTCATCCTGCATACTGTTCGATCTTCCTTGTGTGTGAAGATTGTAGATTGAAAGATTCTTAAATCAATATAGTACAGAATATTCTGTACAGCCTGCTCGTAAGCTGTTATTATACTGTACAGTAATGATAGCTGGTGTATTTAATATCAGAATTAACACTTATACTGCCCATAGATATATTAGTAGTTGCAGGTGAAACTGGGTTTCATAGGCATGACTGTATATAAAGATTACAATAAGACAAAAACTGTGGTGGAATGAACGAACAAACATGTTGGGTAGATCATGGCGTACAGGAACTACAAAGATAGGGGGAAAATAGTAGGAGAAAGCAGTGCAAAACATGTGTAGAAGGTAACAGGGATAAGGCTGAGCAAATAAGGATTCAAGCGAGTATTTGAGGTGGACAAACTGATATCAAGTCATGTTTGCTGTTTAAAAAATAGCATTGAATTAACAATGTACAGATTATACTTTCATGTGAGGTATTATTCCCAATTAACTAAGGAATAAGAAAGGTGGCTGTACAAGGCATTGGGAGAGTACTGTATATAAGAGATCTGGATCTGGTATAGGAGCAGGGATTGTGTGGTCTGCTTAATGTTGTGGAGCATAACTCGTTAGGGAAATATATGCTGTACAGTATTGGATGTAAAACAACAAAACAAGGGTGACAAAAAATGGCTTATGAGCTATGCCAGTGAGCTAGTTTGTTTGACATGGGCAAAAAGATCATCGAATGAGAGAATTAATCCGTCATAAATTTAGCTAAAAGTATTTATAGTAAAAGTTTCTGGACTTCTCTTTTGGTGAGTCTATAACAGTAGATATGAAAGAGTGGTAGAGAAGTGATGCAGTGCAGGAGAATCATGAGAGGCAGGGGGTTGAAAGTCAATGCTGGGAAGACGAGAGGTTATGTTGTGCAACAAGATGGAAAAAGAGAAATTCTGACAGGTTTAGATACTGAGTTACAGTCCTGTAAACTGAGGAACATACAGGTAGTGAAGGACGGGGTGAGGGTGGGCAAAATGGAGGGAGGTTGAAGGAGTTTCATGTGATAAGGAAATTAGTTGAAAATTTATAAGACGGTGGCTAGGCTTGTACTGATGTATGGAGCAGAGAAGTGGGCATTGAGGAAAGAGGAGGAGAAGGATTTGTTGGAGAGAGCTGTGATGAAGATGTTTCAGTGGATATTGGGAGTGTCACTTAGAGACAGGTTGAACCAAAGAACATTAGAACAAGAGTGATATGGCAAAAAGAGGGGCAAGACTGGGATGGCTTAAGCATACTGGTAAGAATTGATGAGAGGAGGGGGAGGTGATCATAAGCCAGGAATAAGCCAGTCAGAAAGAGGACATCAAGATGAACATGGAGAATAAGGTGATGGGACAAGGTTAAGTGAGACATGCAAAACAGTGAACTAAGAGTGAAGACTGAAAAAAAACATGGTAATGACACTGTTGAAGACATGAGCCCTAACTAATAGAAATTACTAAGGAAAAAGGTTGATCATAATACAATACTCAATTTTTAAGGAAATGCCAAAGTTTCATTTATGATAAATTCACCAATCTACATTAAGGAAAGTTGATTTTATAATGCAAACACTAGTGCCAATGACTTCTAAGCCAAACTTTCTTAGTGAAAGTGAAGTAGGTTAAGTGGGATTAACATTAGTCTATATATGTATGAGTATACTGTACAGTACTGTATTATCTTTACTCTTTGTCTACTGTTGTGAGAGTTAGATCAAGGGCTACAGACACAAACAATTGGACAATGATACAAGGTAAGTGGAAATGAAAGAAAAGGGCTAAAACAAATAGAAATGCTGTACATTATACACTATTTGTATCCTCAACTTGCATACTTAGTAAGTTATAGAAATTGAATCCTTTGCCTCTACAGTGATTCATGTAATATTCATCATTGTTATTAATTAGTGCAGCGTACTGTCATGTTTCTTATATAATGGTGTGGATGACTTAATGTAGCACTGGTGCATACACAGTTAAAAGATCAGCTCTCAAAATACCCTTTTGTGTGTATTTTGCCTTGTTTATAATACAGTGGTCCCTCGGTTAACGAATGCCTCGGTTAATGAATTACCTTCCATAAGACTCAATTCGGTTCACAAAAAAAAATTCGATTTACAAAATCCTTACGAAAATCACGTTTTGTTGTGAGCATCAGCTGATGGCCCAGTCTGCCAATTCAGTAATCTGTTCTAAGTTTTAATTCGTTTCCAATGGTGTAAATACACCTGTATCAATAAATTTGAGCTTTTTAATATTTTTTATTGTTTTATATTAAAATTATTAGTCATTTTAACATTTATTTACTGTCAAGACAGCAACCATTTTGTTGGTGTCTTGAATATTTTTGCATTTTTCATTGAAATTATTGGTCATTCTGAACTTAAGTTAACATATTGATAATATACAGGTGTAGCGTAGTGCAGTGTTGATTTAAAGAAAATAATCTTGAATTGCACCTAGTGAACTTAAAATTTTATTGGTGAAATAACTGCATCAAGCATGGGTCCCCTGAAAGGTGATTTTTCCTCCATACCACTTCCTTCTCTTCTCCTTTCTCCCCCACCCCCACTTCTAATTCCCATCATCATCATCAACCAGGAACCTTCTACATACACACCTCAAAGTAAGTGTATACTGCAATTTTTTTTTTTTTTTATACTTTGTATGTACTTTTCTGTGAGCTGGAACCAATTACCAATATCCCATTGAAACAATGAATTCGGTTAACGAACTACCTTCTGGAACGAATTGTGTTCGTTAACCGAGGAACCACTGTACAGTATATATATATATATATAATATGCAAATAAATCACTGAAGGTGTGCGTGATCCAGGTGTGTATATATATATATATATATATATATATATATATATATATATATATATATATATATATATATATATATATATATATATATATATATATCTTGATAAAATCAAAAATGGAAACAAATTACCTTAGCTCGTCTTTATTCAAGACATCTTCAGAGGCACACACACACCTGGATCATGCGCACTACAGTGATTTATTTGCATATATATATATATATATATATATATATATATATATATATATATATATATATATATATATATATATATATATATATATATATATATATATATATATATATATATATATATATATATATAAAGTAGCTTCATGTATTTGGTGGTCTAAGATGTAAAAATGTGGGAAAGAAAAGTCCATATCCTGGAAATGTGGCAACCTACAAGTTTAATATATGAAACATTTCTGATTTAGCTCTCATATAGTACTCATTTGACATTGTTCTCTTTTTCAAATGTACATATTTATTAGTGAATTAACACTCTTACACTATTGCAGAAAATACAGGTTACAGTATAAGAGGAACTGATGAGGAGGCATCATCAATGTACCAAAATACTTACATATCCTCATAACAAAAGACATTGTTAAAATTACCTTATGTATAATAGTATCACACAAAATATGATCACATCTTTCCAACTCTGATCACATCTCTCCTGGAAACCTCATGTCCAACCCTTACCTTCTCTCTTCTGTAAATAAGAACAGAACAGCTATTAATGGGTCATATCTGGGCTGCAGAGTTAGTGTAATACTTTATTTAGAATCTCCAGCTGTATATAAGAGGTTTATAATGTGTCTGGTTTAAATATCTGGTGTCATGCCAATTTTGAACCTCTGAACTCTGGCATCCACAAAAAATCACATTGTGTGCTATACATATCTCTAACACACTTAAAGTTTTACTCATGGTTAACTTTTGGCCCAAGTTTTATGCCGACAGATAAACTGTAAACATCTTTATATACACCCAAACAAGATCCAAAAGAGTATCATATCAACTTTGAGTCAGACATGACTACAACATCAATAGTGATGATGTTAATAATCAAATATATTATCACAAATAATAATAATAATACAGTAATAAGTGGAGATTCTACAATGTTTCAAGCAACTACAGTAACAGTTGAAAGTAGAGACCAAGACTAAACACCCAAGCATCTAATATCAGATAAAACCAAATTCTTCATAAAACTGATACCCGGTATGTATAGTACACCTACTGTTCTCAACAAGGTAAAAACAATAACAGTGGAAATATAAAAAGACAGTACACGATGAAGTCAAATTAAAGTATAAAGTTCAGAAAAATTGGTAACAACAGAAACTCGCATTCTTACGGTATGGCGTCTGTAGTTAAGTAAGATTATTTTTCATCTTCCTTGTCATTTTATATACATGTGAATTGTTTACATAATTAAATGCTAAACAACAAACACAAGGTAACGTGGCTGTTTCCAGAATTTTCTCAGAATTTAACAGAATGACGCAGTATTTCATCGTCAGATTTGCTCCCAGATCCAGAAGAAAAAAATTGGAGAGAGTTTGTGGTATTTTTCTCGGAATTAAAAAAAAAAGCGCCTGATTTTCAACTTAAGAAAATCGTTCCCAAACCCGGAATTTTCTGGAAAAAATACGAGGAAATTTCAATTCCAGCTATTGGAGAGTTCTGGCTAACAGAGATATTACCCGGTTTTGTTATGGTGTGGGGTGGCTGGAATCAAGAACTAACACACATACAGAATTACAGAAATTTATTGTAATAAAAAAAAATCTGAAATCTCCATAATAGTTAAACCCTCAAGACATACCCGGTAGTAATTTATGAAAGTATTATACCAAAATATACATAAATTATTGGTTTTAACTTTTCATTGTGGAACATTATTTAGTTTATATTATATAGTACAGTAAATCCGCGCTTAATGTCGTCCCGCTTAACGTTGTTTCGGTACTACGTCACTAAACTTTAGACCAAAAATTCTTTTAACGTCCCGGTGATCCGATACTAACTACGTCGTTTTGCATCGTCACGGACTACATTTTACGGTGCATCTCCCTCTCTCGTCTGGCCGCGCTATGCTCTCTCGGCTTGGCACAGGGTCTCAGTGACTCGCCACCCTCCTCTCCTGCCCTCCTCCTCCGCTCCCGCCCTCCTCCTCCGCTCCCGCCCTCCTCCGCCCCCGCTCTCCTCCGCTTCCGCCCTCCTCCTCCGCTCCTGCCATCCGCCTCCTCCGCTTCACTACCCACCACCACACACTCGCTCTACCACCTCCGCCCATCGGTGAGTACCAATACAAATTTAGTAGTTGTATATGTATGCATTATTTTCTATAGAAATGGCAATGATTTTCTGTACAGTATATGTAATGTATTTCATGGGGCAAAGGGAGGCTCTGGAACGTAACTCCCATATTTTATCTATTTCTTATGGGGAAAATTGGTCCGCTTAACATCGTTTCGTATAACGTCGCATTTTTAGGAACGTAACCCTGACGTTAAGCAAGGACTTACTGTACTGTAGTTGCCAATTAAAACTTGATGCGCTGATACAGAATAATTTTATTGTGTGTTGTGCAAGGTTTTATTCTTCATTTTTATTTATGTACTGATATTTTATTCCCATAAATGATTGAGCCTCATTACTTTTAAGAATATTAGGTTGATCTCAAGTATTTTTTACTTGTAACATGTTAGAAAGTTTACCTCTTCCTTTGATGTTGAACTCTGTAAGATATTTGCAATTATTTAGTAGCAAACTTCAGTAATTCTGTTTTCAAAATGGTGGTCATGAGTCTTTAGAGAATACTGTACACAATACTTTATATGTCGCTAGCAGTAAAAGTCTAGAAGTGAAAGAGCTTGTGGATGCACTAAATGGCCCATCTTGAAAGTATATAAATACAGTTCAGTACTGATTTTGACGAGAGAACTATAAATACCCAAAGTTTGAGAAGATGATTGTCATGAGATTCATTATAGTGTACTGTATACCTTTTTATACCTCGGCATCAATAAGGTACAGTACCGTAATTTGTATCCGCTCGCCACTTGAAATCTGTTTGTTGATGTTTGATTAATTGATTTGTATATCTGGCATTGTGAGTGTTTATTGATAAGTTCTGTAATTTCTATACTATACAGTATCTGAAAATCATACTATCAAAACAAAGACTAGTTTTGAGCTTCTTTACCAAATAATATCCTTATAAGACAACAAGAAAAGAGATTCAACTGTAGATACTAACTGGTTATGACATAATGCAATAGTCAATAAACTTGCACACTTCAAGCTTGCCAAATTATCATGCAGAGCGAACATAAAGGACCTATAGCCAAAAGGTAAATAAGATAAATAAATATTTTCCACAAAGACTAGTGAAAAGATGGTTTATACATACTTAATAACTCACATTACAAAAAACAATGGAGACATATTACCAAGAATGTTGAATAACTTAAAAATACAGCGGTACAGTGCATATTGTACTGTACTGTATTGTATGCAGTAAAAGCTAAATGATTGACAAGAAACCCTACAAGCCAGAGTGAAAACCATAAAGAGGATGATTACCCATTATTTTTACTTCTTTCTGGTCACATAAAGATTAGGTACCGCAGTTTATTTCATCTGATGATTAAATGCCATAATGCTACCTGTGGGGGGGGGGGGATGTTAGCACCTGTGGTGCCTAATCTTCATAGATTCCCTTATTTCTACCGATGTCTACTCATCAAAGTATAAACAACCTCTTTGTGCTCTCTTCAGAAGTACTGTAATGTAATTATTTTATCCTAAGCATAATTATAATAACTGATTCGTACTCGTCATCAATATTCTTTTGAGCTTAGTCCTCCTCCAGTGTTGTGTAGGTCAGGTCATGGGTACTAAACCCTCAAGAAGTGAAGCAAGTACAATACAGCATGCCCTTAAAATTCACCAGGGTTTGGTTCTGAAAATGGCCGCAAATTACCAAATCGGCGAATATCATTTGCTAACCGGGGGAGGGGGGGATACATTTTTACTTGTGTGAAATTAAATGTATATTCCCTTTATGTGTTTGCCCTTAGGATAATTATTTCTTTTACCTGTATTGTATATGTGAGTATGTATAGATACACACACACAAATACTGTTTATAATATAATGGTAAAAAAACCTCTCACAAATAATCAGAAACAAGATGACAAAATGTATAAAAAATGTGAGAGTTTACCCCCAAGTCAAGTCCTTGCTTTTTGTTATTAAAGTTGAGTTGGTTGGGTTGCCATACGGCAATTTTTTCCTCGTAAAAATTAGTCTCTAGAATGAATGGCATCTGAGCGCCAGCTGGGTTGATACGAAGATCATACTTACAGAATTTCTTTCGTAGCCATCTAGCCAACCCAACATGAATGATGTCGGTAATTGCGGTGTAATAATGTATACCTTTTTCACAATATGTACTGTATGTACTGTACCTGTATAGCTACACAAAAATATGAGTTGAAAAAACCTTAACACCTCACATCTTGATCCAGTAGCCTGGTGGTTACAGTGACAAGCTAACCCAGCTACAATGCCATGATTAATCACTGATAAGCACTATTCTATCAGTAAACACTAATAATAACAGTAAATCCAGTGAAATATGGCCTTCTTCTGTGTTTCCATACTCATACAATTTGTCTCACTTCAAAAAGCTGGTTTTCTGGCATCTTCATGGTGTAGATTAATATTGTATATAACATTTTTCTTTTCTATTTTTAATTTCTTTTTACTCTTATTTTTTTGCCCCTAGGCCCCATTGTGGTTCAATGACCTGTGCTCGGGCAGGCTATTCCCCCCCAAAAAATAACAAATGCAGTCACTCACTTCCCTTACAGCTCCTGTTGCCAGGCATATGTATGGGAGAAAACAAATTTTTTAGTCAACTATGAAAATGGTACAGGCTCATTGATAACCAAATTATATAAACCACCCATTTTCCTACGATAACATAATAAGAAACATTGTGTCATTACTAGAGTGAATGAATTAATATTCACACATACCTGTACAAAAATTGACAATGTTATAAAAAAAATTATTTAACACACCAATCCATGCTGGCTGGCTGTGTACACCTCGTTTTCCCCTCCCCTGCCAATGATGAATAAAATGATGAATATGATGAAGGCAGGGGAGTTACAAGTACTCCTCATCTGCTTCGGAAGAGGAGTGCAGAGGGAGGTTAGAGCTGGGAGCGGCAGGAACGTCGTCCATGTCAGAGTCAGGAGGAGAAGGAGGTACACGAATAGAAGGAGCATGAACAGGAGGCTGAGGCTCTCTTGCAGGTGTAGGGCTTAGAGTGGACAAAAGCAGAAGAACATGGAGATTGGAGGCTGGGCAACCTGGCACTTGACATCCTTTAGTACTGTATTTCCTTATAAGGAACCAGGAGCTTCTCCATCCCCCTCTTGAAGTTGACTGATCTCTAGATAGAGGGATTGACGTCGAAAAAATAGTGCACGAGTGCCCTACAAGACAGCAAACCCCTATTGAGGTTTGTGACGGTTAAGGTGGGCACCTCCTCTTCACCTTCTTCTTCCTCCTCATCCTCATGACACTGCTCCTCGACAAGCTTGGCCAGCTCTTCCCCAGCATGACCCAGGAGCTATTCTTGTACCTCTTCCTCCTGAAGGTCGTGGAACCCCTCACCTCCCACTTGACGGGCAAACTGGATGTGCTGCACATCCTCGTCGACTGTGGGGAAGCCAGCAAAGTCGTTCACCAACTCTGGCCACAAGGCCCTCCAGCAGGAGTTAACACAGAGGGCTGTCAGATCATCATGGCACTGCTGAATGAAGGAGATGCAGTCTGCATTGGAGAACTTCTTCCACATTTCCCGCACTGACTCAGCACCATCCCGTGTGTCGTCATCCAAGGCCTGCCGTATCCTGCTGAAGGTGTGGGTCATGTACCTTGCCTTGAAGACTGTGATGACTCCCTGGTTAAGTGGTTGGAGCAATGATGTGTTGTTGGGCAGAAACATCACCTAGACATTTTTGTTTGCAACCTTGAGGGCCTTAAGGTGGCCAGGGCAGTTGTCGATCACAAAAAGGATCTTAAACTCCAGGCTTTTCTCCTGCAGGTAATCCTTGACCTCTATCACAAAACAATTGTGAAACCAGTCAGTGATCACCACTGCCATCATCCAGGCTTTCTTGTTGTGACAGTAGAAAACTGAAAAGAAGTGCATGTCTTTGTTCTTGAGTGCTCATGGTTGCTTGGCATGGTACAGCAGCATGGGCTTGATCATGTGTCCTGCAGCGTTGCCACATAGCAGGAGAGAGATACGATCTTTGGCCACCTTGAAGCCCGGTGAACTCCTTTCCACCTTGGAAATGAACCTCCTGGCTGGCGTCTTCTTCCACCACAAGCCAGTTTCGTCAGCATTTAAAACCTGCTCCGGCTTGTAGCCCTTCTCTTGGATAATTTCAGCAAAGATTGCAGGATACTCCCTTGCTGCTACATCGTTCGCTGAGGCTGACTCACCAGTGATCCTCAAGTTGTGCATGTTGTTCTTTTAGTTTTCAAACTACCCCTAACTGGCATTAAACTCTTTCTTTGAGGTATCACCAGAAACACCAGCACTAGCACCACCTTCACCACTCACTTCCCCTTCACCACCTTCCTCAGCATGGAAGGTCATACAGGACCTTGGCTTTGTCACGGATAAACTTCTGCCTGAGAGGGATGTGGCGGTTGGTTAAAGTCCTCAATCCAGATGTTAAGGGCTTTCTCCATCTTCACCATAGCTGTATCCCTCACATTAGTGGCTACCTTGGCAGAAGAGGGGCACTTAAGACAATAGCATTACGAATCTCCCTCTCTTCTTGATGTAGCGGACAGTTGACTCATTGGTGCCATACTCCCGGCTACACACAGCAATGCTTTGGCCACTCCTAAGTTTCTTCAGCAGTCGTATCTTCTCCATGAGGGTCATGACCTTCTTTTCTCTCTTCACTTGTTTGGGCGCCTTCCCGTGGCTGGATGAATGTGGTTGAGGGTGTTTGGAAGCCATCATAAGCATGAGGAGCACAGTTGTTACAAGAGCAGAGTAGCACGCGCAAGACAGACAAGTGTTTATCCCAGACTGAGGCGGAGCACGCACACGTGAGCCAACCTCCCAGGATGAAAGACACCTTGCGGGACGCCACAAAACTCAAGCACTCCCCGTCCCGGCCGTGAAAATGCCGGCAACTTTAAAACTATCTGCAGACATTCTTGGGTACATCCAATGTGTCATCCGCAAATAAATGAAGTCCACGAATTATAAGGGCATGCTGTATAGAATGTGACAGAAGGAGAATAAGACAATGAGAAGAAACAACCCCTCATATTAGTATTGGCAAAAAAATAATTTTGATAATATTTTACCTTTCAGTTGTACTAGGGGGTAAAACGAGTTAATAACCACAAGTAAAGCAATAATATGATGCCAAATTTCAAAAGTTATAGGGTATATTTCAACTCATTTTGAATAATTACTACTGAAATGGTTCCTCTGTAGCACCACATCCAAGTCATTATCATTAACAGTACTATACTCTTGTCTGCTTCAACCTTAAAAGAAAGTTCGTACATTATGTCTGGTGAACACAACAGTGCAAGAGTATGAATGAGTCCGTTATTATTACTAAGTTACAACCAATTTTATTTTTCTTAAGGAACTTCTTACTGACACTGAAATGTTGAGCAAAGTGGACATAGATCACTAAAACCACAGTTTTAAGATAAAAGTGTTAGCCCCAATTTCTGACTGTCATCAGGATTTCACTTTGGTTATGAATATAAATAAAGTAATAATTGCTGTGAAGTTGGTGAAACCTGGCAGCTGAACACAACTATGTACCTTTACCTTAATGCTGTGGAACAACCACAGGTATCCCAGATTTAAGATGATCCGTTTTATGATATTCCGCGTTAATGATAATTAGGTTTTAACATCCTTGATCAATTTACATTACGCAAAATCCGCATTAAGGATAGTTATCGTGAGGCTAAACTCGCTGACACAGAATGTGTAAACACTGGGGAAGTGCATCTTTCTCTTCACTTGTCAAATCCAAGATAGCCGCGTGCCACCTCAAGGCCACCGTACGTACTACAGTCACGCACTTTGTATCGTGTAACCAACATTAATGTTATTTATTGTTGTGTGGTGAGTCGTCCAATTTTTTGTGTTTACTTAGTGTAGGATTGTTTTTTCTGTGTTACGTGTGTGTCAGGCCAGGAACGTATCCCATGATTTACATAATGGTTTTCAGGAATGCAACTCCATCATAAATAGGGGGGCACCTGTATGTCGCAAGTCCAGGCTAAAGAGCAATGTAAAATAACATAAGATGTATTATTTATACTGTACAGTATAAGAACCTGCCAATTCCCCTGGAGACTGACCAGGAGAGATGTGTCAACTGTCTGAAGGATGGTGGCAGGTAACTGAAGGGAAAGGAGTATGAACTTCCTTTTTTCTGGGACTGAAGAAAGTTTAAAGAATGTGACTGTTAAGTAAAATTGAACTAATTGATTCAAGTGAACCTTAAACCTAACAGGACCTTGAGTCGCCTTCAGATTCACGTATTATAATTTGTTTGGAATCACTTGGATAAGGAGTGTTACATTAAATGGCTTTGTTCATCTGGATAGTGCAATATATGCCGTTATGACCTCTCTGAAGGGCACATAGAGGATATTTAATGGTATGACTCACAGGTCACTCACAATAACCCATAGGTCATAAAAAGTATATATTTATTTCTATAGGCATCTTATCACTATTTTCTCCATGTGACATTTGGATAAAGAGGAACTAATTAAGTGTATGTCTGCCATGTGCTTAAAAATATTTAAACCAGTACTGTATACTGTAATATGCCTAAAAAAAATTAATACACATGTTCAGTACTGTATATCTGGACTGAACTTTCATGTTGTTATAATTTAATTTAAACTACTGTATTGTTATCTTTACAAGAAGGTGAATACTACAGTATTTCAATCTGTAGTAATGGAAAAGGGAAAAAAATAATGATTCATTACTACAGTACCATAATTGTTGATTAACATTAATTTCCTTTACCCATCATATCTTTTAGTGCAAGTACTATAAGATGACCATGTCATCTGCTTGAGAATCCGACCCACAAATCTTAGTCGTCAGTCAATACTTTTAGTAACTACTGTACAAACTAAAACTGTGAAGAAAAAACAATCACTGTACAAAACCTCGTATTACAATAATAACGTACAGGTACTGTATTTTTAGTTCGCAATAAATAATTAAAATGATGGAAAAATTGGTGAAGTTGGCCTTCTTCACTTCCTGCAGAGATTTTACTCCTAGTGGTTTTACTGCAGATTCATCAATATATTCTGAAATCTTCAGGTTAACAAGATTTAAATACGTACAGCATTCAGCATAATCAAACTACAAAATTATCGTAAATATGTATTTTTACGAAACATGTTAGAAATACTGTAGCTAGCTTCCACATGTTTGTCAAACTTTATGATTTAAATGGCAGCCATAACTGATAGATAAGGTTGTAAAATCCTGATTAAGGGACTCGGGCTTAACTATTTTTAATATAAAATTGTGTATTGTTTCATTCCATCCACAAAACTTTACTAAAGTTATAGAACAAAGAAATTCAAGAGAGACAAGTGTAACACTGTATGCCCACCACTTTCTGTATTTGGGGCATAAAACTTCTTTGTAATGTTCTCTTTAATTCTTACAAGGTTATGCTGCAAAGTGGTCAGAAAAAAAGCCTCTCCTTTTAACTTGCCTCCATCCTTTCATCTGTCACACTCTCCAGATCACATAAACTGTGTATTATTTCTTTGCAAGGTATAGATTTTTATATATAAATTGCAGTATATATAAGTTTATCATTCAAAAATGGTCACTAACAAATAACATACTTAAATATGAAAGATTGCACGACAAAATTTAAACTATTATGCCCACTGATTATATTGGCTTGCATGTGAAGCCATTAACATTTTCTTTCAATAAAAATGAGGTCATTCACTCCAATTTGGCTAAGAAACTGAAGCATCTTTGTACAACAAATATAAAAACATATAGATACTAACTTGTCCAACATTTTGATAAAGATGCACCGAATTATACTGGGCCATCACTAATACCCCGTTTATACATTCAAAGTCATACTTGTTTCACATTCCAGCTGAGGCACCAACACTACCAGGGGTTACCAAGGAACATATAAAATGAAGAAATTAACAATATTACAATTGACTGAAAATACAATGATTTGGCAGTAATCATTATTTTCATCATCACCCTGGAAACTAATGATAAAAATGAGGCGTTGCGTGGAGAAACTAGCACAAGCGCCACCCAGGCCGCAATCATGTTTATACCTGCAAATGGTTCTTCAAACACCATGTTTTCATGAGGTGATGGATGAAGTGCAAAAACGCCACTGACCATATGGTTGAAAGTCCACAGACAAAAACCTAACTCTCTAGTCCGCATCTCATCTCGGAAAACTTTGATTGCATTTCCTGACAAAAAATGAGAATGGTGCTTCTGCTAGTTTCTCTATCAACGCTTCAAATGTTAATCACCGCTTAATTTCCTCAAATAAAAACAATACCTGTAGTATACATTAAAAAAAAAATTATATATATACGGGGTATATATATTTATATACAGGCGGCGGCGCCCCCCCCCCCCCCTAAAAAAAATCGAAGGGGGTAAGGTTCTAAAAATGGCTGCGAATCACCAAATCCCCGAATAACATTTGCGGACCCGGGGGTGGGGAGGGGTTACGTTTTTACTTGTTTACAAAGAAATGTATATTCCCTTTATGTGTTTGCCCTTAGGACAATTATTTATTTTGCCTGTAGTATTGTATATGTGTGTGTGTAGACACATACACACAAAACACATACCTGTGCAAATACATAGTAATTGGAAAATCTTCACAAATAATTTTAATCAGAAACAAATTTATTAAAATTGTAAGTCTACCCTCCAGTCCGTTCTCTATTGCAGTACTTTATTAATAGAGTACGGACTAGAGGGTAGACAGTCACACTTTTTATAAATTTGTTTCTGATTAAAATTATTTGTGAAGATTTTCCAATTATTATGTATTTGCACAGTTATGTGTTTTGTGTGTCTACACACACACACACACACATATTTACAATACAGGTAAAGGAAATTACTGTCTCTAGAATGAATGGCTCCCTGTCCCAGCCGCAAAAATGATGGCAACTTTAAAACTACCCACAGACATTCTTGGGTACATCCAGGGTGTCATCCCCGAATAACTGAGAACCACAAAGTAAAAATCCGTGAACTTGGGGGCCTGTATATATCAAATACTGTACCAAAACTCATTTTAAATACATTCTTGTTACCTGCATCAATTTAAATTTTCAGTTTCATTTACAGTACTAGTACAGGTAATGTAAAACTTTGGGGTAACGCAATAATTCAGTTTGGAGTAAAGATCGGACGACAAATTTTATGTTCTGCAAAAGTGACTAATTGTCTTAAAATCCCAAATACCACAGACTGAAAGTTCAGTACTAAACGTGAGAGAGAGAACCATACCTCTGATTCTATATATTATATTTTATGATGATCCTAATAAGAGACATTAAGATAACAAAGAAAATAACTAAATTATCAATATTTTTTGTTAAGAAATACAAATCAACGTTCCCTAAATTTACACAACAATTTATGTACTACTGAAGAAACTGTTGTTGTTTCTGTCAGTGGCAGCGTAAAACACTGTCCACAGAAGAGATCTTTTGATGATCAAAGCATAATATTAATATAAATGGCAAACTAATTTTTGGCATGACATTTGCTACCTTCAGGGAATTAAGAGTAGGGAGATCATATTCCCTTGCTTGATAGTCACCATTAATTCCTCTGCCACACAAACTTTGTGTATCTGAATAAAACATGGTGAAAGAATACACTCTGTAACACTATTCTTGCATATGTTTGTCAATTTTGTTGCATGTTAAAGAAACTCATGTTTTTGCCTAAGAGTCTGGCATTCAAAAAATTTAAGGATAATTTCTTATTGTTTTATCAAAAAATATTTGTATAGTTACTCATGTTTCCGTTAAATGGTTCTCTGATCCTGTATCAGAAAGAAGTATTATACATTTCTATGGTTATTAAATCTCTTTATTGTACAAATAATCTTAACAATTACCGCTAAAACCTTCCCCATTATCTGAAAGTAGCAACACAACATAATAAACTGCACATAAAGGTATTTACATGCAAATTATAGACAAAATAACAGTTAAGAAGTGAACTAATATAAATTTAATACACATGAAACCAATGTTTAAAAAGGGTTTCATATACCAGTTCCAAGTCGGTGGATGTACTGTATGAAAAAATAGTTCACAGTTAATCAACTCAACATTGTTAACTTTCCTTGGTTGAGAGAATGAGACATTAAATATGATATGATGAAACAAGTATGTATATTTAAATGCCACAAAACTACCTCTCCAATTATGTTACTTTGAGCAAAACATGAGACTTAGAACCTTATAGCCAACATAACAATTGACTCTCAGGACACTATGTTATCCAGTAAAGTTCTTGTTCTACTGTTATTGTTACAAACAAATAAGAAAAACAAAGTGCACAAGATTCTACATGTGCCACAAAATAATGAGTCACAGGAAATAGGATCAGTCTCGGTACAATAAACTCCTAGTTTTCTTTAAATACATGACCTAAATATTTTTAATGACACGTGTTAAATCTTTTACAACTTTGCCAAGCCAAAAACAGAAATATGTAAATTGAAGGAAATGCTGCTGAACATTTTATGTTATATTTTTCTTCATAATTCCATAAATTTTTTCAGATGCATACAATTATAATGAACAGCATTGTTGTTCAATTTCCAAATACAGTATCACTATTAATCTGGTCTATTAGCTGCATTCACATTGTAATACTATTTGTCAGGGTGCAGACAATTAGGTATATAAAGGTGCAAAAATAGGAGTAATTCTTTGAACACAAACCATAGGACACAGCTGTTATTTCAAACTGCCCATCACGATTATAACAGCTACCCTTCTTGACATTTACTTTACCAATCTATGTTTATAGCCAAAAGTTTTCTGCTTCTGGATGACAATCTTCTTCATATCCATTCTCTTAATATTTACTGCATAGTTGCTGTATCATCTCGCCAAATATTCAGTAAAGATTTAAAAAAAAAATCCGTTGGCCACAAGAAGCTATGAAGTTGTAAGTTCCATATGCCATGACAAGAGGCATAAACAGGAGATTACAATTGTTGCATTAAGACAAGCTTCTCCCACAGATTTTTTCCATGTTATGCTTAAACAGTGTTTGATCTTATATATGTTAATGGATTTACAAAACAAGGCTTATTCTGAGCTGTAGGTGTTAAGCTTCATTCACCCCATGTGGTAAGATTATGGGGGGACTCTCAACAAACATTACATTATTTTATAACTTTTATAAAAATATGAGCATTTGGGTGTACAGTCCATACTTCATTTTAACGACTAATTGGTACCACGAAAACGGTCGTTAAAGTTAAAATCTTTAATGTGGTGAGGATAGTTTACATGCTATATGGGTCAACTGGTACCAGCCCCACAAAAAATTACAACCACTTATTTACACACATTAATACTGCATGTAGAGTTAATAACTGATAATAATTTCAGTAATGTCTAAAGAGACACTCACTGAACAGCTTAATGAGACTGTTGTCATCCGAGGCAGGGGAGTGGTGTTAGTGCCCCCTGCCCCCACACTCACTGCTTCCTCAGCACCACCACCAACTGATCCTTCAGTCTCAAAGCCAGTAAAGTCGAGTGGTAAATCATCTAACAATCGCACACACAGGAAAATCTTGAACATTATCATCAACAATGCCGTCATCTCCCTCTTGAATGTCGACTCACAGATAAGTTGGTGGGCTACACCACACCTGTTCACACGCTCCGATCAAAACAAACCACCCCGCTTGCTGACGTCATCAAGATGGCCGCCCAGAGTGACTATCAATTTGCATGACTGATCGTTATTGTGTTGAAATGTATCGTTAATGTGTCGAGGTGTCTCATTACTGTCGTTATTGCGATGAATCGTTAATGTGAAACTTGTTAAAGTGAAGTATGTACTGTATTCTCAATGAAAGTTTTGTAAATTGTAACCAAAACAGTATCATTTATGTTTGCTTTACACTTTTTTTTTTTTCTAAATTTCATGCTGATTTAACATGTTAAATACACAAATTATTACTTGTGTCTGAGTGAACAAGTTAAGTAGAGGAGACAAAGGGAATAATTAAAGATTACATATAAATATAAAGGGGGGGGGGAGTATGTGTATGATGGAGGTTCTTCATGAGCCGACATTACTCTTATCTCACAACATTTTGTATATACATGTATAATTTATCTAAGGCATCATCCTTCACCTTGCATAAAGAATAAATTTATTTGCATCCAGTAAGTAAGTAAGTAAAAAAAAAAAAAAAAAAGAATTCATATTAATAAACCTGTAGTCCCATTATCATTAATACTTGCGTAACTGTAACACCAGTCTCTTGTTTATATTATTTCTTCCCAAGTTGTCTTGATGTATTTATAAAAATCCATATTCTTCCTTTTACGCGTCCCAGGGTGTTATACAAATACCCTGTACGTACCCTTTCATAAACATTCTTGCCCTTTTTATCAATTTGCTAAACCATTTCATCAATTTTCTGAACAAGTGGTATGTTAATTTATTTATTCCTTTTATCAATTTACTTAACCATTTTGTCAAAGTGTCCCACAAGAAAACTACATCAACAAATACTACCCTCTGGCAGGTCTAAGTTCATGCTTCCTTTCCATTTTAGTAATTTCCTTAAGTTTTACAGTACTCACAAACATCTCCCAGAATTTCACTATACAGTACGTACTGTATTTACATATAAAACATCTTTAATATTTAACAAAACATATTAACAATGAAAAAATAATAAATCTTTAGCTTAAACTTTCTCCAACAACACCAAATTTAAGTCTTTACTGATGAATATTTTATCTCAAAGAAAATTTATAATACATCATAGAATTTTCACATCTTCCTGGCACTTTACCTCCATTTCTTATACTTGCACCATTTGTTTCGTTTTAATCACAAAGTGTATCATTGGCCAATAGTTATCTTTACCAATAGAAACTTTTTTGGCAAACTTTATATCCAATAGAATTTTAATAATTTCAGCTTCCCCTTCCTTGATACCAAGATGCATTCATATAACATGACCTTAATCTGGAAATAAAATTCTGGATATGAGACAATTTTCTTGTTATGTGGCTGTGCTTTTCATGACCTTGCTACACCAAAGACATCCAAATCAAGTTTAATTCACTCTTTATACTGATGTCATGGGTTTCAGTCTCATAAAATTAATGTTCACAAAGAATAACTGATCAACTGTTGGTAGAGCAAGGAGTGATCAATACCCATTGGCAGAAGTGAAATGAACAACAGGTATAGTCAACATAAAAAATTTCTGAACTTTTAGTGATATACACCAAGAATTCTGAACAACCCCCATTTACTTGGGTGATTCCTATTAATTTATCTATATTAGCTACACATGATATACAGAATACACTGTATTGGTTACACAATGCATTGCACAGTCAGAAGTACAATCCTTACCAAAGTAACATGGCCTCAGTCAGTGATTGTTGCAAAGGCCGCCAGTCCCATGGATGCAGAAATTTTTTTTGTTGACTGTACACTTCAATAAACTTGATAAAATGATAGATGCTTTCTCCACACATATAGATGAACTAATAACACTCACAATAATACGGGGGTACTTTCATTCATAGAACCTCCATCCTGTGTGAATTTAAAAAATAATAATTTGGATGCTAAGAGAAAATAATAGTGAGAAACCCAAAAAGCTCATTAAAAAAAAAGTATTTTTTTTTTGTTATTCCTTGTGTACAGCATCACATTTTTACACTGACGCAGTAAAGCTTTGTTTTGAAATAATTACTTGCAGTTTATCTACATCATTCCCACACATATTGAGAGTCCTGTATACTGTACAGTATATAATATGAAAACATGGGAAGCTTGTTGAAAATTGACTCTGCATTATCACTCATTCCTCCATGCCTTTAAATTCCCCAGCATTACAGATGGAACTTTCAACCTCAATATCAGATTTGGGGACAAAAAAATCAAACACTTGGTATCTCATAACTTAAGAAACATGCTTGGCACAGCTGCCCATAGTTCAAACCATGAACCTTGAAATGGTTAAAAACAAAAAAATAAAATTTGGCAGAACATGATATGATTCATGTTCATTCAAAGGTTGATGCAGTTGAGGACCCAAAAGGCAAAGAATGGGCAAAGGACACTGTCATTATGGATAATATATTTATATAAACTCCTTCTATTAGTATGCATTTCCAACCTCCTAGCTCTCTGACATTTAATGTTAATGCAGGGTCTATAAGTTCCATCTGCTCCTACTAAGGCAAAACATATGATTATGATGAACCAATAAAAATGTGTTGTTGATGAATACCCTAAATTGCCCTAAGCATTACCACTTGCCGAGAACTGTGTCTCTGATGGCGTCGACGTACTGCGCAGGCACCCAGTAGATCCAGTAGCGAGAGGCTTCTGTTGGTCCTAACTGCAGCCCCTAAAACATTCCCAAAATTGATAACTCACTAAAGATGCAATAAATTTATCACACATTTGTTTCATAAGAGCAATAACTGTGGATAGATAATTTCAACTTCAACCAAAAGAATACTGTTTACAACATTGATGACTATACTCCCCTAATATAGTCTTAAAAATTAAAATGCTCATTTTTGAAAGGTCAATATGGTTATATTGTTCTAAGCCAAAATCCTTCTAAAAAAATTTATAACCTTACTAGTTGTGCAATTAAATGTTTGCATTAATACAATACAGTATATTCAGTCATTCTAGAGACTACAATTGGCCACTATACCAGATTGTTCTTAAAGTCAAATGATAAATGAAATCACAATTATACCATTTTTAATTCTTGCAAGACCTTTCCTCCAACAACACAGTGTAGCTGATCATAAAAGTAATATAATCTCTCTATTTTGCTGTCATTACTTCCTTCTAGCTGCCTTACAACCAACATCCTCCTTTCTACAACAAAGCCAACAACATACCTGTGGTGAATTCTTATCTTTGTGTAAATTATTATGAGGATCATTCATACCAAACTGTTATGAATCAGTAAACTGGCCACATGTAGCAAGATGCACAAAATTTTCAAAGGAAAATATAAAAATCATGAATATCACAGAATATTTACCATTATAGTACTGTACTTTACTAGATTATTTAGTAATGTTGGTTGTTTGTGCCGAGTTTATCAAATCCCTATTTAGCCTAAAGCTGCACACTACCAACTTGAAAACATTTCTTCCACATAAACTATAGGTAAAGGAGTGAGTCGTCATCATCATCAAAGTTTTATGGCCACTTCCCATGCTTGTGTGAGTTAGCAACAATTAAAACAAGGCAGATCTCCATGCAGTCTCCCTTGTCAGGGTCCTAATTCTAAAGTCATGTCTTACAACCTCTCTCCATGTCCTTCTTGGCCTACCACTGGCTCTCCTCCCCCTCCATATTTAGCCTCGTGCACCTCTTAACCCAAATGATCTCCACACACCCAAGCCATCTCAGCCTGCCGCTATGCAGAACGTTGCCACTATAGTACTGTACTCTCAATACACAGCTACCTTTTTAGCTCTGAACAGGGCTTCCTGTCTTTCAGTGTCACATATCACTCCCACCTCACCATTCTCATTTCAGATATCTCAAGTTTACTTATATCATCCATGTTTCTCTGCCATACAACATCACAATTCTCACACCTGCTGCACACATTCTTCCTTTCATGCAGAGGGAAGGTCCACTTATCGTAATAAAGGCAGCTCCCTAAACTTCATCCAACCATTTTTTACTCTTGCAACTGAATAGGCTTCAGCACCCCCACCAGCACTGATCATGTCACCTGAGTAACAAAACTTCTCAAGCCTTGCTGTGGGCACATAGTTACCTGGACATATAGAACATTTATAGTCAGCAACATCCTGCAGTCTACTATATACTCCACTGCACCTCTTGTGTATCCATATTCCATATTCACTGCACATTATTGAGTTGCTGTCATCACCTTTTATACAGACAGCACATGGCCACTTTCCACCATGGTTCCCTCACGTACACCACTAATCATTACCTTTGTTTTTGCCACATTCGTTCTCAGGCCCATTGACTCTATTTCATCCATTTCTTAAATTTCTCCATTGCCTTTTCAATACTATCTACTATCAGCACTAAGTCATCAGTTTATAACTCTCAGGGCAGGCCAGCCCCAAAGTCCCATAATATTGCCTACAGGACGGACTCAAGAAAGAACCCCGATGGACCCCTACTTTCACCTCAATTTGCTCATGTGAGGAAAAACCATTTCATGAGAAAGCCAGTGGGAACAAGAGGAACATGACTTGGTAACCAGCAGAGGGTAACGAGGAGTACGTTTTGGCTGCGGCATAAGTAGGCTGAAGAAACACTTGAAAAATCATCAACCAGGAAAAATATTCACTTAAGTTAAACCCTTGACTTTTGTACTGTTACTTCAGCCACAAAAAACTCAAGTCAAGATAAGTGTAGGTGATAAATAACTGACAAATTTATATTTTAAGTAAAAACAATAATGTCAATTATTTTTTACCCATCATGTAGAAATTACTTTACTTAAAATTCCTGCTTATTATGATGTAAACTCCTATTGTCTTTATACCCTATCCAACTTTCATATGGAATGGATCAAGAGGCAAAGGTGACCTAAGGGAAAGGGGATTTTACAGGGGTAAGAATGCAAGGCAAGTGTAAGAAACAAGAGGAAATATCTAATACAGTATCTCTACAACATACAGAAATACTCCTTACACACTTATTAATGTCCTTAACTTATTTTACAAAATTACCTGCACGTAAATATTAATGATCTTTGAAAATGTCGTTTAACCTAGAACTATGAGCCTGACTTACCATAATGTGATACTGCTCATAACCTTCTATTGCTTCTGAGACAACTTGCCGGATGTGGTTCATGTTGATCTTTTCAGTGCGTTCCTTAGTACCAATCCATATCTGATCCAGCTCTAGCTTAAACGTGAGTCGAACTTTCCCACCATGTTTGTTTACCATCCCCGACAGAGGATATGATGGCAGGACATCCTGAAGAATACTAAAATGTTAACACAGGAAATTTATATGAAACATACACATTTGGAAGGAAGTATAAACATCTTTCCTGTTACTATTTTTCCTCACACATGGAAACATGAAAAGAATAAGATAAGTATACATCAGAATAAAAATAATTATAACCCATCATATGAACATTGGATGAATTTAGATAATGTAAACAACAGCACCATCAATCATAAAGAACTTGTTTGTACAGTAATCATAAATGGGCTTTGTATAATAACAGTATAATCCAGTAAATATGGGGCAAAATACTTCAAAGAATAAGGTGCAAAATATTAAAGATGAACACTGTTATGTAATATTACCATGCATATAGTATACTCTACCTCCACCAGGGAAGTCTGATGTATTAAAACACAGGTTGATACTGAGTTTCATCCCTTGGTACAATATATGAGCTTGCAATATATGAGAGCAGAACACACGGAACAACTTGCATTTTCTCTCAGAATTCCTGATTATGGTGGTGTACTACAAACTGTTTACATATCATAAGTCCCTGACTAATAGATTCCACCTAATGAAACCTTAGGGATTAGAGCACTAAATGTACAGTAGCTAAAATAACTATCTGTGCATACTTTGTGGGAAACAATATGTGACCATGGACGATAAATATTGGTATATAAGGGCTGTCACGAGTCACACGTAAAATTTTGGAGCATATCGACCCCCACCTGCACAGATAGTTGTTTTAGCTATTGTACATCTACAGTAGATCTCTAAATATTTTCTGGTCTAACTGGTCTTTTAATAAGTACAGTAGAACAATTATCTGTCTCATACTGGTACCTTACTGTTCTTAATGCCTGGCATGACATCATCTGGCAGTCCTTTGTCAAGGATCTTACGATGAAGTTTTTGTTTACTGAGAGGTTCCTTTGTGGAGGTGGTTGTGCTGGGCTTCTCTGACGATGAGCTCTGAAAGTAGAGAATACATTAATATCTTCAGCGTGAATGTGTGTCCGATAAACGAAAATGCATTATAACAAAAACAACATGTTGACACTTTTTCTTTATAAGAAAGCAAACATTCATTTTACTGAATAAAAATCACATTTTGACAACCTTTTATTTTTAAGGAATGCAAACTTTCAGCTGTCATATGGTCACCCAGGATACACATAAATGCATTTACACTCTACTGAACCTGTATATGGTTCATCATTTTCAGTGTATTTATTAAAAAAAATAATAATAATAATTCTACAGGACATAAGAATGGTGAACTTAGTGTGAAAACCCCCCAGTTGACCAACATTTTTCCTCTCAGGAACATAACTCCCAATAATATAAGGGTTCTAACATTCATTACATGTTTCTTCACTTAACAAAGTGATTTCAAGGGACACAACCCCTTCATATATCGGGGAACACCTGTCTACCGTTGCAGTACGAGGTCTGACAATTAAGTTCGCAAACTCATGCTACAGGTGTTGGTACGTACCTTACTGAGGATCGGTGCTGTGGTCCCCTTCTAATTATTTTCCTTGCAAGGCTATACACGAACACCAGTGTTTCTTCCACCCTTGGAAACATCTCTGGAATAGCTTTTATAGCTGCCGTCGTGCTACTCTGAATGTCATCTACGTCTTGAAAATGTGTCCCCTTGATGTGTTTCTTCAACGAAGGAAACAGAAAAAAGTCACATGGGACCAGGACAGGTGAATAAGGTGGTGTTCGAGTCAGGTAATTTGTTTCTCAGCCAAAACCTCCCACACAATCAATGCAGTGTGTGCTGGGGCATTGTCAGGATGCAAGATCCACTTGATTCCAGTGAAAAGTTCTGGGCATTTTCGTCTAACTTTTTCTCCGAGTCTTTTAAGCACGTCGAGATAGTAAAACTGGTTCGCACCCTGCCCTGGGGGAACAAATTTTGGGTAAACTACTGTACACCCTTAAAATCAAAAAAATTGATGAGCATTGTCTTCACTTTCAACTTTCACTTACGACACCTTTTGGGGCGTGGCATGTTTGCAGTTTTTCACTGGGGGCTCTGGCGTTTCGTTTCAGGGTCGTATTGGCAGACCTATGACTCATCACCAGTAATGACTCGGTGAAGTAGGTCATCTCCAGCTTCTTCTCTCTTCAAAAGGTCTGAGCAAATTTCAACTCTTTGTTTTTGTTCATCACCGAGATTTTTCGTCACCATTTTTGCACAAACTTCTCTCGTCTTCAAATCGTCAGTCAAAACCTTTCTAACTGTTTCCCTGTCAATCTGAACTTCATCTGCAATTCTTCTCACTGTCAGTTGCCTGTTAGCTTGCACACCTTTCCTAATTTTTTCAAAGTTTCCCTCAGTCCTGCTCATTGTTGGTCGTCCTTCTATGTCATCGGCTGTCACGTCTTCTTCCCTCAGAAAATCGCGAACATAATTGCCAGACCTCGTATGTTAAGAGTGTTTCTCCCGCTGGAAGTCTTAGGTAGTTTTATAATTCATAAAAAAGATATGGTGGCAAATTTGAACCTGTTTCAAACATGAAGGTAATCTTATACCAAACAAAATTTTACTTGTTCTACATAAGAAGTCAGTCTCATGGTAACACGTAAAATTACTGCAGGCAAATGTAAGGGTTTTACATACAGAAAATATCATTCATAAAAAGTTCTGCAGACAAAATGATACTTGTCATATACACAAAAGTACTCTCATAACTCATAAAAGAAAATTCTGCTCACAAAACCAATTCCTCACAACTCTTGTTAAGAATCCTACCGAGTAAGAATCTTTCAATAATAATAATGCACAAAATCATAAGACACCATCAAGTGTTTTCCTGTTTGAGTACTCAACCTATGTTTCTGTTCCAAGACTGACATACCTGTAGACCAAGACAGTATATAATAAAATATCTGATGACTGTGAGGAGCAATAGTAACAAGAAGAAATCTGGGTAGGTAGACAGACTATATGCAATTGGGAGTTTGATAGTTAAGTTTCTATTTAATTTAGCCAATTTCAGACCTAGATATTGTTCTGAGTAAATTAAGAGAGATTATTTTACAGACCAACTACTGTACATACAGGAATATATTTAAAAATGTAACCGTTATATCATCCATGTCCATAATTATTAGTTACATCAAATAGTGTGATATTTTAATGACAACTGATGGACAATTCGTGGACCTCAATTATTCGCTGATGATGCCCTGGATGTACCCAAGAATGCCTAAGGGTAGTTTTAACCCTTATGCCCGGGTTAGGGTGCTGCTGGCAGTAACCTTCCCCCTCCCGCGGGGATAAATCGAGAAAAAATAAACTTAAAACAAAATAATAATAAAAATAAAAATATGGCAGGAAAATAGACAGACCTTCTGGAACGTCACCCAGGGCGCGCTAGTCGGACGTTCTGGAAAGTCACCCGGGGCCTAAGGGTTAAAATTGCTGGCAGTTTCGCGGCCACTTTGAGAACCTAACCCCTGCGAATTTTAAGCGCATGCTGTACTGTAACTTGTTATTAGACGCCACTCAAGTTTACTAGAAAAACTTAAGTTTCTCTCTCTCTCTCACTTACACACCACAACCCAACCATAATGGCTGGCACACACACACACTTGTCAACCATCAGTGAGACAAGACGTGCCCTGAGGGCGCTCCGGGTTTTGGCAGCCAGGCCGAGTCTGTTTGGCCCTGCCAGCCTTACTACACTGGGATTTATTCAGCAAAACATTCAAGTGATCATTGCAATGATTGATTACCAAACAGTGTTCCGATAGTGCATCCCAAGGAAAAGCACAAAAACACAGCAGTGTAATACCAGACAGTGGACACTTTGTAGGTCACCTTCAAAGTGCCAGCAACAAGGACCACCGCGGTGTTTACATATATCGTGGATACTGTGTTGGCGACCCTAAGTGCCAGAGACAAGGACTTACGGTGTTTACGACTGACAAATATTAACAGATGTCTACCAGTGTCAGTGGCCCTCAAAGTGCCGCCAGTGAATTTATGGCCACCGGGGACAAACACTTCTGTCCATCCACAACAACAGATATCAACAGATGGCCAACAATTACTTTCTCCCGACGCTCGCTGTACCTTCTAAAGCGTGGGAACGGTTATCCTGATGGCAGTGTTATAGGGCGACTCAAGTCACTGAACATATTCCACGTGTGCAACTGTAGACAGGGCCGTCATAAACATAGCCCATTAGGACCGTAACCTCCACTAGGAAACCGGAGAAACCCACCCCTGACAGACCGTACCATTACACTGAAGTTCCACGGATATGGTATGATCTCCCGTCTCTACTGCTCTCCAACGTCACTTCCCTAGCTAACAAGTATGACGAGCTGGCAACCACAGTCAGGTCAGCCGCCGCGAGCGTCATTGCCATATGTGAGGCTTGGCAAATTGTGCCTGAAAGGTGGTCATATTGAGGGATATCAACTCTTTCATCACCTTCATTTACAACCAGGACCAGCTGTCACTATCACAAGCTGTGAACTTCCCCACACACTGTCAAAATACCCTTGACCTTGTCTTAACCGACTTAGTGGACCAGTACCAACCACCTCAATGCCTATTGGGTGTAGCACACACCTATCAGTGCTCTGGTCCCCAGCTGCCACTCCCACTCAAGTACAGAGACCCTACATCAAGACCTACAGGCCGATTACTGACTCTGCAGTGCGTCTCTTCGGGCAGTGGATAATTCACCATCCCTGGACTGAAGTACTCAGTGTGGATGACGTGGACACCAAATGGATAAATTATACCATCACCACCACGGAAGCTCACCACCACTTCTTCCCCGAGAAGTCCGTCAGATCTCACCCAGCTGATTTGCCCTGGATCACACCTTGGATCAAAAGACTTATGCAACAGAGACAGAGCCTTTTATCTCAATGACCACAACCGAGTCATACGCGAAATACGCACTGCAAAGAAGTCTCACTACCCAACCAAATTGCAACACCTGAAGCAGACCAACGTCAGTCAGTGGTATGGTAAGCTTAAAGAACCCTGTGGACTAAACAATAAGACACACCCCCTCCCCTTCCTTAGCCATCTCACTAATGTTGACGCAGCTGAGCAATCAAATAACCATTTCGCTACTATATGCCAGACGCTCCCCAGGCTTGACACAACCAATCTCCCTGCTTACCTACCAGCCCCCTTTCCCACTGACTTAGTAGAAGAATTTGAAGTGGCAAAACGTCTGGACAAACTGAAGTTAAAACGCTCCACCACCCCCATTGACTTACCAATGAAACTCTTCAAGGAGTTCTCCCCGGAGCTTGCTAAACCCCTCTGCTCCATCATCAATGCTTCCCTCAGTCAAGCCAGATGCTCAGCTGACTGGAAGACTTCTTATGTGTCACCAGTGCCCAAGTCAACCAGCCCACAATCCTTATATCAGCTACGACCCATTGCAATTACCCCAATACCCAGCTTAATCTGTGAAGGTTTTGTGTTCGACTGGGCTTATGCAGATATTGCAGGAGCTGTAGATCCTCAGCAATTTGGTAATATGAAAACTTCCTCCACCACTCACTGTCTTTTCAGCTTTCTCGACTACATATACCGCCGTCTGGAGAAACGAAAAACGTCTGTAGCTGACAGCTGAACTTCATTGACTTTACTAAGGCATTCGACCTAGTCAACCACAATTTAATCATCAACAAAGCTATCGATCTCGGGTTTCGAAGAAGTCTTATACCATGGCTTACAGACTTACTCAGTAACCGACGCCAAGCTGTACGCTTCCGAGGGGCTGTCTCCACCTTTCAGTCACTCACCTGTGGCGTCCCCCAAGGCACCAAGATGGGAACCACTATGATTCCTTATGCTTATCAATGATGCCCTAAGAGAAACCCCTGCTCGCTGGAAATTAGTCGACGACTCCACCAGTGGGATCAGCATCAACAATTCTGCTCCCGACTATACCACCCTTTAGGATATATTGAACAGACTCCAAAACTGGGCCACCGACAACCACATCACCATCAACCATAGTTAAGCACATCAACCTCTCCTCCGACGTTGTCCCACCCCCTTCCATTACTTTAGGTCCCAACACACTCCTGGTTGTAGATTCCACTAAGCTCCTCGGCATCACCATAGACAACAAACTAAATTGGAAACCACACGTCAGTGAAGTTGTCAAATCCTCCAGTTTCCGTCTCCACCTCCTCCGCTGACTCAAGTCCCTCGGAGTTCCTGCACCCGAGCTCCTCAGTGTTTACTCAACATTCATACTTCCCAAGCTCACCTATGCCTCCCCTACCTGGTCTTCCTCCCTAAACGCCACACAACGTAAACACCTAGAAAAAGCGCAAAAGAGGGCATGCAAGATTATTCTCTCCCCCTCCTATTCCACATATCAAGAAGCGCTCAACACACTGACCCTCTCGGCCCTCACTGACCATCACCACGACCTCATCTGCAAATTTGGTGAGAAGCTTCTGCACCATCCTCGACACCGGCTCCTACTACCATCCGAGATCCCTCGTCCAAGAATTGCTGTTCGACACCACAACCGCATCCAGCCCATCCGAGCATGAACTGATCGCTTTAAGAACAGCCCAGTCCCAACCATTGTAAAAATTATCAATAACTTGTAATCAACCAGTGTATTTACTCCCAGTCAATCTTACTTTTTGCACTGTCACTATGTTGAACTGCCCTGTAGTTTGAGCTTCTCCCCACCTAGTTATTATATATCATATTTGTACCACTTATGTTACTTGTATATTATTTGTAAATCATGAGACCTATTCCCCAACTATGTAACTGTATATTTTCAGCCTTTCAGCTGCCATGCTCTTTAAATAAACCATTAATTATTATCACACACACACACACACACACACACACACACACACACTACAATGAACCAGCACCATGTTATCCAGACGACGGTACAATAAAACAATGAACTCAAGACTTACATCTGACTTTGGGGTGTTGACATTAACAACATCATCTAACTTGGACCCCACTACCATCACCTTAGCACCTTTTGTCACTCCCAATTCCCTCAGAGTCTTCTCATCTTTTGCCAGTCCCTTGATCATCACTTTCTGCATCGCTGGTAATACATCTGAGAAGGTTAAAAAGGAAGAGTTAAGTTAGGAGCATAATTACTACCCCCGTCTTAAGAGGAGGTGTAAAAGAATCATCCAAAATATATATTTTTTCTACGAATGCAAGACTTTTCCATTAAAACTGCAACCTAACTTAACCCAGCCAGCCCAACCAACCTAACCTACCCTAATTCTAATCTAACTCAACCCAACCAGCTTTACCTAACCCAGTCAACCTAACCTAACCCAACCAGCTTAACCTAACCCAATTCTATTCTAATGCAACCCAACCAGCTTAACCTAACCCAGCCAGCTTAACTTAACCCAACCAACCTAACCCAATTCTGATCTAACCTAACCTAACCCAACCAACCTAACTTAATTTTTGCATCATGAAAGCAATACAGAGTCAATTATATAAGATGGAGCAAATCTAAGAATACAGGGCTCACAGTATCCCTACACCCACGGCAATTCAATTCTCTACCTGACAATTAACACTCAGGAACGACAAATAAACTGGTTAAGTGATGAAAAGCAAATGTAAGATCACCTAAAGTTTTGCCGCACCTCCTCCAACTTATTTCACCTAAAGATTAACAAACCCTAATGAATTACTAACCTGGCCGACCCTAACCTGACTCAATCTAACACTAACCTAACCTAACACGAACCTGGCCTAACCCAACACGAAACTAACCTAACACTAATCCGGCCTAACCCAACACTAACTTGACCTAACCATACTCTAACCTGACTTAATCTAAAACTAACCGGGCCTAACCCAACACTAAACTGACCTAATCCAACACTAGCCTAACACTAATCTCACCTAACCCAACACTAATCTGACCTAATCCAACACTAGCCTAATCTCACCTAATACTAACCTGACCTAATCCAGCACTAGCCTAACCTGACCTAATCCAGCACTAGCCTAACCTGACCTAACCTACCACTAACCTTGTCTAACCTGACACTAACTTGGTCTAACCTAACACTAGCTTGGACTAACCCATCACTAACCTGACCTAACCCATCACTATCCTGGTCCAACCTAACACTATCCTGGCCTTACCCAACAACAACCTAACCTAGTCTAACATAACCCAACCTTACCCGCAGGTAGCATTAGGGTGATTAGGGGCAAATCCTCAGGTAATCCCGAATATGAAGTACAGTAATAGTCATTCAGGATTACCAACAAATGCACAAGTATCTCCTTTAATAAAATCAGTCAAAGTGCAAGAGAAAACTTAACTAGTACACAAAAACTTGATGACTGGTGGATAAGGATTCCCTACTCCACCCCATGTGCTCAAAAATTAAACAGTAGGAACATGAAACTTCCACTGATGATGCACGCCATGTAAGGGTTAAATAATACTCACTGATTATAGAACTGAGATGCTCCTTCAATTGCTTGATTGTGCCATCTAAAGGAAATTCTATATCATACTTCGTCTTATTGTAGACCAATTTAAAGCTTACCGCTTCCCCCGATGGTAGTGCTTCTGACTGGTGGGACGAAGAGAAGGCGAGAGTTAATAAAAATATGATTGGTAATAAAATACATACTGTATACAACATAAAACAAGTTATAACACGGTATTAGTTTAAAAACTTTATGGTTCCCCAGTCATGAGTGAGATGGGTCAGGGATTCTTAGACTTTGAAGACCAAGAGGGAAATAATAGGGAGACATGCAAGACAAATGTAAACGGTAACAGAATGAAGTAATAATAAATAAGACAAATTATATTAAAATATTGTGAATTAATCAAAATGTGCGAATAACTGAAAAAACCTTTGATTACACATAGCTACACACACACAAACAAACATTCGCAATAAAAAGTTTATGGGGAAGAGATTCAACAAAAAAATTCTGAATTTTTGCCACATACATTAAAACAATATATCAAAAGATCTGGTGTGTAGTGTATGTTTAACACTTACCTGAGTATCTGGTTTGACCTCATTGGTGTCAGGATGTACTGCTTCTTCTGAACTTTGTGGCTGGTTGTCTGTGACCACACCATCAGTTGGGCTGGCAGCTTCACAAGAACTATCTGCTGGAGTCTTGCTACTTTCACACTCCTTACTGTTAGACTTATCATCACTACTGGTCACTGCAAGAAAGGAGGTATTTGTATAACATACCAAGTGTAACATCTACAATTGAATATTATCACTTAACCTGGGCAATACAAATCTATGGCTACCTCTGCTGCGCAAAAAAAAAAGAAATACTTTTTAAATTTTAACATTAACTTTATACAAGGGTATAAATGTTAATATACAGTACTGTACAGTACAGTACATGCAAAACACAATATGAGATGATTACTTTTGTTTTAGTATGGCTGACAGGCTCATTAGTTGGTTCCACAAGCTTCCTTTACAACACTTTACAATAAAGTTCCATGGCACAAGTATTATTTATAATTACGAAAATAATTGTGTAACGATGCATTTTATTCACACTAAGTACAGTATACAGTAGAGTATACATTTTTATATCCAGTTCATTATTTACACTCTGAACACTTTACAATCTTCTTCTAGGGTTTGAAACTCCCTAAAATATTCTGCAGCACATGGTCGGCAACAATCACATTCTAAATTTCTTTGTCCTTTTGATCATGTAAGATACATGGGACACTTACACTTGGTACTGTACCTACACTGGGAGAGGTTGAGGAGCAGGTGTCTTTCATGATGTAAAACAAAGCAATGACTGAGAGGGAAAGGAGATACCCACTCAGGGCTACCCAACTGATTACATTGCATCACTCAGAGTGATGATATACTGCGCAGATTTTAAATCGTACCACAAAACATCAATCAGGGGAGGATCCTGGGGTCCAGACCCCCCTTTTCATCAGAAAATTCCAATACTTTTCCCTTAATGCAGTATTGTACTCAGGCATTTTAGTATAGTAAAAGGTAATTACTATCAACTTCAGAATACTGTATCTCATAATATCAAGTGTACATGGCTTCAAAATGGCCTCAAAATACCCAAGATATTGGTCACATTTAAAAAAAATTCTGGGGGTTTAAGTGTCTCCTCCCCCAAAAATAGCTGGGTGGGCTCGCAATGCTCGCCATGTTCCCCCACCCACAACTTCTTGCAACCCCCTTTTGATATTCTTGGATCCGCCTGTCAGTTGATGTGGTTAGCAGTGAATCGAGCAGCACCAATTGATGTATAAAGCTATTTAAGGGTATAAATACAATGGATCACAAGATGATTGGGCATGCCAGGTTATTTCACCTGATGATTAAACTACCAGTACTTGTGAGGGTTGGGTTAGGTTAGATTAGCTTTAAGTGTGTAAATTCATAGTTAAATAAGTTGGTGTGTCAAATATTCATGTGAGCCTATACTGTAGTGTACCGTATACAGTACTGTACAGTATTAAAATTGGATTTGAAATTTCATGGCATCCAAGGCTTTTGTTGCTTTCTCCCTATTCATTATTCCTCTTGATAGAAAATTTACTCCCTCCTCACTGCTACAGGACCCTTGCCTCTCATCCACTTTGTATTTACTGTACAGTTGTCTCCCTTAACCAGATTAATTGGTGTTCAGCCAGTCTGATAGGTTCGGTTAAGGGAAAATTCTGGTTACTTGAAAATGATTGCTAATCAGACAAAAGTCTAACTGTACTAAGTAGTTCTTTTTATTCATGCAAGTTTCTGCATCTTACTTTTGTAACCATAAAAAATAAACATAAACCTGAAGAAAATGAAGAAAACAGTGTGTTGAAAAATAAACAAAGGAAAAATTAAGTATTGCAGTGAACATTACACCCATTGTATTGTACTTTCATATACAGTAAGTGGGATTGGAAGATACAGTATACAGTACATAAAAAGGTCAATTAGCATTGTCAATCTTTAAACATCACACACTGCTATTGTACACCACTAGTTTCTCCATGATTTTAAGCTTTATGTTCAGTCAACTACTTCTTTTGTCACACCTTTCCTACCTGAAGGCTAGACCGGCACTTTTTATTTATTTTTAATTATCTTACCACTTGTCAGCTTATTAGCCATTTGGCTAATTAGTCTAGTTTTTGTTACTTCGTCATGACCTTTATCGTCTCGGGTTAGTACAGGAGGAAACTAGAGTAACGGGAGAAAACCTGCAATGTTTAGTAGCGTCACACTGGAAAACACCTTTCTCACATCTGTCCTCGGCTGAGAAATGAACCCAAGAAACAAAACTAAGAGATATATGTGTTACCGCTGCACTGTACCACCAATACCCTATCTCCTATCAGGCACAGAACATGAGGGTAAAATTATCACTACAGTGTACGTCAAATATTTAAGCAATCACAGCAGCAGGAGACAGAGACTGCGGCTTAAGGTAGGGAGACAGGATACAAAAGGCCAACACAAGAGGTGAGAAGCAACCTATGACAGCATATTGTACCTTCAGTACCTGGGAAGCTGTTTGACAACCAATCAGCACCATCCACAGGTAAACATCATATCACGAGAAAATTCAGTTGTATCAAAGCACCAACACAAATTCTAGGATTAAGTGTGGCGGTGTGGAATAATTTTTTTTTAGTGGGTAACCAGGCACTAGGAACACCTTAGCTCCAAAATACAATTACTTATTTAAATTTCTGGTTAAGAGACAGCTGGTTAAGGATTGCACTCCACTTTTCTTTAACAGATTTCTAGGCTTGTGAGAACTTACCCTTCAGCTTATTTTACCGTAAGACCAATCACCCTCACACAACCTGGATGGGTTTGGGTGGCTAATCTTCAGGTGATCAAAAGATGGAATATGTTGGACAGGGTGAAAGCATTATTAAGGTGTCCAGTAATTTTACTGTTTTGATAACAACAAAACAATTGCCCCGTCAAAAATGCAATGCACAGATTTTGCTAAAAAATAAAAAAAAATAAAAATAATAATAATATTATTAATCACTGTACAGAAACAAGATATATGAAGAAAAAAAAAAGAGTTTTATGTGAATCTGTAGCCATAAGAGACAGACTGAAAATATGGCTGGAGACCCAGTGAGAGGTGCCATGTGTTCTTACACAAGGGGTTAGGGTATTGGTAAATGGTAACTCCTGTGATTAATTATATGGAGAATGGGAAAATAACAGTGGCAGCTACCATGTTTCTGCTGTCGGTCTCGCATAAAGATAATTTGAATACTCAGTAGATCAAGTACTGTACAATACTCATGAAAGATTACTGTACTGTACTGTACAGTACCTACCTCAGAACAAAAACGTTTCAAATTAGTCCATCATATTTGAGCATTTTAAGAGGGCCAATAAAATATGAAAATACTGTAGTGTAATAATCTCAGATTTACACATTCTCTATTTCTGTACTGCACACTGAGTATGGGGCAGAATTATTCTACTTGAACTTGTGTAAAGGTGACTCCAAAGAAATAATGAAACTAATATTACCCAAAAGGAATGTGCATAATGATAACAAGATTGACTGTACTATACTTGCCTTAATGTTATTCGAATCATATTTCTGTACTTTCTTAATTAGGATAACCACATTGGTTAATATTTAAAATGGTTCAGTTTGGAAGAGAAAGGTACAGAGTTAGAACAGTTTGTAGTGTAACAAAATCATTGTCAGGTTCCAAACATACTAAGATAAGAACTCCCTGATGTTAAACAATGTTACTGGGTTATAAACAACTCAATATTAAATCAAACACCCTTTAAGGTAAACATGTTAAAAACACTACCCCGTACAATACTGTAATTCTCATTTTGACCAATTCCTGTTATAAAGATGTATATATAATGTAGGTAAAGTTTTACTTTTGTACAACACGGAAATCTTAGAAATTTTATCTTTGCAATCAATAGTTTAGACAATTCAAAAACACTTTTCTTTTATGACGTTTCCCTCGCAAATGACCTAACCGAACCTCCTAACTAGGGGCCAAGTGTCTAAGAATTGTCTAAACTACAGATTCCAATAGTTAAATTCCTAAGATTCCCCAGATGACTGACACTAAAACAATACCATAATGTATTACTTCTGTAGATTCCCTGTAGGTTGGAACCTTTCCCTCACTTAGGTGACTTATGAAGGTGCTGGTAAAGCAACTTGACCAAGACACACACATTCCTTCAACAGCTTTGAGTGTTTTTTGTTGGGTGCTAGAGACTTATCAGGTTATATGCATATAACTTTTCAAAATACCTCCAAACTGATTTCTGTCACACATTACATCTTGATTATTCATCCTCCCTGTATACACTTGAGGATTTGATTCTTTTCATCAAGAATTAAAAAAAAAAAAATTATATTTGGTATGTGATGTGGTCAGTACCCATGTGTTCAACATTACTTAAATTACTTTGCAGTAGCTTCTCAAATAGGCCGGTTGGCCTGTGCATGGCAGCTCCTGTCGAGAGTTACTACCACTCTCTATCATCCATGAATCTATCTAGCCTCCGTTTAAAACTTTCCAGCATTTCAGCACTTACTACAAAGTTGCTAAGCTTGTTCCACTCGTCCACCACCCTATTTGTGAACCAGTTCCTTCCTATCTCCCTCCTAAACCTAAACTTATCCAACTTAAATCCGTTGCTACGAGTCCTATCCTGCCCGGATATTATAAGAACTTTATCTATATCGCCTTTATTGATTCCTTTCACCCACTTAAATACTTCTATCATATCTCCCCGCACTCTTCGTCTTTCTAGGGAATGCAAGTTAAGTTTCTTTAACCTATCCTGATATGGAAGGTTTCTAAGTACCGGAATCATTTTCGTCATTCTTTGCTGCACTGACTCCAGTGAATTGATATCCATTCTATAATAAGGGCACCAAAACTGAACAGCACAATCGAGGTGCGGCCTGACTAGCGCAACATATAGATGTAATAAGACCTCTGCACTCTTATTACTTACATGTCTAGATATAAAACCTAATACTCTGTTTGCCTTATTTCGAACATTAACGCACTGTTTTCTAGGCCGTAGGTCCGGGCTTACAAGTACCCCTAAGTCTCTTTCACAAGTCGACTTCTCTAGGTTGATGTTGTTAAGGCTGTATACATTGATAGTATTTGTTCTTCCAATATTCAGTACGCTGCACTTGCTGGTGTTGAATTTCATTTGTCATTTTTCTGACTACTCCTGCAGTTTATTTAAATCCTCCTGTAGTGCATTTGCATCCTGCCCTGAATTAATCTGCAGCCCTATTTTGGTGTCATCCGCCATATTTTGTTTAGGAAATAACAGCTACCTAAATACAAAGCATCAGTAGTTTAAATGTGATACTTTGCTGTTTACTGCAATATTACCATGCTTTTAACTACAACTGGAAGTTCTGCCAAAGATAACTGAACTATTTAGTTGCCAACTAAGTGGATAGTTCTTCATTTCCTTCTAGAAAATACCAGCAAGATGATTAAGGTTTCAGAGTACTAAAGAATTATTCTAAAGTTATAAAGAAAATTCTTGATAAGTAGTAGGAAAGGTTGGGTGTTGGTAAGGCAGCCAACGTCACCTGTCCATGTGCCTTGTCATGAAACAGCTGATTTCCTTGGCATGAAATCATGTTGCAATAACTCCCTTTATCAACGTAGATACGTCATATATCTTGGTCCAAACGACATTTGACATGGAATCAAATATACCGAGAATAAAAAGTTATTATCTTGTTCCATAATCACCTTCCTTTTCTTCGTTGGACATTATGAGTAATGTGACGCGGTGAGTCCAGGGCCAAAATGCGTTGTCCTGCTCACCAAAACAACAACAATCACATGAGCACTTATCTCCTCCTTAGTATTAAATATCCTTAATACTACTCAATTTAACCATTTACCCATGATGATATTTATTAGATATGATAATAATTTAATCAGGTATTTTTTTTACAATTAAGATAGTTGTAAACTACCCTCAGTTGACTGGTGACAAACAAACATGGCCGACATGACTCTGGATGATATCATCACCCAACGGAAAGTCACGGACTCCAGCCTGGACCAGATCATTAAACAGAGGAAAATAACATACTCTGGCGGAGGTGAGGACGTCCAACACGGTAAAGGGACAGACACCAGCCTCGACGACTTCATCAAGAAGAGAAAAATACGTCTAGGAGCCCAACAGGGAAGCAGGTATGACTGGAGCACCACCTAGAGCACCACACTCCTTCTCTTGTATTAAGTCACATAATCTTTCAGGTCAGCATTTCCTTCCAGCTTATTCGTTATTTATAAGAAACTTTTCTTAAAAGTTGTTCAGGATAATGTTAGATGAAATACGTTGATGGGGCAAAATTACAACAAAATATAGGGCATTTTTACTTGACATGAGACCTTAGGGGTTAACCAATATGTTGTTCCAGTATATTTTGGTGTATTTTAAGCGAATCTGACCTTAATTTTTGACAGAAATTGCTCGTTTTTGCCCCCCACACAATAATGGGGGAGAACCTAAGAAATCAGGGTTTTTAGGTGGGGGAGAAGACGAAAACGATTCATATAACCTAACTCCCCTGGACCCCCGGTAGGCCTAGCTTAAACTAACCTAACCTAAATGTTTCATCAGTTTAAAACTATGGGGGGCATGCCATGTCTCAAGTACAATACCTTAGTTAGAAGTGGAAGGACCAGGGATATGTATTAAATGGATAGAATGATTGTCTTTCTCGTAAAACGGTAATGTTGCAGTTTACAGCAACCACAGATTTTTTTATACAGTATTACACTTCCGTCACAAATTGATCATTAGGAAGTTATTGAATTTTAAAAAGAATAAAATCAGAGCACCTGTTGCCCCTACGCTTTTGCTCAAATTGTGTGTGTTCGTACGTTCTCTTCGGTCCGACTAATTACCCAAATGTACCCAAATGTAGCCGCAATTAAGTCAAATAATGGTCCTACATGAATAAATCGGACTGCCAATCACTTCTCGACTAGTATTTGGTGTCACAAAGTAAAAAAAAATTGGAAAACGTAATTTAATCTGAGTTAATAGATCGCGTGCATGTACCGAGGAAGCGAGTAATTACCCAAATGTACCCAAATGTAGTCGTAATGAAGTCAAATGATGGTCCTACATGTGTAAATCGGGCTGTGAATCACTTCTCAATTATTATTTGGTGTCATAAAGTCACAAAAAATTGGTAAACTTAATTTAATCTGAGTTGTGTTAGGTTAGGTTAGGTACATGTACTCGATCTATTAACTCAGATTAAATTAAGTTTACCAATTTTTTGTGACTTCGTGACACCAAATACCAGTCGAGAAGTGATTGGCAGTCCGATTTATTCATGTAGGACCATTATTTGACTTCATTGCGGCTACATTTGGGTAATTAGTCGGACCCCATTCGCTTACCTCCCACGCATGTGCCGGGGGGCAGCCGCAGTCAATTAAATCTAACTAGGAAGTTAAGTAATGTTAGGTAGGTATCTTTGATTGTTTAGGTCAGGTTCTAGTAAATGCCACATCGTTTAAAATATTTACTATAGTGATAAGAACATCTGTGGAAAAGATGACCCAAATTGAACAACTCCTTCTGGTGGTAGCGGTGTTCTCTTACATTACCAATCTTTCTGGTCCTTAGCCAAAAACTTCTTTAATAACTTGTGCACTCCCTCTGTTCCTCCTCTTTTCCGACTTGATAACTCTATAGCCAACACCCCTATTGATAAAGCCAATCTCTTTGGCACCTTATTCTCCTCTAACTCCACCTTCGACGATTCTTACACTGACCCACATCAGGGCCTGGGGGCAAAAATGTAATGATAATAATTAAAAAAAATGAAATAAAATAAAATTATACAAAAAATATATACAAATAATAAAATTAATAATAAAGAACCATAAAGAAATACGAAAATGGAAAAAAAAAGATCAAGAGTGAGAAACGATAATTGTACAATAGAACGTCGATATAACACGAGATATGTTCCAAGAGAGATCACTTTAAACCGAATTCGCACTAAATCGAAATGTTGTTTCAATGAAATAATTTAGTTTGGTACTTGAAAGAGAAACAAAATACTGTACTACTGCATGGGAAGATATTAGAAGAATAATGTGTTGTCTAATGATGGACCCTGCTGCTTATGTGATCAAGTCTCAGGTTGCTGATCTCAATTGTTTCTACTGTATTACTATTGACAACACAACATACATACAGTATGTACAGTATATTGTTTCTCACTTTTGATTTTTTTTTCTTTCTTATTATTATTAGTGTTATTATTATTATTATTATTATTATTATTATTATTATTATTATTATTATTATTATCATCATCATTATTATCTTTACTTTATTTTCAATTTTTTATTTTTTATTAAAAATTTAATTTACTATGAATTATTATTATTAGTGTTAGTATTAGTATTATTATTATTATTATTATTATTATTATTATTATTATTACTATTACATTTTTGCCCCCTAGGCCCCAATGTGGGTCAGTGGCCTGGTGTACCTTGGGGTTAGGTTAGGTAGTTATAGTCATCGTTCATTAAAGATAACTGAAGACCTCGTACACTTACAGTTGCTATTTGGTGTATTGATATTATTGGGTAAAAGAAAGGATTTAAATATTTTTATCTCAAATTGTATTATCTGTAAAACAAAACCACACACGTGAACATTGTTATTTTAACATACTGTATTTGCCGGCATATGAGACTCGCCCCTATTTTACAAGGATATTTTGTGGAAATTTTTTTTTAGTATATTTCGTCATACAATTATTGAAAGTGGTTTTGTAGGGGAAAACATATGATTTTGTGCATGTAAATACAATATATACTGGAATCAAGTAGAAAATCATACTGTATATAGTATCATTATACTAACCCAACTCTACCTCTGATCAGAGCAGCTGTGTGGCTTGTTTATATTTTGGTCAAGAGAATTACCGTCAGGATGTGAAACTCGTATTTTGGGCTGTGATGTTTTGTGTTGCTGTGATCGGCCATTGCTATTGTTTTGGCGTCATCGACTCATTGCAAATGGCTGACTGGCGGCTGAGCTTTCTGTTAACATTTCTTTAATCTTTCTGGGGTTATTTTTCATTTAGATAATAAACAAATGTTTCTTAAAGGTAATACAGTCGTTAAATAATGTAAGACATGTATCTGGTGTGGGTTACGTATGCTGGAGAAGGAGGTACAGTGAGATGTTGTGAGCTTCCCTTTGCTGTTAAGCCAATGTAAGCCATTATTTACGTCTTGGCAAATTTGCCGTAAGTTTTTTATAAAAGATTGTGATAATTTGGCTTGTTTTTCAGTATTTTATTACAGTGGTCCCTCGGTTAACGAACACAATTCGTTCCAGAAGGTCGTTCGTTAACCGAAACCATTGTTTCAATGGGATTTTGGGAAATTGGTTCCAGCTCACCGAAAATTACATACAAACTAAAAAAAATGCAGTAAAGTACACTTTGAGGTGTGTATGTAGAAGGCTCCTGGTTGATGATGATGATGGGAATTAGAAGTGGGGGTGGAGGAGAAGGGAGAAGGGAAGGAAGTGGGGGTGGATGAGAAATCACCCCATGCTTGATGCCGTCATTTCACCCATAAAATTTTAAGTTCACTCGGTGTAATTCAAGATTATTTTCTTTAAATCAACACTGCACTATACATTGTCAATATGTTAAATAAATTTCAGAATGACCAATAATTGTACTGTAAAAACATAAAAATACTCTGTGCTCAAGAGACCCACAAACAAGATGTTTCCTCCGCTGAACAGAGACAAACTGAGGCCTTAGTGGGTGAGTGAAGTGGCTGATGGGCGCACCAAGGACAAGTTCCCTGTACTGCAATTATGTTAAATAAGTGTTAAATGACTAATAATTTTAATACGTATAAAACTTGGGCAATTATTGAATAGTACAACCTTCTTGATATTTACTCCAATTTTAACGAATGTAAGCCTTAGAACCGATTTCTGTATTGGCGGACTAATCTTCCAGCTGGTGAGTAAGCCAAAGCATGTCGAAACATTTTCGTAAGAATTTCGTTAACCGAATTTTTTTTCGTTAACCGAAATGAAGATTCTTATGGAAGGTAATTCGTTAATCGAGGTGTTCATTAACCGAGGGACCACTGTATTAGTAATATTATTAGTAACACAATTCTTGTGCTTAGTGGACTACTGCTCATCCCAGACTCCTTAGCTAGGCACCTCCTCCTATGGCGCTCAGCCTCCCATCCGTAATACGGGCACTTTAGACGCAGGGTAATTTGTGATACATTAAAAAAAGATAAATGCGTCTTATATGCCGGCAAATACGGTAAGCTTTGTGAATGCAGGATACTCGTCTATGCAAGCTCTTCCTTTTAATTTTTTTAGTGACTCCCCAACAGCAACACCACTGTACTGTACATAGAGAAATTTATTTTGAGATGTTTTGTTTTCATTGAATTTGATTTTTATGAGGTATATTATCCAAAGAAGAAATACTGTACTAAACCGATCCATTTAACATTTTATTCATTCCATTGACATCAGATCAAAGTGGGATATCAAACAACTCAGTGTTCCCTTACTCAGCATCTTGCCAGTGCTTCACATAGCAATCCTGTGAGCCATGATAAATAAAACGCTACAGGGGGGCCCTGACTTACGAACGAACGCTGATACGAACGAGGTTAAACTTGATATTTACAGTATTGTATTTCATTTACCCGATGACTTATTTTTACTTTCATTTACTGTATTTTTGTCATTTTATTTCTTCTTTTATCTTAAATTAAATGATTTTAGATGTACAGTGACCCCTCAATTAACGAACGCCTTGGTTAACGAAATTTCGGTTAACGAACTGCCTTCCATAAGGATCTTCAATTCGGTTAACGAACAAAAATTCGGTTAACGAATTTCTTACGAACTGACCTCAACATGTTTTCGCTTGCACTGACCGGGCAACCAGCTTTAGTATCAGTCCGCCAATACATTAATCAGTTCTAGGGCTTAAATTCCTTACTATTTTAGTAAATATCAAGAAGTTTATACTATTCAATAATTTTAAAAGTTTAATATTCAATTTTTTAGTCATTTTAACAATTATTGAACATAATTGAAGGTAAAGTGACTAGTTTAGTGCGCGGCATCCAGCCTGTTAACACAGCAAACAGGCGTTAGTCTCTCTCTGTTTTCACTGGAGGCAACATCTTGCTTGAGACTCTCTTCAACTAAACTCTTTTTTTCTGTGTTTCCAAGCAAATTATTGGTCATTTTGAAATATATTTTACATATTGACAATATATAATGCAGTGCAGTGTTGATTTAAAGAAAATAATCTTGAAATACACCAAGAGAACTAAAATTTTATGGGTGAAATGGTGCCATGGGGTGACTTCTCTTCCACCCCAATGCCTTCTCTTCTTCCTTCTCCACCCCCATTCTAATTCCTATCATCATCATCATCATCATCCAGGAGCCTTCTACATACACACCTCAAAGTAAGTGAACTTTTCTACCATTTTTGTTGAATTTGGGCAATTTTCGGTGAGCTGGAACCAATTACCCAAAAACCCATTGAAACAATGGTTTCGGTTAACGAACGACCTTCTGGAACGGATTGAGTTCGTTAACCGAGGGGTCACTGTATATAAAGACTTAGGCTATGATATACTGGGATTTTAAACATTGTTCTGTATATAGCATGTGTTACGACTTAAGAACGTCCTCAGGAACGGAACCCTTTCATAGCCCAGGGACCACCTGTACATATATTTTATTTTTAGCTCAATTAACTACTCTTAATACAGAACAGTACTTTATGTTAATATTAGTTTAAATGTCTAATGAATTGTCTGGGGCTGGTACAGGAAGCTTGAGATGCTTGTGTCAGCACCTTATTATTTTCCAGTGCTGCAAGAAATTACAAGAAAGAAATTTCTTTTCAGATTTTTTTGTGTGTGGAACTTAGTAAATAATGGATTTTTTTTATTGTAGTACAGGTGCTCCTCTACTTACGAACGAGTTACGTTCCTGAGGCTTGTTTGTAAGTCCAACTTTACTCTTATAGATACCAAACATATTGTAAAAAATGAAAAGATTATAGATATTTAGTACAGTTATTCCCTTTAATACAGCCTTAAAACCTGGCTCACTCTTCTCCTCTTAGGTAATGTTTGTTCTATCTGGAATTTTCTTCAAAATAATCCAATCTCATCCAGATTAAACACCTGTTCTGGCAGGTAACCCCCCTCAGTGATGATGTTTGTATCTCTGAAAGTTTGTAAGTTGAACGTTCTTAATAGGTGGCTGCATTTATGAAAAAATACACACCTTACCCTAAAAAAATTCCTACAAAAGGTTTCTCAACTGTTTATTGTAGTATCAGGTGTGCTCAATAACATATCAAAAGTCTGCCAATATTTGCTGCCACTGGGCACTATCTGAAATCTGCATATTTCTATGTCCAAGAAATGTTCCAACTCGAGGCTAGACATCCTGATGTATATGACAAATTTTCTAGGGGTTTCCATGTGATCCGCCGCAGCAACCAGTGCTGGGCAGGCCTTAGCTCTGACCTTGTGATCGAGCAAACACTGATGCGGTCCTTAAAGAGTAGTGGAGGCTTGACTCATGGAAGTGGAATGACTGAAGAAATGTGCGCATTATGGACCATGTCCATACCCATCACATCTGAGTACAACAATGCCATGCAGGAATTCAATGACCTCACCTACACGACCAGCGAGCAACACCGAGAATCAACAGAAGCAAGGATGAAACGAGATCACTCTGACCCGGAAAAGATCAAGGAAAAACTGTCCACATGCATGCCATTTTCTCCAGACCCATCTCTGAGAAACATCATTACTGGTTTAGTTGCCAAAGAGGATGTGAATGTGCATGAGTATGAGACTGTTGGGAATGAGATTATTGAAAAAATGGTTGGAAAACCTGTTTTTGGGATCTCATTCAAACGGAAAGACCGGGCAAAAACCCTCGCATATGAGTCCACCATCAAATTTGCCCAAGGCCGAACCATTGATCCTGCTCTGCTGTTCCAAAGATTTCTGGATCTGTCAAAAACCCAAGACCTTTCACTGGACGATGTAATGAGCTATGAGCTCAGCCCATTCCCTACAGCCCTGTTTGAAGCCAAGGAAATCTTTCGTAAAGCTGACAAGCCCCAACTAGCACATGCAGTTGCTGAGTATTCAAGCAAGAAATCAAAAGAAGCTGTCATGGATTCTATCCCACTAACTGAACATTATGTCCTTGACAGTGGTTCCCTGGTTCATCGCTTGCCATGGAAAAAGGGTGACAGTTATGGTGCCATTGCACGGATGTATGCTGACTTTACCATACGCCGTTATGGAAAAGCAACCGTAGTTTTTGATGGCTGTAGTTTAGGTCCTTCCATCAAAGACATTACGCATCAGCGACGTGGGCAAAACACCCGCCCGATCATCAGCTTCAATGCAAAAACTGAGTTTGTTGGAAGAAAGGATGATTTCCTTTCCAGATCTTGCAACAAACAAGGACTTATTGATCTTGTAACTGAGGAACTGCAGAAGAAGGGCTGCACTGTTATCATTGCATTAGGAGATGCAGACATGGACATTGTCAAGGCTGCAATCAAGGCGTCACAGCATCAGCTCACGACCTTCATAGGGGAGGATACAGACCTGCTCATTCTTCTTCTCTACTATGCTGAAGCAAACAATAGGGGCCTCTATTTTCGTTCGGACAAGTCCACAGTTCCTAAGGTGTACAACATCAGTGAGATGAAACAAGTCCTGGGTAGTGACATGTGTCCTCAGTTGCTGTTTATCCACGCTTTCACAGGATGTGACACAACTTCCCGCATTTTCAGTGTTGGCAAAAAGTCAGCGTTCCAGAAACTTGTGAATGGTGAATTGACCATTCAGACCTGTGCGAATGCGTTTCTGCTCCCAAATCAAGCAAACAGTGTCATAGAGGACCTTGGGAGCAAGGCGATGGCAGTTCTGTTTGGTGGCAAGAGTACCGATTCACTTGCCTCTTTGCGCTACAACCTTTTGATCGAGAAAATTGTCTCCGCCAGGTCATTTGTTACCCCAGAACGTCTCCCTCCTACCAAGTCCTCGACTAAATATCATAGCTTTAGGGTGTATTACCAGATCATGGTGTGGACTGGAAAGGAGAGTGACATGAATGCAGTGGATTGGGGATGGAAACTGGAGGACAATCAGTTTGTGCCAGTTATGACCAAGAAAACTGCTGTGCCAGAAAGCCTCCTGCAGATGGTCCACTGTAATTGCACAACTGCCTGCCGAACACGTTGTTGTTGTTGCAGAGGATACGGACTACCATGCACACCCGCTTGTGGACCATGTGAAATTGAAAACTGTGAGAATCCACATAATCAACCTTTACAGGAGGAAGAGTGTGACTATGACTATTTGTAAACCTGGTTCAGATCAAAGGCATTTTTCAGAAATATATATTATGGGATTTGTTATAACTTTTTACCAGTAATCACTACACTATGTTAAATATGCTAATTGGTTTCCTAGATGCCCAAAACATGGGGTTAGGCACCAAAATTACTTGTCTAGGATGAATAATGAAGGAGTAACAGGCATTTTAAAGATCTGGTGGCTAACTTTGACTCCATCTTGAAAATTAGATCTTTCTTGTGGTCGGACTGTGGTAGACTTTTGATATGTTATTAAGCACACCTGATACTACAATAAACAGTTAAGAAACCTTTTGTGGGAATTTTTTTGGGGTCAAACCGTATTTTCAGCCGACTATACTGTATATCTCGGCCTACAAGGCGATGGGGTGTATAAGACGACACCAAAAATTTTCATTTAAAAAGTAGGTTTTGAGCTCTATTCGCTGTATAAGACCAGTACCCCAAATGTGACACTTACCCTTGGAAGCTTACTGACCCAGTAGTCCTTTACCAACCATCCCATTGACCAGTGCTGTTTACACATCCTTGGTTTTTTAAAATAAGGCCAACTCACTTCAAGTAATGTCATCAAATGTTACCGGTTGGTGTAGTATAAACACTAGTGACGTCACTTAAGTCACTTAAGCGTCTGTTATTTAACTGGAACTATAATGTCGGTGTCGAGTAAAATTTTTCCATTTGCTTGAAATGGATTTACAGATTTATTTGTTTATTTATTTATTTATTTATTTATAATATACTGTAATGTATTAAACACGCTACAAGTATTTTCTTTAATTTATAAACTTGTTTCGCGACAAAGGGAGGCTACCATTATACCTGGTAGGTGAAGTACAGGTAGTTCTGCTATAACGCGATAATTGTGTTCTTGCAAAATATCGTGTTATAGAAAATCGCGTAATAGAAATAACAGGGCTTATGGAGAAAATAGGGTTAGGTGCAGATTACTCGAAATCGAAAATATTTAGTAGTTAGCCTAACACAAAGGATAGCACAGTCTAAATAAATGTTACATTCATATCTAATAATGAAATCATACAGTAAATTTAACACTTTACCTTGAAAAAATATGAATGTAACTTGATGGGGGAGAAGGGTGATTTTGAGGTTGATAACATCGAGCTTCTCTTCAAGTGTTATATCCTTTCTTTTACGATAATCACCGGGAATTCTATCATCAGAACGCTTTTTGGAGATATTCTTCTTTACCATATTCACAGTTAATACCACAAAATTGGAGAAATAGTAAGCAAAAATCGTGTTATAGCAAACAAGCGTTCGCGTTTTACAAATATTGTTCCGAATTCATAAATCGCGTTAGAGCAAATTCGCGTTATCAAAACACGCGTTATAGCAGAACTCACTGTAGACCTGATACATTTATGGTGATCATTAAGGATCAAACTCCGAATCAGTTGACCTGACTTCGTCTTCATCATTCTCATCCTAAATTTACCACTGTCGGTAGTTTCAAGAATTAACCAGTCATTTACTGAACATTCTTTGTAAAAAAATAAATTTTAAATGAATTATTTATAGGGGATAAGTATTATGATCAGTAAGTATACCGATATGCATAACTGACCACCTCGGACACAAAGACGGCTAAAAATAGCCCTACCTCGCCCCTCTTACCCCTCTGGTCACTTTCCCTGTCTTGTCTCGTCACTGGCAATTGGCGGGGGGGGGGGGTGCATGATGATAGCTGTGTTTATTACCGGGGTATATTGTTCTTTTAAGGTATGTTAGACAGGTTTATAATACATTTTTATTATTTTAATATACAGTACCGGTAATCTTATTTTTAATCCTGCTTCCCAAATATAAGTTTCAGTATAAAATAATTAGTGGTAGGACTTTGTGAGTGGTTTACGATGTTTTCCATCACCACTCTTGGCATGCTAAACCACAATGTTTAAGAGGTAAGAATTTTATACCCGGTGCTTAAGACGACCCCTAATTTTGGGCTGATTTTTTTAAGGTTCAAATTTCGTCTTATAGGCCGAGATATACGGTAAGTACTATAAGTACATTGCTTCATGCAATTCATGGTATGTTTTATGTAAAAGTTTACAGGGAAGTTTTAAGTACAGCCTCACCAAACTCGTTGTTTTTAGACTTTGAAACTCTCCCCATTGACAAAAATTCAACATATTGTACTGTAGTGTGTCAGGAAAAGTTTTGAAAGTTAAAACAATTATTTAATATATTGTTTTGTATTTTTTCCAGACCTTCCGGTAATCCTAACGGTACCATGGGAAAAGGTCGTCCTTTAAAAGGTCGACTGGGTCAGCCACTTCAGACAGATCTTGTCATTGAGCCCAAGGTGTGTAATACAGCATGTGAAGTTTTAATGTCTCAGTATAAATTGTATAATGATACTATCTTGATTTAAAATGAAGTTTTAATTGAGAATTCAGCAAAGTTTTAGAAATATTGTATTAGTTTTGTGTTTATAATAGACAAAATATTTTTTAACTTAAATTCTTCTAGGTGGTTGGTGATGCAAGGAACAGAATTATCCAAAAGAAGAGACTCAGATTCCGAGATGCTCGTGACCGCCTCGCAGAAATTGCTAAACAGGGAGATGCCCGGGACAAGATCAACATGATTAGGAAAAAGACCCCACCTGTCAAAGTGAAGAAAGTAAGTTTATTTGTATAACCTACACATATGAAGAATGATTGCTTACCCAAGGCCTTGAGTTTAGGACCTGAAGGCGGCCCCAATTCTGAGTCGTCTAATTAGAGTTAAGATTTTCTTAACCAAGGTCAGGATCAGATGATATGTGGATTCCAGAGTCCCCTGGAATTGCATGATCTCATTGTGCTCATTGATGAAAGGGAATTGTGTGAGATTTTCTGGCTTTCTGAGTTAAGAGTTTGGTGATGAGGTTTCCTTTTTTCATGATAGGGATTCTACTTGCTAGTTTATTTGTGTGACATGTAATCTTAATTAATTTATACTTAGTATGATGGAGAAATATAAGGACAGGACACTTTGTAGATGTGCAGTCAGGGGAGAAAGTGCTGCTTTTGAGTACAGTAGTGGGGCGAACACAAATGTGGTGCTAGGAAGTAAGAGAAGTTTGTATTACATTGTATAATGTTACAAATAAATTAATACTGTACCTGTTTATAATAATGAATGAAGTACTTTAATGGAAGAGAAAATTCAGGTTTGTATTTTCACAGTGGTTGTAACCATCCTTACCCTCTTACTGACCACAATGTCCCTCACAAACAAAAGGTTGGCAGTTTTTGGCCCCTATTCTGTTTTGGATAATCTGATGTTTTCTTAAATTTTCAGGCCTGAAAATTATGAAAATAGACTTTGCAGTGATACGTATCATTATGTTAAAAAAATTGCTAAACAAGTACTGTACCATATTTTATGGCATATAAGATGCACCCCTTATTTCAGCAGGTAGTATTTAGGAAAAAAATGTGTGTATTTTCCTCTTGTAGCCATAGTCTTCTTAAAATATATACAATATACAAGTAAATGTGAGGAATCGATAAAAATAATACCAATAAATGAGTTACAACAAAAAATACTGTACTGTATCGCCAAACCAGTAAATAAAGGCCAAGTGAAGGTTTAATACAATCGCCATTTACCATAGCAACGCAGACCAGAAGGGACAAAACCTATGCTGACTCCCTACTGAGCCAGCTAACTCGTGTTCAAGGAAATGTATACAGTAATCCCTTTATGACAGTTAATTCTTTTACCTTTTTTTCACAATATTTATGGCGGATGATGTGTGCAACTGTTCATGTAACTGAGTAAAAATAAATGAAGAAAGTTAGGTATATCTACCCAAAAATACGAGATGGAAAACAACCATAAAACCTCACAGCCTGGCCCAGTAGCCTGGCAGTTACAGTGACAATTCTAACTTGGCTACAATGCCGCATCGATGTTAACAGATGCAAATGTTAAAATAAATGTATATGTAAATTTTCATTTGTATCTGAAGAGTTGGGTGTCTGCCGTATGAACGTTAATCAACTTGAGTTATCATCATCAGTGCAGTAGTTATAAATCCATCTTTTATATTTACAATAATTATTGCTTTAATTAATTAGAAATAATCATAATAATGTGTTCAAGTAAGCAATACCATATTTTTAATTCTAGAGTTTGGTTAGGTAGAATTTAGCCTACTGGAGACAGCAACTGGGGGATTAATTAGCCTACAGGAAACCACACTTCACTTGTAGGACGCAGCCGATTTTTTTGCCATTTTTCAGACAAGAAAGTTCGTCTTGTATGCCATAAAATACTATAGTTTTTCTTGCTACCAACCTGATTTTAACCAGAGATGATGATTCGTGATTCTAATTTACAGACCCCAGCTACGTGGAAGAACACTGGCCTGGTGGAAAAAAATATCCGAAATGAAAATCGTCCATCGGGTAAGTTCTGGACAAATAGATTAATTTAAGTTATTTTAGATTGACTACAATTTTGTGATCATAAATAACAGCACATTGACCCTTAAGTATTCAAGCTTTTGCAGACACTGTCCTTCACTTATTACATAAATATTTAGGCTTGGGTTAATGATAATGAATTTCCATGACTTTCTTAGTGTTTCAACCCTATCATGTGTACTTGTGCTTGCATTTACTGTACATTGATAAATACAGACAACACCTGCTATTATACAGAAATAATGAAGGTTCTCCACAGATTTAGGAGGCAAGACACGTATGCAGGGATCTTCTTTGGTCCGTACTGTATCTGGTGGAGATAATGGTGCGAAAAATGTCATTGTTCGGGGAAGGCCAAATACCTTTCCAAGAAACCCTCCTTCTAATGGCAGAACACAGTCTTTCTCAAGATCTGGTGATGGCAGTCGATATCATCCACTGCCAAACAATCCACATGTTGTTACAATCAAGAATGACAAGGCTGATCTCTATAACCCTTCATACACCCAAGCACTCAACAGGTACAGTATAACATCAGTGATGGATGTTCATGCTTATATATTAGTTTTCCTTTTGTTTTACAGTTCCCTTTGTCAACTTTCCTTGAAGTCATTTATTCATATAAGGTGAAGTATCACAAAGATGTAGCTACTGTATAACCACTGTCAGCAGTGTTATCAGTTTCTGTACACTGTCCACCACACTAAACAAGCTCCTCATTTTCAAGCTGCCAGCATCTAAGTTACCTTCCACTCATTTAGCAGAGCCATTTATCTTTCCAATTATTGAATGGGATATTTGTATCTTACAGTGTTTATTTATGTCTATCAAAAAGTATATTCTGGGTACTTTGTTAATTTTCTTCGACCAATTTCTCCAGCATTTAAAAGTTTGGTAAATTTGTTGGGAGGGAAACACAGGTTGCCTGCATTTTATTTCTTGTTGTCTCCAACTTCAAAACAAAATGAAAACGTGGCATAGGCTTTCAAAAGTTCTTTAACATATACTCCACATTATTTTCATAAACTTATCTTTGTCAACAAGTGTACCTGTACTGTACATACATTCCCAAGTTACTTAGAACTCCATTCTATTTGTCTTGTACTTAGATGTGGGAAAGATATAACACCACAACTGTCACCTTCACCATTATGCAACTAATAAATGTAATGGATATTTGACTCCATTACTCATTCTAAATATTAACCTAAGCCATTAATTAAATGCCAACTACAGTATAATACAATTTCATGATGAATTTATAGATTGCTTTGCCATAAGTCTCTGAGCTCAAAGTTTTATTGTTCAAAGATACCAAATCATTCATCAATACTTTTCAGCTATTTTCCACTGATATATGAGTTACTCAATATGCAGGAAGTCCCTACAGCCTCAGTCTTTGAGCCTGAATTCACTAGGATGATGACCACACCCTTGCCATTGTTGTAGTCTCTGGAGCAGCCATGTGTGAAACTGATACAAATGTCATGTCATTATGATGGTACAACTCAGGTTTTTTTTCAAACTTGCCTGTCATAATTTAACAGTGTTTGAATGAAGTTGTTTGACTGATTAAATTCAGCTTTAAAAGTTCAGTTCAGATATAAATATTATTATTATTATTGTTATTAATATTATTATTAAAATTACTGTACTGTATTATTGTTATTATTATTATTATTATTGTTATTATTATGATGATGTCATTTAGTGAATTATAGAGCAGACAAACCCCATCAAAGATTTTCCACAAAGGTGTATTTTAAAGTAACGTATTCATTAATAAAGTGTCGTGAAAGTGTTCTCATTTTAAGCTAACTTTAATCATCCATAAAACAGGTGTTGCCAAACAGGACCCAGTGTGCTATATTTCCAAAGTTGTTTGAAAGGCTTGTTTCATCATCATTATATATTTGCTATACTGTTAGAAACTACCATATACAGGAAGTCCCAGGGTTATGTACGAGTTCCATTCCTACAGGTGTTCTTAAATTGTAAATGTACTTAAGTCAAAACACATACCCTATGTGCATACCGTACTTACAGAACAATGTTTAAAATCACACCGTATCATAGCTTATGTCCTTATATACATATAAAACCACTTAATATAAGAGAAAAGAAGAAATAGAATGATAAAAATACAGTAAATGGAAGTAAAAAATAAATCGTGTAAAGGTAATAGGCAGCTATCAAACAGGGAGGTACTGCTGACTTTATGGGACCTCGTATTGGCGGATGTTCGTAAGTAACCCGGGGGTCTCCTGTATAAGTATTTTATATGTTTACAGTACAGTACAATATACTGTACAGTATATCTAATGGACATGACAGTTTTAGGCAGCATGATATGAGGCCTCCAAGGATGAAGTTGACAGCTCGCAGCCCACCCTATAGATCTATGGGACTAACTACAGCACAGCCTCCAATATATGGATTAAGTGGAATGCGATCTGATATTATGGCACGAGCACGGTCACCAGCTTATCGACTCAGAAGGTCACCGGAACCAGAGGAAATACGTCCAACTCGTCTTAAGATCACCACTGCAAATAATTATAGGGTAATCATTCTTGTGTATAGGTTCCTAACTACAGGGTGTCCCAGAAAGATGTACACACAGTGCCTTACAGATTTTCATGGAGATCACATGAATGCTTGTACTGTGTTGCAGCAACACCTTTATTCTCACCTGTGGGAGACCTCACACATCATCAAGTGAGGACAATGTTGCTGTTGTGATTTAAGTATGCACATGATTTCTATGAAAATCTGTAAGGCACTATGTAAGTATAAATTTTTCTGAGACATCCTGTATCGTCCTAGTTGGGGAAATGTAGATGATCACGTGCAGTGTCGCCCATGCTGCCTCCTTGCATACTGAAGGCTTAGACTGTACACCATGTATTGTACAGTATCTATATTGTAATGTCTAATGGCCATCATGTCTATT